>NW_027531318.1:3846357-3854865 GCF_008692635.1 Crocuta crocuta
CAAGCTTGAGTGTCCATTTTGCTGTCTCCACTGAAAGGCTGGTAAAACAATGGCTTCATAATAATATAGTAAAATATAATAAAAAATAAAATAAAATAAAAATATATTCTTGGGGTACCTGGGTGTTTCAGTCAGTTAAATAACTGGCTCTTGATTTCAGCTCAGGTCCTGATCTTGCAGTTTGTGGGTTTGAGCCCCACATTGGGCTCTGTGCTTATGGTGTGGAGCCTGCTTGGGATTCTCTATCTCCCTCTCTGTCTGCCCATCCCCTGCTCACTCATTTTCTCTCTCTCTCTCTCTCTCTCTCCCTCTCAAAATAAACAAACCTTTAAAAATTAAAAGTCTATTATTTATTGCCATGCTTACAATAGTGGAACATTTCTCTCTGACAGATACCATGTCAACCTTTATCAGTGGAGGGTTCTAGACACTACAGAAAGAAGCAGCTTTCTTCCTAGCTCTGTCATCTCTTGCTGCTTAATCCTAGGGCACTGCATAGTATACCTAATACAGCTAACCTCCAGAAAGTTTCAATAGCACCACCCCATAGGTGTCTTCCTCACAAGGTCCCTGGAATGGCTCATTCCCTCAGGCAGCTTCTCCCAGAACTTCTTACAAAATCTATCAATGCAGAACCTTCCTTCAGGAAGCTTTCCAGCATACCATCCTTATAGACAGCAAGAGGTACAGCACCTCCCCAGAAGATAGTTTTTCCCAGACCAGAGAGGATGGCTTCCAGATGTATCATCCTTATGGCCAGCTTCCCAGTAAGTCCCAGTTCTACCAGCATGACACTCCAGAAAACTCAGTGATGACAGCTGATACTTCTTCACAAGGTCTGAACCTTAGCCCTGGGTTAGGGAGAGGGTAAGGATGGGAGTATTAAAACTTGTTCCTTCTTTAAGTGCTTTGCTTCCATCCTGTCAATAGAAGCTGTTCCTTATATCTTTTATCCATATATTCTTTAGAGTTGACTTTACCTCTTTGGTAGGGATTCTCCTATATTAATAATTCTTTATGTTGAACTTTTCCTGTTCAGATTACAGTGTAGTTTTTATCTTTTGATTAGACCCTAACTGATACATTGCATTTTCTATTAGGAATTCAAATTAAACATGAGTCCTTTCTGAGAGAAGAGATGATGTCACAGAACTAAAGGAATATGGAATAAACAATGAGATTATCAGTTACAAGATTTCATCAAAGAGACCTACTTGGCACAGCTTCCAGCAGAACAACTCTGAAGCACATAGCCTATGTGCTTATCCTACATTTCTCTAGTGCAGATTACCACACATTCTGTATCACAACGTGTATCTTCAACATCAAAATGACCACAGACATTAACCTCACCAGCATGCACTAACAATAAAATGTGTCAGCAATAAAAACAAGATTGTTCCAAGATTTTCAAATGTTAGTTTACATAACCCTCTAAGAAATCCTATTAAAAAGCATATTTCTAACCTATACACATACAAAAAGAACTTTAATTCAGTAAGTCTGACTTGAAGTTCTGAAATGGACATTTGTAACAGGTATCTTGGGTGATATTTAAACATGATCTGTCAAACATATTTAAGAAACCATTCATCAAAAGGCATAAGATAATACAAACACTTTGGCAATGTATCTGATACACACCAAATTAAGCAATCATTCAAAATAATTAATTATGGATTTTAAAACTGAAAAATTCATAATTCTAGATCAGAAGTCTAGTTCTATACTAAAGATTCCTCCTTGTCAACATGAATGCATAAACCAGGATTTCAGAAATACTGGAAATGATGGTAACTGGCACTAAAGTGTAAATAGTATAGACAGAGAAAGAGAGACATATATGACAGCTATTTAGGACATAAAATCAAAAGGACTCAGGAATGTATTGAAGATTAGGAAATCAAGTTGTCAAGGTTAATCACCACACTTCCGGTTTATCCAACTGGATAGATACTACTATTCGCTGAGACAAGGAACACTGGAAGAAGTATAAGTTTAAGGGTAAAAAAATTATTGGTTTTGACCCATTGGGTCTGAGGTAAAATAGTCTAGTAGGTAATTATATACCCATCTGGAGTTCAGAGGATGGTTTTGAGGAAGAGGTGTATATTTCTAAATTACCAGTATAAAGGTAATACTTAAATTGAAAACCTGGTTGTGGTTGCCTAGGGAGTAAGTTTAGAGTAAAGAAAAAAAGACATAGAATGAAATCTCAAGGCACTCAAGTGTTTATTGGTTATAATATAAAGGTGGCTCTAAAAAGTAAACAGCTAAAGAGGTAAAACAGTATCCAGGAAAGCATAATTCACAAAAGTCAAAGAAATAGTGTTTTGAAGATAATGAAATGATCAACAATGTCAACTATAGCTTAGGTAAAGAAAATTCCTATTGAAGTTAACAATATAAAAAATTGCATAGAATCATACAAAATGTTTTCTTTGTTATAGAGAGAATATCTAGTTAGGGTAGGCTAAGAAATGCCTTGGAAATAAGAAAAGAGTATATATAATAAATTGATGCCAAAAATAAATAAGAGCTCTGAAGCTGTAAAGTATGCCCCTCAGCTAAACTGTTGTTTTTATAGAAAATCCACAAACAACTTCAATTGTTTTTGTTAGTCCTAGTTGGCTCTTTCAAGGAGAGAATTCCCAGATTAACCCCTTAACTAGGTGCCAATTTATTAGTTAATAATTTTTTAATAAAAGACTCAATTAGTTTTATTGTTCCTCAAATATCTTCAAGGCTTTTTCTCTCCTCTCTTGATCTTTGATTTTGCCTTTAGTCCCCAACAATAGTCTAATTTTTTAATGTTTATTCATTTTTGATACAGAGACAGAGACAGAGAGAGAGAAAGAGTGTGAGCACGGAAGGGGCAAAGAGAAAGAGAGAGAGGGAGACACAGAACCTGAAGCAGGCTCCAGGCCCTGAGCTGTCAGCACAGAGCCTGATGTGGGGCTTGAACCCAAAAACCGTGAGATCGTGACCTGAGCCAAAGTCAGATGCTTACCTGACTGAGCCATCCAACAGTAGTCTAATAACTATTTCCCTTATGAGTAAATTTGCATACAAAATTGTTTTTAAAAATTGTTTATGAAGGGCAAAAGAGAAAAGGGCCAGTAATTGGAGGGAATATAGCATCAAATTGGGGAGACATGAGTATATTTAAAACCTGAAAGGAAGAACACAATTGGTTAGGAAAAGTTTAATATACAATAGAGAATGATTAATCAAATTTCGTAAGATCCAAAACAAGTAAAAGAATGAGTCTTATGTAGGAAGAGGAACAAGGTCCGTTTAATAAGAGGAAAGAAAGGAGGAGGAATGGCCATGGATGCAAATAAATTGCTTGGTAGCAGGAATGAAGAAATTCTAACTGGTGGCTTGAATAACAAACATTTCAAGTGACTAGCTGAAAGTGTAACTGAAAATGGGACTGAGGGAGTGTAGGTCTGAAATGACGGATGGCTGAAAAGAGTTGAAATTCAATATGCAATAGAATTCCCAGGCAATATTTGGAATAATTACATATGAATAATTGTATCACTTTCTTCATCAGTGTTTCACAACTAAGCTAAAGGCCCAGAGTAAATATTTGCATTTATTCAAGTTTAAATTTTGTTACACAAGTGCAATGAAAAGAGAAAGAGGTAAACAACATTAGAAAGTTAAGAAATTCACTGTGATTAAGTACCTACTGTCCAAGCTAAAAAGAAAAATAAGTATAAAAGACTACAGAAAGGTAAAGAAATGAATGAACCAGTGGTCATGATGAAGTCAAAGAATGGCCAGAATAGTATTTAAAGTAATAATTAAGAAGTCAGAAATTTGTAGTTCAAGAATGAGTTGCCTGGGTGTGCTTGAGTGGCTCAGTTGGTTAAGCATCCAACTTTAGTTCAAGTCATGATCTCATGGTTCGTGGATTCAAGCCCCACATCTGGCTCTGCACTGACAGTGTGGAGCCTGTTTGGGATTCTCTGTCTTCCTCTCTCTCTCTCTCTGCCTTTCCCTGACTTGTATTCCCGCTCTCTCTCTTTCAAACTAAATAAATAAACTTAAAAAAAAAAACAGCATAAAGTTTTTCCCAAAATAGAATTAAAAGTACTTAAGGTTACAGACCAATAGTTTTGCAAATGGTCACAAAACATCTGAAAATCTAAAGTACAAAAAAAAAAACCCCATGAAAATAACATTAAGTTTAAGTGAAACCAATATAAAATTATATAAGTAAGCATATTATCATACCATACATGTTTTTTAAATATAGGAGAAAAGTTTAATCTGATACAAATTTTCTCTTGTCAATTACTCTTTTACACAAATAAGAAAGAATAATTAAATCCCCATTACTTATTTTGAAGAGAAAAGATGTATCAAACTCAGAGAATCTCAGATACATGCAGGAATGTAGTGTATAATCACCCAGAAACATTTTATTCTAATAATTTGTTCCTTCTCTACCTAAATCAAAAGATTGTAGTTATTCAAAAAATTTTAAGTAATTTCAAATTGATTTTCAAATTAGGCAAAATATTAATTTAATTCACAATTAAGAAATGTTATACTTACCTCTTCCATCTGATTGACTTGTAGTTGAAACCACTGTAAAAAAACAAAAAGAAATACTTATTGACAAGTTACTCAAACATATGGGTGTGTGTGTGTGTGTGTGTGTGTGTGTTATCTTCATCTATCAAATATTAGCCATGAACCAAACATCATTTGTCCTAGGGTTCAGAATGGACTAATGCAACATATAACTGGAATATAACATTTTAAAATACATATAGTTGGCAAGTTTAGGAGTTCTTTTTACTTTGTCAAAACTTAGAAACCTATTCTTCATTAGTATGTATTTCTGTATTATAATTTTAGTAGGCTTAAACTGGAATATATTGAACATACCTTAAAAAGAGATTCCAAAATCTAGAAAATAAAAATGTAATTAGAACATTTATATATAAAATTAATCACCATGTTATAATATGATAAAATATTTAATTCTCTAAAACTAAACCTATAATCCAAAATAATAACATTTTTACAATTCCAGATACAGCTTTTAGTACATCATGCATAGACAACTCAGTTCTAGAAAACTTTCCACCATTATATATATATATATACACACACACACATATATATGGATATACATGTATACATATGGATAGTCCAGAATAATGTACATAATTTCATATATTACTTAATATAAACAAGGAATAAAATTAAGATTCCTCTTGGAAGAGACTTTTTTTCATATAGAATAGAGTGTAATAATGAAAAGCGTTATCAAAGGGAGGCATCACCATCCCAGACTGCAGCCTCTACATCAAAGCTGTCACCATCAAGACAGTATGGTATTGGCACAAAAACAGANAAATGAATCAAGAAGATGTGGTTTATCTATACGATGTAATACTACATGCAATGAGAAAGAATTAAGTCTGGCCATGTGTAGCAACATGGATGGACCTTGAGGGTGTTATGCTGAGCAAAATAAGTCAGGCACAGAAGGACAGATATCATATGTTTGCACATAGAGGAGGATTAGGAGGAACTCAACGGAAGACCGTGGGGGAGAAGAAGGGGGAAATAGTGGGGGAGACGGAGGGAGNAAGAAAGAATGTGCCTTACTGGCATAAAAATAAATACATGTATACATATACCTAAAACTGATACAGTTTTATTACATCACAGTTCAATCTCCATTTTTAAACTAAAATTAAAAAATAACCTGAAACAAATGTAACATTGTATGTCAACTACACTTCAATAGAAAATAAAATTAAAAAGTTTAAATATAGTTAAAAAGACCAAAAGAACAAAACTGAGAGCCCAGAAATAAACATTTGCATATATGGCAAAATAATTTTTGACAAGAGTACCAAGACAACACAATAAAGAACAATCTCTTCAACAAATACTGCTGGGAAAACTGGGTATCCACATGTAAAAAATTAAAACTTGACCCTACACACCACTTACACCATGTAAAAATTAACTCAGGATGAATCCATGACCTACATGTAAGATCTAAATCTATTAGATTCCAAGAAGAAAACAGAATAAAAACTTCAGGACATTGGATTTGGCAATGATTTCTTGGATATGACATCAAAAGTATAGGCTTAACAAAAGCAAAAATAAACAAGTAGGACTATATCAAACTAAAAAGTTACTGCACAGTCAAGGAAACAGCAACATGAAAAGGGCAATCTATGGAAGGGAATAAAATATTTGCAAAACATATATCTGATAAGGAATTAACACCCAAAATATATAAGGAACTGATATAACTCAAAAGTGGGGGTAGGGAGGGGAAACAACCCAATTTAAAAATTGGCAAAAGACCTGAATAGACTTTTTTTTTTTCCACAAAGACATACAAATTGGCAACAGATACATGAAAAGGTACTTGACATCACCATCAGGGAAATGCAAATCAAAATCACAATGAAATATTACCTCATACGTGTTAGAATGGCTATTATTAAAAAAAAATAAAGGGGTGCCTGGGTGCCTGAGTTGGTTAAGTGTTCAACTTCAGCTCAGGTCATGATCTCATGATCTGTGGGTTCGAGTCCCGCATCAGGCTCTGAGCTGTCAGCACAGAGCCTGGACCCAGCTTCAGTTCTGTGTCTCCCTCTCTGCCCCTTCCCCACTCACACTCTGTCTCCCTCTTCCTCAAAATACATAAACATTTTTTTTTAATGAAAATAAATAAATAAATAAATAATTTTTGACAAAAGATTTGAAGAGAGCTCTTTCTGCCCAGGGTCCTGTCCCCATGCTTTAATAAAATCACCTTTTTGCATCAAAAAAAATTATTTGGAGAAAAAGGAATCCTGTATGCCATTAGTGGAACAGGAAATTGGTACAGCAACTATGGAAAACAGTATGAAGACTCCTCAAAAATTTACTACCATATGATCTAGCAATCCCACTTCCAGATATATATCCAAAACAAACTATCTCAAAGAAATCCCTGCACGCCCATGTTCACTGTAGCATTATTCACAATAGCCAAGATATGGAAACCTAAGTGCACCAAATCCATAGTAACAGAGAACAGAATGGTGATTACCAGGGGCTGGGGGGTTACTGTTTTTTTTTTTTTTTAATTTTTAAATTTTATTGAGCTATCAGGTGTCCCATGAGCTATTGTTTAATGCCTACAGTTTCAATGTTGCAAGATGAAATGAATTCTGAGATGGATGGAAGTGATGGTTGCACAATATTAATGTGTTTAATACACTGAACTGTACACTTTAAAAATGGTTACAATAGTTAAGCTTTATGGGATATGTATTTTGTCACAATAAAAATTGGAAAAAATATGTATCAACATACATATAAACATTGTGTGTATATACATACACTAACAGCACACTAGAAAACATGTTCTAAAATGTTAATGGTGCAAATATACAAGGTTGGGATTACAGATAGTTTGTTTTCCTTTATGCTTTTCTCAATTTTTCAAAAGTTCCACAGTGATATGTTTACATTCAGGGGGCACTTGGGTGGCTCATTTGGTTGAGAATCCAACTCTTGATTTTGGCTCAGGTCATGACCTCTCAGTTAGTGGGTTTGAATCCTATGTCAGGTTGTGTGCTGACATTGCAGAATTGCTTGGGATTCTCTGTCTCCCTCTCTCTCTACCCCTGCCCTGCTCTTTCAAAAATATATCAATAAACATTTAAAAAACTTTTAAATAATATGTTTACAATCAGATAAAACATAATAAATGCTATTTTCCAAAACTCAAAAAATAATAAAATGTATTACCAAATAGTATGTACAATATTATTTCATTTTTTTTAATGTTTATAACTTTGGAGAAACAGGAAGGGAAACAAAAATATGTTAACAATAGTGGTTATCTTGGGGAAATAAGATTATGTTAATTTTTGTTTTCTTCTTCATGCCTGCCTTTTTTGAAGTTTTTATTAATTATGACACATTGCTTTTGTAATATAAATTACCTTATTAAAAACACTAAAATAAAAATATTATTAATACTGTATTTTCATCTGTAAATATGAAAATACTAATAACTATCAATGCTGTACTTAAAGGAAAATTCACAGATCTAAATGCCTATGTTAAGAATGAAAAAATAATACTTTCAATGCCTTTTAAAACTTATTAAGGCATTGTATCTAGACTAATATTGCTAAATGGATTATTAAATCCAAGCTCAAACAACAAATATTGTTTTAAAATATTTTATTATAATTATTTTAATGGCACTTAATTATTTTAACAAATCAATAAAAATGTATTAACATAAAATGTATTAACAATATTAATAATTTAAATTAATAATAAATAATATTTTATACTTGAAAGTTTACACAGAATACATACATTACGTTCTTCCTTAGCTGCATCTTCTAACTGAGCTGCAAATTGTGAACAACATACCAAGAATGAATTCAGATCATCCCCAACCTTTTGAAAAGAATAACAAAAAAAAGTTATTTTACTTCAGAATCCATATGCACA
>NW_027531318.1:3854880-3867679 GCF_008692635.1 Crocuta crocuta
CACACCTGTATATATTTTAGTACATTATAATTATTTTTAAAAATTATTTTTGTCTATAATTTATGTCCCTTCAAACATATAAGACAAGAAATCATGCTCCAAATGCTATACCAGCAAATTCTCCCAGAAAGTGGGAGAGAGTACATTCTGGGGAGTGGCTCATGAATGACATACTCAGCTGCCGCTCATCTCATTATTCTCTACATAGTTGCAGAAAATCAAGCATCCCAGATTTAGACTCCTGAAATTTATGAGCAGCCAAAAAAGGTAGCAATTCTGTATATACCTTATAAATATCTCTTTGTGTTAGAAAATGAATGCTAATTATAACTTCTGAACATAAGTACACTTGCCAAGAGCTGTAGTCTTTCACCCTCACTTAATAAGCAAATGAAGACTTTGAGGAAAAACTAGTGACAGATTAAAATGTCACAATGACTAAAAAAAAAAAGTCACAATGACTGAATCTTTTATAGTAGAGTGTTGATTTGTAAATCAGAGACAACCTATGATAAACAAATCTAGATGCTTATATAGAGTTAGGATTCTCGTAGAGTGTTCTTCATGAGGAATATGTTCATTCAACATCACATTTTAAAACATACAGGCTCATATATTTTTTTGTCATGGTAAAGACATATAACCATATAGAAGAGGGGGAGAACTGAATTATTCATTCAGGAAAGTGGGAAAATGAATGAATTAAAGATACTAATCATAAATATGAGACCATAAGCATACTTGAGGATTGTCTTCTATTCACATTTAGAAGCCACAAATATAGGGATTGATTTGATCAGGGTTGCAGTTTAACAAAATAACATCAATAAAGCATGCCAGGGCAAGAGAGTTAAGTACATATGCATGGCAGTAATAATAATAAGGGACCATGGAATTTAAGCTAGGTAAGTAAGAACAGAAGGAGTATTTGGGACAGTAAAAGGTAAAAGGACCAATGGATTATAGTTCCCAATGGAATCAAAGGACTTTTGGGAGTCAAAATATTAGACACACTAAGCGGGAAAGATAAGACGTACTGACCAGAAATTAAGATGATAGAAACTTAAATTATGGAAAAGTTACAATTATTGGTTATGACAAAGATTAAAGGATATCATCTTGTTGGTTAGTTGCTGACATAGAATAGAAGATAAGATCACTGGAGTGAACTAAGAGGCTACATTATTTGTAAAGATCTTCTACATGCATATTAAAATCATCAAAAATTATGACAATAGTGTTGTAAGACAAATAGAATACCAGTATAATAGAGACTATTAGTTGCCTACTAACAGGACCTCAGTTTTATTGGAGATGCCAATGTGCATAGCTAGTAATAATAATAATAGATTTCCCAGCTTCCTTTACCAATAAAGTTAACCATTGTTCCAATCGGGCCAATGAGACAAAAAGAAATTGTTGGGCAGCACTTCTAAAAAGATCTTTAAAAGGGAAACAGAAACGCCACTTATGATTATGATGTGAAAAGGTATGAGAGGTCTTCACTTCAGTGTCAATATCCAAAAAGGAAAAGTATATAAAATTATGTAATTATTATGTTTTTCCTTGAAGATATTGAAAAGGAGGGGATATAAGAAAATTCTGATGAACTGAATTCCACAGAAGAACACTTTTACAGATGGGCAAAAAACCAAAGCTATATCCATACTTAAAGGGAGCATGGTGGTGAAAGAAGAACACTTGGCCTAGTGTGTGTCAAGTGTACCAAGTCAGCAAAGTCAAAAAGCAGGCCTGCCATTGACAAACAGAATTCAAAGTATGAAGAAAAACTGGCAGAGCCTTTGACAGCCATTTAGGTTGACAGATAGACTAGAAGAAGAAAACTTCTCAAGGCAAACTACTCAACCCAACCATTTTTCTTCTACCAAACCCTTTCCCATCTCAATTTTGCCTTCAAGGTGGCAGGAAAGGAGGCCTACATACCCATTAGGAATGGTCAGAATTAAAAAGACTGACAATACCAATTCCAGTAAGAATGTACAGCCACCAGTACTCTCACAGAGAGCTGGTAGGAACATAAAATGGTTCTGCCTTATTGGGAAACAGTTCGGCAATTGCTCACAAAGTTAAACACATATTTATAACTCACCAATCCTATTCCAAAGCAATTATCCAAGATGAATAAAAACATATATCCTCACAAAGACTTGTACACAAATGTTCATAGAAGCTTCACTCATAATAGCCAAAATAGCTACTGGATCCAATGACCTAAATGTTTATTAACTGGTGAATGGATTAACAAACTGTGGAATACTCTTCACACTAAAGAAACAAACTACTGATACATAGAACAACATGGATGAATCCCCAAAAACATGATGAAGTGGGGAAGGTTAGATATATAAGACTACATATTATATGTTCTTATTTGTATGACATTCTAGAGAAGGCAAAAGTATAGTGATAGATCAGTGATTGTCTGGATCCAGGGTGGGAGGAGAGAATTGACTGTACACGGGACACAAGGAAGCTTTTTGGGATAATGAAATGTTTTATAGTTTGATTGGCAATTACACAACTATAAAAAGGAGGAACTAAAAACCAGAGGAATCTCATCCTGCTTGATCCTGTGGTAACTGTATCTGAAGCTCTACCAGGAATGAACCAAATTGTGAACCAAAAGTATTTAAAATCTGAGTTCAAACTCTTGTCTCCTAAAATACTGGCAATATCAAATAAATCAACCCCTGAGGGGAAACAGAAATACGTATGATTATAAGTTAGACCAATCAGATAAGAACTCAATTAAAATATAGATCAGTTCCTGCTCAGATCAATTCTTAGAAGAATGAGAATGATTAATTTTTCATGCTAAATGTCAGAAAGGAAACAGTAAGCATTCTCTAGAAAATAAAACATTGTACCACAATTTCCAATGTTTTTCTAAGTATAATGCTTGGGATCCAACTTTCAAAAATTACAAAATATATGAAGAACCAGGAAAACACAATCCATAATCAGAAGAAGAAACTGTAGAAATAAACACACTAATGATCCAGATATTGAAAATATAGCAGACAAAAATCTTTAAAACTCTGTTACTGATAAAAGAATTTGCAGGAAAATATTGGTAAATTAAAATAGCAAGAGAAATATAAACCCCCCTAAAAAGTAACCAAAAGATAATCCTTAATGTGAAACTTATGATATTTGAAATAAAAATTTCACTGGATAGAGCTAACAGCAGATCAGACACCACAGAAAGGACTGGTGAATTTGAAGATAGAATAACATATATTGCCCAAACTAAACCACAGAAGGAGAAAACATTGAAATAAATGAACAGAGTGTGAATAACTTCTTACACAGTAACAATCATTCTAATATATGTGTAATTAGTGTCTCACAAAAAAGGAGCAGAGAGTCAGTAAAATAAGTAAAAAAAAAATAATGAAAATTTCCAAATTTGATGAAAAACATCAACTCACAGACTGAGTTTGATGGACTCCAAACAGAATAAATACATAAAAGCCTCAGCTAGGCATATCTTATCAAACTGCTTATCAAAAAAATAGAAACACAAAAAACATAGTGAGGTAAATACTATTATACTGCTATAAAGTTCTCACATTAGAAATGAAGTGTATAGGGGCGCCTGGGTGGCTTAGTCGGGTAAGCATCCGACTTTCGCTTAGGTCATGATCTCGTGGTTCGTGGGTTCGAGCCCCGCGTCAGGCTCTGTGCTGACTGCCAGCTCAGAGCCTGGAGCCTGTTTCAGTCTGTGACTCCCTCTCTCTCTGACCCTCCCCTGCTCACGCTGTCTATCTCCTAGAAATAAATAAAAATATTTAAAAAAAAAAAAAAGAAATGAAGTGTATAATATAATTCAAGATAGATTGCAATAAATTTAAGTACATGGTGAATCCCTAGAGGAAGCACAAAAAAAATAGCTACAATTAAAAAAAGAAATAAAATAAAATGCTAAAAAATTCATAATTAACCCAAAATAAAACAGGAGAGAGTAAAAGAGCAAAGATGATATGGGACAAAAAGAAAACAAATAGGAGGACAGTAGACCTAATTCACATATTTCATTAATGTTTCTTTTTAATAAATTAATTAGATAATACATTTAATTAATTTAATTTAATTGTATCAATTAACTGTAAATGAACTAAACCCATTAAAAGACAGAGATTGTCAGACTGGATAAAAAACAAGATTCAACTATATACTATTTCAAAGAGACCCAGTAAATGCATAGTCATACCTTGAAAATAAGATATAACATGCAATGACTAATCATAAGAATGCTAATATCAGACAGAAAGACATCAGAACACAGAACTGTAACAAAAATAAAAAATAATTTTGGACTTTCAGTTCTGGTCATCATGGACTAGACCCAAGACTCTAATCATCCCTCCCACAATTAAAATACCATTGACAACACAACAAATCAACACAGGAAAATTCTGAAAGGAAGAAAAAGAAAGGCAGGTATCTCAAAACTTGAAGAATACATGAATTCTTTCGGTTTTCTTCTTACCTACATATAAGATGGATGGGACACACTGGAAAAGCCTGAAACCTGGAACTTCCAATAAGCACAGACTTAAACAAACAAACAAAAGCCAAAGGATTGTAGCATAACCAAAAACTTTTTGACAACGCCTATCCTACTTGAGCCGAACACCAAGAATAAGCTACAGCTACTATTCCTATGTGTCAGTAGGACTGAAATGTGGCTGTAAAAATTGGCCATCCAATTCCCCCACCAGAGTAGTTTTGGTGAGACCAAGCAAGGAACTGAAGTTCCACTCTTGTCTGGAAGTAGCAGTCATAATGAGCCAAGGATATCTGCTCTTATCACTATTACTAAATATACTACTTGAAGCCAGAGCCAGCATAAGAGAAGGAAATAAAAAGCATTCAGACTGGATAGGAAGAAGTAAACTTGTCTCTATTTGAAGATGACATAATTGTCTATGTAGAAAATCCAAAAAATTTATAGAAAAACTAGAATGAAAAAATACATTGAACAAGACTCTAAGATATAAGATCAACATACAAAAATCAATCATATTTCCATCTACTAGTTACAAAATATGGAAACTAAAATTAAAAACAATGCCATTAAAATTGTTCCAAAAACCATGAATTATTAATGTAGAAAATCTAACAAAGCATGCAGAGGATCTCTATGATGAAAATTACAAAATGGTGATGAAAGAAATCAAACAAGACCTAAACAAATGCAAAGACATACTATGTTCATGAATTTAAAGACTCAACATAGGTGTTTTATTACATGGAGCCAAACTCAAACCCTAACAAAAGTAATTATAAAATAGAAAAATAATACTCTACAAGTAAAGTGTTTTAAAGTACAGTTGAATATTGGGGTGCCTGGGTGGCTCAGTTGGTTAAGCGTCCGACTTCAGCTCAGGTCATGATCTCACGGTTCGTGGGTTTGGGCCCCACGTCTGTGCTGACAACTAGCTCAGAGCCTGGAGCCTGCTCTGGATTCTTTGTCTCCCTCTCTCTCTGACTCTCCCCAGCTCATGCTGCCTCTCTCTCAGAAATAAATAAAACATTTTTAAAAATTTTTTTAAAAATAAATGTACAGTTGAATATTATGAAATATGTAAAATAATTCATCTCATCAGTAGGTTAAAGGAGAACCACATACTTAATCACCTTAATAGTTACATAACTTATATATACCAGATATGTGTTAAAATTCAATAACTTCTTGGGGTTTTTTTATTCAGCAAAATATAAATATAAGAATACTTTCTTAACATGATAAAGAATATACATCTCAAACCAACAAGTAATCAAATGTTTAAAAATTAAACAGAACAGGTACTAGCAATAAAAATACATTTAAAATAGAGATATGTCTTAATTAAACTTTAAGATAAGTATTATTAGCAGAGGATAGAAACATCAATACTCTACTTTCAAGTTCCCTAACTGGATCATTTTCATGGATGGGAATTCATTCGAATTCATAATATAAATGGGCTCCAAAAGAAAATCTTAACCCTTTTCAGTGTTAAATGTTTCTACATTAGGGCTATATACACTTACAGATAAAGTTAATTCTTCATGTTCAGGCTTCACAACTGAATTTTCTCCATCTGCAATGCAAAATCCATAGGCTTCCTCCAAAGTAGAAACAACCTGTGAGTAAATCAAAGCAAATTTTTTTATAATTTTATGTAAATGATATGTAAACTTATTAAGCGTAAAGAGACATTTAATCAAGCATGTCAGGATCTTCTTAGCAATAAGACTTCTTTCTGCTAATGCCATAAACTTAAACTTTCCATCTCACATCCCATCTCATATCACCCTGAAGCAATGATGAGAAATAGTCCTCAACTCTACTCTGTGAGAAAGTCCCTATGACTCTCATTTCTGTGTTGACAGGCATGTAAAAGACGACCTATGAATAGCTTAAGCATCAATTCCACTTGTCACCAAAGTATATTCTCAAAATCTGACAAACTCAACTTTCTTCTTTGAAGAGAAGTGGACAAAATAGATATGGAAACCAGAGAGCAACAGATTTTTTTTTTTAAGGAAATTCTCTAAGCTAACCCCTCAAACGTTAAGCAAACCTGTATTTTGGAAATTTGACAAACTATATTTTTTTAAAAATCTGTGCCACTCCCCTCATTGTTCTCATTTGGTATGTGGTATATTCATAATTCAGTTCTGGATCACTGTGCAAAGAGAAACTCAGAAAAAAGGAGATTTTTTTCCCCCCAACACTAAGAACTAAAGTTTCTAAATTGCTGAGAAGACACAGCAGGAATGAACCAGAAAGGACTATCATTAGAAAGATCTGCTTGCAAGATTGGCCTTGGACTGCTGCCTTAGAACTTAGACTTCATGAGTGTTCCCATCATTCACTGATAACAGTGGCTCCTTGTCCTTAAACTGTTTGTACAAACAATGTGGTTTACGCTAAACATCTGCTTTCCTTCAGGGAGTGTGGCATTTTGGTATATGCTAAGCAAAGTACCTAGATGAGCAATTCCCAATAAAACCCTGGGCACTGGGTCTCTAATGAGCTTCTCCAAAAGACATTTCACATGTGCTACCATAATTTGTTGTTGGAGGAATTAAGCACATCCTGTGTGACTTTAAAGGAAGAGAATCTTGGACCTAGTTTCCTCCATACTTCATTCACTTCATAAGTCTTTTCCTTTTGCTGATTTCGTTTTGTATGTTTCCACTGTAATAAATCTTAGCCATCAACAGGACTGTTTTCAGTCTAGTGCACCTTCCTGGCAATCACTAAGCCTGGGGATGGTCATGGAAATCCCAAACACAGGGACCAACAAGTGTCTTACCATCTTTAGATGTTTGGTAATTTTCCTGATCAATTCATCTTCTGCTATTAACTCCTTTGTCTTACTTGACGGAATGGGCAAAGCATACCTTACGATGGATTCTCCTGTTGGTGGAGATCCTAAGACCATTGGTTCAAGTTTATCACGTACTAATTTTGCACTATGTTTTTCCTTTGGCTTAGGTGACAACGGTGAAGTAAATCCTCTTTTTTTGTAAGTTAATTCTGGAACATTTGCCAATTTATTACTAGACGCTGACAGATGTTTTGCTGACTTCATTTTGTTATTTCACTTCACTTCCAAATTATAGGTGAAAAAACTGTATTCCTCCCTGTAAATAAAACATTAAGATTTCAGATGAAAAATTAGGTGAAAAAAATTTTGGTGCATCCCAAAATCAACACTGCAGAAATTACAAAATCAAGAGGAAAACATTCCTAACAACAAACCAAATAAACAAAAAACAAACCTGTGAGAAATCCTAAGAGGTGACTGAAGGCTGGTTTATATATGAGTATTTAGGATGGGAAGTGAAGAAATGGAGGAAGACAGTGGTAGAATGAGAGAATTTCTTTAGAAAACTTTAAAATTTTATTCTTACCTTTCTCTCAATTTTGAAGTAATATATGACTTTTACATCTATCATTATTTGCATAGGAATAATAGCCTAGACCCAGGGTATCAACAGAGTAATATCAAGGCAGCACCAAAGTCATCCTGTGTCCCCCCCCCCCCAAACATATTCAAGTTCTAACCCCTGGCACTGGTGAATACGACCATATTTGAAAATACCACTTTTGTAGATGAAACCAAGTTAAGAAGAAGTCATACTAGATTAGAGTGGGCCCTAAATCCAATAACTGTTATCAATATAAGAAAGCCAAATAAAGACATAGGCACATAGACATATAGAGGAAAAGGTCATGTAATGACAGACACTGGAGTAAATCAGCTACAAGCCAAGGAACGTCAAAGATTGACAGTATCCTTGCTAAAAGCAAGGGAAACTCTTCCCTCGAAGCTTTAGAAGGAGCATAGCACTGCAAACACCTTGATTTCAGACTCTTAGACTCCGGAACTGAGAGAATAAATTACTACTGTTTTAAGCAATCTAGTTTGTGATATTTTGTTATGGTAGCCCTGGGAAACAAATATACACAAAAATTTCCCTAAATTTGATGGGAGGGACATAGACTGTGGTCTGGTTCTTGATCATTTCATAATAATAGCTTATCAGACAAGAGTAGCTGACTCTCAAGGGCATATGACATAGCTCACAGGTAAAAATAACTTGACACCTGAAAAATATAAGCTTTGCAAAAGAAAAAACACAACAACATCTAAAAGAAAAGGTTCAGGGGCACATGGTTGGCTCAGTCCAAACAGCATGAGACTCTTGATCTCGGGGTTATAAGTTCAAGCCCCATGTTGGATAATAAATACATACATACATAATACATGCTGTTTAAAAACAAAGTTTAAAAAAAGAGAAACCAAAAATACAAAATATACACAAACACAATATTAGCAATATAAAACAGGTACATGAGTATTAAAGACTCAAGTAGAAATACTACAAATGAAAAATATAATAAACATCTGATCAAGAATGTTGAATTTATTCTTATTCTTATTCTCCTGAAGAATAAATTAGGCAAATGGAAGATCAGTTTGACATGTTCTGCCAGAAAGCAGCAGAAAAGGATAAAGAGAGAGAAATGAAGAAGAAAATAAGGGAAACGTAGAAGAATTATACAAATACCAAAAACCAGATAAAAGAAGATCCAGTGAGGAAAAAAAAATGAAATGGACAGGAGGAAATATTTGAAGAAATAACAAAGATAAATTTCTCAGATTTAAGAATAGTAGAAACCACAGATCAAAAGTGTTCACAAAATACCAAAAAGGACAAAGATAAACAAAACACAGTTAATGAAATGTAAAAATCTAAAAGACAAAAATCTGAAAGCTTTCAGAAAGAAAGAGCATATAACCTAAAAAAGAGGAAGAAATTCAATTGTCACCAAGTTTTAATAACATTTCTTTTCAAAGGAATCTATATTTTGTCTAAATTGCAAGCTCTCTGGATGCAGAGCCTAGCTGAAGAATAAAAATGGATGCAAAGATTAGCAGTATTTATCACATATTCTTGAACATGAATAAAGTAAAATATACAACATCATCAGTAAGTATTAAAAGTTAATATCATATTTGAAATAATTTAAATAATTAGCAATCTTATGAAAATTGTGAAAATATAGGCCTGCATTTGTTGACAACATATAAACATGATTAGATTTTTGGAGAAGTAGTACCTAGTATAGAGAGGGTCATCTAATAAATTTTCAAAGCCTGCTAATAGGTATTTTTTTATTTGGCAGAAACCATGGGAAAGTCAATGGCATCCTGTTAGCACGTTTATGCAAAATACAAGTATCAACACCAAATAATAGACTATCTTAGGAAATAAAATAAAAAACAAATAATAGGATACATTATGAATAAAATCAGTTTCAATAACGTTTTTAAAAGCTAATTATCTCGAAATTATTATGGACACAGTCCCTAAGTTAAACCACAGAAAGCATATAAAAATTATTGATATAATTGTGGATTTCCAAAATGAAAATATTTCTATATGTGAACATGTATTAGGATTTTAACCAAGAGATGACAGCGCTGGAGAAGAATCATATACATGTTTAGGAGATTACTAACAAAAAAATAAAATTAAAAAAATACATATTACAGAATATATAACATATATATAACAGCAATACAATGCCTCAAATATGTATGAGAAAAAGCAAACAGAAAATACTCAAAAAATGAAAATTTTATAATCCCTTGCACAACCTGTCAAGACATTTTTTTAACTTGGTAGTGAATGATAGAGCAAAAATATCATCTGACAACACTGAAAATTCTTCATTCACAAACTGCACAACCGCTTTATTGTTGTAATGAAATACTGCACAGTTAATTGAACACAGTTATTAAACACGATTTTTAAATCATAGTCAAATAGGGGCACCTGGGTGGCTCAGTCAGTTAAGCGTCCGACTTTGGCTCAGGTCATGATCTCACAGTTATGGGTTCGAGCCTCGCGTTGGGCTCTGTGCTGACAGCTCAGAGCCTGGAGCCTGTTTCAGATTCTGTATCTCCCTCTCTCTCTGACCCTCCCCTGCTCACACTGTCTCTCTCAGAAATAAATAAAACATTAAAAAAATTTTTTTAATATAAATAAATCACAGTCAAATAAATATTGGGAAAGACTATTTGGTTTCATATCACTAAAAATTCATTTGAAGGAAGAATGTAATGCTTTTGGAAATTGTTAACAACAATTATAGACCATAAGCCAAATCCTGTTGGAAAATATCCCGATTTATATTTTTCTAATATTACAGGTGGCATAATGTTTTAAATAAAGTTAATGTAATAAGTGATACAGAAACTAAAATTAAATTTACAAAAAAGAAAGCATCAAAAGAATTTCAAAGAAATTATATTGCCAAAGACAATCCACCAAAAGCGTCAGGTCTGAGAGAGAAGGACCAGCAAACAAGACTTAAGAATGAGTGACCAATGGGGGCACCTGGGTGGCTTAGTTGGTTAAGTGTCCAACTTTCACTTAGGTCATGATCTCATGGTTCGTGGGTTCGAGCCCCGCGTCGGGCTCTGTGCTGACTGCCAGCTCAGAGCCTGGAACCTGTTTCAGTGTGTGACACCCTCTCTCTGACCCTCCCCAGCTCACGCTGTCTCTCTCCCGGTCTCCTAGAAATAAATAAACATTTAAAAAAAAAAAAAAAGAGAGAGTGACCAATGAGCCAGAAGGTAAAACCAGGAGAGGGTGTACTGAAAATAAAGTGAATAAAAAACTTATGACTGACTGATGAACTGCGTCAAATGCTGGGCAGTTAAGATGAGAATTTAGCAACAAGGAAGTAGGTCATTTGTGACCTAACGGACAGCAACAGTTTCAAGAGTGAGGAGGTGAATGCCTGAAATATGGGCAAAAGAAAGATTTTTTTAAAAGGAAAGTTAACAATGGGCATGGAGGAGGGCACTTGTGGGGACGAGCACTGAGTGTTATATAGAAACCAACTTGACAATAAACTGTTAAAAAAACAAAAATAAATAAACATTTAAAAAAAAGTTAACATGTTTGTATGCTGTATGCCCTCTCCCCAAAATTACGTTCAAGTCCTAATCCCAGAACCCGTGAATGTGACCTTATTTGGAAATAAGATGAAATCAAGTTAAGATGAATTCAAATTGCATTAGAGTGGGCCCTAACCCGAGTGGTGTGCTTCTTGGAAGAAAGATACAGACATACGCGCACACAGGGGAGAACACTTGATGAAGAAAGAGGCAGAGATAAGAGCAATGAATCTAAGGGACACCTATTGTCAGCGGCCACCAGAAGCTGGGAGGAAACCCTCTTAGAGCCTCCAGGGGGAACCAACACTGCCACACTTTTCAGACTTCAGAGTCCAGAAGTAGAGAATAAATTTTTTGCTGTTTTAAGCCACCCAGTTTGTGGTACTTGCCTAGGCCAACCTAGGAAATTAATACATAGGCTGATGGAAATGACCCAGTAGAAAGCAAAATGTATTGATTTATTGATTGGTATAGAAGGAAATTGCTGGGATGATATCCTTGGGTAAACGAGGGGATATGGGTTTTAATGCATAAAGGCTCCCATGCACTTAAGGCAGGACCAGGGAAACTTTTGTGGTGACAGACCTGAAGGGCAGAGATGCCTGCTCTTTAAGGAAACCAAATAAGAAAAAGATGGGCCGCGCATCAGGTGCTACCAAACAACCTAATAAACGGACCCTTGAAGTTCACATGCATATAAAAATAAAGGTTACATGGAGTAAACGCAGACCAGACATATTTAAGGATTTTACGTATTTTCTTCATTTAACCCTACCCATCCTAGGAGGAGTATGTTACAGTGCCACAAATTTGCCCAAGTTTATCAGTCACCTTCTCCCTTTGAGGATTCATCTTAAACTCTTTAATGATACATTACCAACAAAATGTGGGGGGAGTGGCCTAGGATGGGGAAGAAGCAGCAGCTACGATTCGTCTTAGATTTCACATCAATAGAGGCACGGCGGCCGCTTTTGCCAGAGAACCCAACGAAACCCCTCACACTCTGCTGAGGAAGGACCGCGGGCGCCTCCCCTCCCAGGGGCTAGAATACCTGCTGAGGCTGTTGGAAGCCAGGTTACTGGGCGGTTTTGCCTTGGCCAAACGGGCTCTAAGGTGAAAGAGTTGGAAATGCTGAGCCTCCCAGACTTCTTCCAAGGCGGAAGCCTGCAAACCCTTCAGACTCCAGCCTGGCTATTTTACAGACATTTGCGCGGAAAGGCCTGGCCTCGGCGCCCCGAGGCGCCAGTAACCACAGCAGGCCCGGCGTGAAGTAACAGGGTGGGCGGTTGACGGTGCGTCACCGA
>NW_027531318.1:3867751-3947852 GCF_008692635.1 Crocuta crocuta
GGTGCGTCCCCGCCGCCCCCGCCGCGCGCGCCCTCGCGCCGCGCGCGCCCCGCCGCTGCACTGGACGCCAAAGCCTGAGCCGAGTCCTTTCCGGTGCTGAAGGCGAGAGGATTTTCGGCAACGATGGGGCCCTACAAAGCGGTAAAGTCCAGACTTCGCTTTCTGTCTTTCTTGCTCCCAGGCCTGTGCACTTCCCTCCTGGACGCTGCACAAGTGAGATTCTTTTAAGCATTTGGCCTAAGCAACTAAAACACGGGCCTCTTTGATGATTTGAGAACTTGGGCTTCACCAGCAAAACCTGAGCCCCGGGCCCTTAAAGTCTGCAGTTGTCTAAAGTTCTTTACCACCCGAGGTTTGGTAGAGTCCCTTACCAGACTTCAAACTCCCAGGGAATTGTGCAGCGGATTCGTGTTTTAAAAAATAAAATGGACTAGACGGGCACCTGAGTGGCTTGGTCCCTTAAGCCTCTGAGTCTTAATTTCCACCCGGGTCATGCTCGCACAGCTCTAAAGATCTAGAGGTCTACCCTGATAGCACTGAAACGGCCTGGGATTCTCTGGCTCCCTCTCTCTCTCTGCCCATCCCCTGCTTGTACTCTATCTCAAAATAAACAAACTTAAAAAAATAACTAAAAATAAGTAAAATGGACTAGAAAGTTGCAGCAGTCTCTTGCCATCAGTTTGTATAAACTGCTTTCAAAAGATGTAATTTTCCAAGGTAGAATTTTTTTTTAATTTTTTNTTTTGATAGTTTGACCTCACGAAGTGAATTTTTTCTTTTAAAAAATGAAAACTATTGATTTAAAACACTCCAACACTGGGTGTTGTTGGAAACCAACTTGACAATAAACTATTTATAAAAAAATAAATAAAACTCTCTTCAAATAAAGTTTTGTTGCCCAAATTACAATGTTTNTACAAAAATGAAAGAGGGCTCTAAATTGAGGCATAAAAGGATCCTGAATTCACCTCCTCCCTCAAACACAAGAAATCTCCAACTACATATGGAACAATTCCCTCTGCAAAAAAACTTTGGAAGCTAAGTGAACAGCACCTCCACAGCATGGGAGAAAAGGGCTGCATTGAGACAGGTAGGAGAAGTAGAGTCCAAATCTTGCAAGAAACATCTCTGAAGCCCAGCAGACCCACAATTAGGAGACATCTCATACTGTAGAGCTTGTCCCTGAGGAGGGAGGTTCCCCAACTCTTGGGCCCTGCACCAGGAAACAAGCCCCAGAATGTCTGGCCTTGAAAGGTAAGGCTTACTTCCAGGAGAACCACATGACTCTAATAAATGGAATATCCACTCTTAAAGGGCTTGTGCATAGATTCATTCACTAGCCTCACCCTCCAGGGCCAAAGCAACAGCTTAGAATGCACCTACATCATATGCAAAGGAGACTCATTTGCTAATCTTAAAAATATTTCAATTTATATCCAATTGATAATATGGTCATTTCAAGGATCTGGGACAATTTAAATTCTGACAAAAAGAAGTGGAATTTCCTATTGACTCAATTTCTAATTTTCAGAGTTATATAGAAGGTATGTGATATACTGATACGTTTATTCATATATATAAACCAATATGCTTATATGTAACATGAATGTTCTATATATCAAGATATACATGTTTAAAAGACAGAAAACAATTATGTTTTATCCTTTCCTAGATACCAGTATACAATAAATAAATGCTTGTTAAGGAAATGTTACTACGTTTTTTCAAAAGTGCAAAAATATAAGAGATCCATGGAAAATTGTCTCCCAATAGATGGAAAAAGAGATATCCTGCTAACATTAATCCAAAGAAAGCTGTATTTTTTATATAAATTACAGAAAAAGTAGATTTTTGACTAAAAATGATTATCAGGGATAATGTGGGTTATTTCATAATGATAAAGAAGTCATTCATTAAGAAGACATAACAATCCTAAACATTTATGAAACTAACAAGAGAGGATCAAAATACAGAAAACAAAAACTGATAGGACTCCAAGAAGAATAGACAAACCTACAATTAAAGTCAGAGATTTCATCATATCTCCCTCCATAATTGATAAAATAAGTAGACAGAAAATCAGTTAGGATATAGAAACTTGAATAATGCTTTCAACAATAACAACATTATCAATAAATTAGTAATTCATGTGTCAAAGAAGTAGTCAAAATGGAAATTAAAAAGCATTTTGAACTGAATGAAAATAAAAACGAAGCATATCAAAATGTGCAGGATGCAGCAAGCAGCATGTAAAGGTAAATGTATATATCACCACACACCTGTAATAGAAAAGAAGAAAGTTCTGAAATCAGTGACTTTAAATTAGAAAGGAAAGACAGAAAAAAGAAGAGTAAATGAAACACAAAGAAAAAAAAAGGAAATGGTTAAGAACAGAAATCAATCAATAAAAAATAAATAGTGGAAACCAATAAACCCAATATCTGGCTCTCTCACAAAATCAACAAAAATTATTAACATCTACCCAGAGTAATCAGAAATTTTTAAAAAATGGAAAACAAATTACCAATATCTAGTACAAGAGAGGTAGCATCATTATTAACTCTACAGACGTTAACAGGATAAGGGAGTTTATGAACAACTTTATGCCCATAAATTCAACAACTTGGACAAAATGGATAAATTCCCTGAAAGACAGAAATGACCAAAGCTTATTCAAGAAGAAATTGATATCCTGAATACTATTATATCTATTAAAGAAATTGAATTTATAGTTTAAAAAAAAATCAAGAAAAGTTTTCCACCAAGAGAACCCTAGGCCCAGATGGCATCATTGGTGAATAATATAAAACATTAAAGACTAAACAGTGAAAATTTTATACAAATGCTATCCAGAAGATTGTAGAGGATCCAGGAACACTTCCCAACTCATTTTGTGAGGCAGCATTACCCTAACACTGACATGAAAGATATTATAAGAAAAGAAAACTACAGGTCAATATCCCACATGAACATATATACAATAATTGTTAATAAAATTTTAGCAAATAGAACCAAACAATATATAAAAATATAATAGTCATGACCAACGGGGGCTTATCCCAGGGATCCCTTGTCATTGCGAGGTTGTAATGACATATGATAATCAATATAGCGTGCCTGGATCGCTCAGTAGTTAAGCCTCTGTCTTTGGCCTAGGTCATGATCTCACAATCTCTGAGTTCAAGCCCTGTGTCAGGCTCTGTGCTAACAGCTCAGAGCCTGGAACCTATTTCAGATTCTTTGTCTCCCTCTCTCTCTCTCTGCCTCTCCCCTACTTATGCTCTGTCTGTCCGTCTCTCTCTCAAAATAAACATTAAAAATGTTTTTTAAAAAACATGATAATCAATGTAATTCATCATATTTAAAATATACACATGTATGCACACACAAATGATTAAAGAGGAGCTGAAAAAACAATTGACAAAATCCCACATCCATTCCAGATTTTTTGTAATCTGAAAAACTTGAATTAGAACCTTTCTCAACCTTATAACACACATCAGTGGAAACCTAGAGCTAACATCCTACTTAATGGTAAAGATTGACCACTTTCCCCCTAGAATAAGGAATAGGACAAAGCCTGTCTGCTCTCATTACATCTTTTCAACAACGTACTTAATGGAAGTCCTAACCAACGCAAAAGTCAAGGAAAAAGAAATGAAGGGATTCAAACTGCAAAGGAAGAAAAGTGAAATTTTTCATAAAGAGACAAAATGATCTATGTAGAAAATCTGATGAAATATTCAAAAATTAACTAATAAGCATAACATGGTTGCAGGATACAAGATCAAAATAACAAAAATCAATTGTTTCTGTATGCTGTTGATAAATGATGAGAAAGTAAAATACAATAAACACCACTTACCATGGCATCAAATACATGAAATATTTATGAGAATACTGAAAAAAAAATTGTGAAAAACCTCTACACTGAAAACTCCAAAAACTTGCTGAGAGAAAATAAAGATCTAAATAAATGTAGATATACTGGGCTCATGAATTAGAAGATTTAATAATGTTAAGATGTCAGTTCTCCCCTACTTGATCTATAAATTCCATATAATCCCAATTAAAATACCAACAGGACTTTTTGAAGAAATTGGCAACATGGTGCTAAAATTCCTCTCAAAATGCAAAGGACCTGCAATAACTGAAACAACTGTGAAAAAATAAAGTGGGAGGATTTCAAACAAAAAGCATAGTCCTAGAGGAGTCCCTCATGTCCATGGAAATAAAGTCTTGTTGACAATTTTTGAGCAATGCTCCCTTCCTCCAAGTGGCACCTACTACTCTTATAGTACACATGTTGACAGGGGCTCCAACATGGCCTCCCAGCAGCTGATACAACTTAGGGTTCTTACTTCTGTTCAAATAATTGAGAGTCCTTGTTTTTGGAGGGACTGTATGATGGTGGTCCAGCCAATCTGTCCTGTTTGTTGATAATAACAATTGGTGGGATTTGTCCATCCCATGAAATGCCTGAAGCAGGTATGAGAATGTCTGTGAAAAAGACAACAAATATTTTTACAAGGTTTTGGAAAAGAGGTAAAGAGGCTGGGGCCATTTGAGGCTACATCTAATAATGAGAAGCAAGATTAAGAAAACAGCAATCAAATTGTAGTCAAAGCCATCTGGCAGATAGCAATTTAGAAGTTAGTTACATTCAAAAAATTTAATTTGCAAGATGAAAATAGATGGTGGCTGCACTAAAGCCACTGTTAGGGATGATCTTGAATGACAGTGTTGAAGCAAATTTTTCCTAATGAGAGAAGTTGTGGGCAGTGTGTCTGTTTATCCACAGACACTTCCCTGTTTATCCAGGGAAGAAACGACTCAATAAAAGAATATATATGGACTCATGGGTGGTGGAATATTGCTTGGCCTGCTGATCAAGGGCATAGGAGAAAATAGACAGGTCAGAGCCAAGATCCTAAGTAGAGGCATGTGAACAGAGACATGAAATTTTCTATATCACATATAACTGCCTACTTCGAAGGCATCCACCACAAAAGAAGCACTGAACATCTTAATATACAAAATGATTCAGCTAATTGATGTTAGCCAACCTCTGTCTTCAGTCATACTGAACCTGACATATTGGGCACATGAAAGAAGTGGTCGTGCATAGGACAGATGGAGGCTACACATCAATCCAAAACTATGGATTTCCTCTTACCAAAGCCAATCAAGCTACTGTTGCCCCTGAATATCCACCATGACAGCAACAGAGGCCAATAACCTAGTGTGACACCATTCTTGAGGAGACCACTTGGCCATTTGGGGGCAAGTTGATTAAATTTTTCCCATTCCATCCTGGAAGAACCAATGAAATACATGAGTCTGGAAATGTAGGCATGGAAGCAGGAGATATCCCAGTTAGCATCATTCCCAATAACCACTAAGGAACTCTGCTTTTCTTCCTGCAACTCTGAACTTTGAAAACTTAAAAATCTAGATCCCCAAAGGGAACAGCAAGCCTTCTATTGAAATACAAGCTACAACTGCCACAGCTGCCACATAGACATCCTGGGATCCTTGTATCCAGGAACCAAGAGACTGGAAGAGGACTGACCACCTTGATAGGCATAAATGATACCAATCAGCAGGATAAACTAGAACTAATGTTACACGGTGGCAGCAGGGAAGAATACATGTGAAATTCAGGAGACCCACCTGAGTGACTCTTAGTACTCTCTTTCCCAGTTACAACTGTGAATGAGCAAATGCAGCAAACCTAGCCTAAGAACTCTGTGAGCCCCGGGGATCAAATCAGCCAGGAGTTTGGGTCATACCACCAGGTAAGCTGTCATGACCAGCAAAGGGGATAGCTGAAGACAAGGAAATTTAGAACAGATGGTGGAAAAGGGACAGGATGAGTGTGAGTTTCAGCCCCAAAATTAAATGCAGTAGTGGAAACTATAGTTTGGCCCATAGACCTCCCTATTTTAAGTTTATTCTCAGGACGAGAGGTCCACAGCAGAAATGTGTAAGGAGAAATACACGTGAAACAAAGCATGAACTGTGGCAACCATGAAGACTTCACTGTGCCCATCACATCTGCCTTCAAGAACCTGAAGCAAAAATAATGGGTTGCTGAAAGCCTCGGGCTGTGAGTGCCTTCAGGCTCTGTCTTAGCCTTCGAGCTAAGTCCCCTTGCCTCCTGGGCATTCTTCAGCTGATGACTAAGCACACAGTGATATAAAGATTTGCTATTTCTGGCCATTGTGTGACCCCTCCATGAGCATCCTCTGTGCTTGAGATCCTAACAGGGCTTTCTAAGACTTTCTCACAGCTATGCCATGGCCTGATGCTCTTTCTACCTAATTCTTCTTCATTCTCCCTCTCCTTGTACAGGTACCAGCTCAGCAGCAGCATCTGAAAGCTTTCTCTGCCACTCCTGCTCCTCCTTTCCTTTGACTTTTACAATGGCAATCTCTAATACATCTTTTTCACTTAAAACTTCATCTTAGCACCTGCTTCCTGGAGGACGCAATCAACACAGACCTAAATGTAAAAGCAAAAACCATAAATCTAGAAGAAAACATGAGAAAACGTATTCATGACCTTGGTATGGGCAAAGTTGTCTTAGACAAGACACAACTATAGCATCAGTTAACCAGTAGCTAGGCAAGTACTAACTGTAAAAAAAGAAATTAATAAACTGTATTTCTTTCTTTTTAAAAAATTTTTAGTGTTTTGTTTTACTTCTGAGAGAGAGAGACAGCATGAACAGGGGAGGGTCAGAGAGAGAGGGAAGCACAGAATCTGAAACAGGCTCCAGGCTCTGAGCTGGCTGTCAGCACAGAGCCTGACGCGGGGCGCAAACCCACCAACCGTGAGATCATGACCTGAGCCGAAGATGGACACTTAACTGACTGAGCCACCCAGGTGCCCCAACTGTACTTCTTTTAAAGTTAAAAATGAATTATCTTTCAACAGATGAATACATAAACAAATTATGTTATATCATTACAATGTAATACTGTTCAGCAATAAAAAGAAGGGAACTATTGATACACAAAATGATTTGGATGAATTCAAAGGATGAATCTCAAAGGCATTATGCTAAGTGAAAGTATCCAATCTCAAAAGGTTACATACTATATCATTCCATTTATATGACATTCTCAAAAAGACAAAACTGTAGTAATGGAGAACAGATTAGTATTTTCCAGGGGTTAGAGGTGGGGGAGTGTGTGATTATAAAAGAGCATGAGGGAGTGTTTTGGCATTATGCAACTATTCTGTATCTATATTCACAATGGTTATATCCATTCATGTATTAAAATTCACAGAAATGTACAGCAAAGAAGTCAGTTTTACTATATGTAGTTTTTAAAATAAAAAATACAAAAATAATCTCCCAAATATTGATGCTTTGCTTAAAAATACTCAGTGAATGAAGTTTGGGGCTGAAGTTGCTGCGGCATATGGTAGGTGTGTGTTTAATTTTGTCAAAAGATGCCAGGCTGTTTTATAGGGTGTTTGTTCTATATTTTGATTGGGGTATGTACTTTTGTCAAAACTCATCAAACTGAGCACTTAAAATGGCTGCAACTTATTTTATGTAAAATATACTTTTATAAAGCTGATTAAAAGGAAAATACTTTAAATTATCCCTACATATCAATAATAAAAGAATTTGAGCAGGTATTTCACAAATGAATACATAGCATCAATAACATTATTTGTCATTAAGGCAATGCAAATTAAAAACACAGTGAAATACCACTACATAGCAACTAGAATGGTTAAATATCACTGAATACCAAGAATATAGAACAATTAGAATTCTCATACATTGTTCATGAGTGTGTGGACTGGTACTCAATTTTAGAAGACAATTTTGGTCATTTCTTGTAAGGTAACCATAATCTTACCCTCTGCCTCAGCAATTCCATTCCTAGGTAATGAAACATATGTACACAAAAATGCATGGACATGGAACATTTGATTTTAATAGTACCAGACTTGAACCATATAAATGTCCATTAAAAGGACTACAAGTAACCAAATGGTGTCATACTCATATAATAGAATACTAATCAGCAACATAAATAATAATCACTGCCACACACAATGTCATAAATAAATCTCACAGACATCATATTAAGCAAAAGAAGATAAACACAAAAATGTATATACTATATGATTCCATTTATATGAATTCAAAAAAGCAAAACTAATATATATAGTAATATATATTTGTCAGCCTCCAAGATGCCATCATGATCTTAGCATCCTGGTTTTCATAACCTTGTGTAATCCCCTCCTACACTGAATCTTGTCTGACCACGTGACCATTACAATATTGTGGATAATATTGTGAATACAGTGCATAACTTCCAAAGTTAAGTCTTAAAATACACTGCATTTTTTTCTGCCTCAGTCTCACTTGGATTGCTGATTCTGGGAAGCCAGCCACCATAGCACAAGGACACTTAAGCAGCCTTGTGTAAGACTCATGTGAGGAAGAACTTGCCGGCCCTGTGAATAAGCCACCTTGGAAGAAGATCCTCCAACCCCATTCAAACATTCAGATGACTACAATCCTGGGCCTTGCTGACATGTGACACAATCTCCTGAAAGACTCTAGTGAAACTATCTAAACAATGGAGTCCCAAATTCCTGACCCACAAAACTTACAAGACATAATAAGTATTGCTTGCTATTTTAAGCCACAAAGTTTTAGATAATCATTTATGCAGCAGTAGATACCTAAGACATGATAAAAATCAAAACAATATTTGTGGGAAGGGGCATATTGACTGAAAAGAAGTACAGGGTAACTTTCAGGGGTAATACAAATGTTCTGTATCTTAATTCTGATGATGTTTATATGGATATATTCATATGTCAAACTTGAACTAAATGCTTATGATCTATGCATTTTATTGCATTTAATACATCTAAATAAAAAGTAAATAAACAATGAAGAAAACATAATTCAGGGAAGAAAAGCTCATTCATAATAGTAACTACACCATAAAATATCTAGAAACAAACATTAAAAATGTGTAAATTCATGAGTACTTGGGTGGCTTATTGGGTTAGGTGTCCAGCTCTTGATTTCAGCTCAGGTCATGATCTCGTGGTTTGGTTTCTGAAATGGAGGACCACATCAGGCTCTGCCCTGACAGCACGGAGCCTGCTTGGGATTCTCTCTCTTGCTCTCTCACTCTCTCTCTCAAAATAAGTAAATAAACATTTTTTTTAATGTTCAAATTCTAAAAAAAAAAAAATAGACTGTAACTCCTTGGTGAACAATAATAAGGGAGGAAAAGACCTGAATAAAGAGAGACAGACCATGTTCATAATAATAAAGGTAATTAGAACAACTAACATTTATTGAGTGCTTTTAAAGTAGTAGGCTCTGGTTCAAGCACTGCACATGGATTGTATAATATTATACCTTAAAATATCACATGAAGTTATTTCTATTTCATAGACAATGAAACAGGTTGAGAGGTTAAGTCAATACTGTCCATATGTCTATTCTGTAGATATTAATCTTTAAGTTCAGTGTATTACCAAACAAAAACTCCAACACCACTTTTATGAAATTCATAGGACTAATTCTACAATATATATATGAAAGAGAGAAAGAACAGTGACTGGGGGATTTGCTTTATCAAATCATGCAAAGTATGCAAAATAAATAGTGACTTTAACAGGCAAACTTGGAAAAAGAACATTAAAAAATAAATAGGAAAACTGAATATAGAGCCCAGAAATAGATCTATATATCTAGTTGTAAAAATATGATATTTTGAATCACTGGTGAATTAATATGCAATTCAGTAAAATGGTTTGGATATATAGCTACCATTTGGGAAATAAATTATATTGTGTTCCCACTCCATACCATATAAAAAGTTCAAAATTGATTAAGATATTAAATGCTAACTAACTACAGTGTATTACAAAGAAAAGAAACGTAGGGGTGCCTGGGTGTCTCATTTGGTTAACTATTCAACTCTTGGTTTCAGCTCAGGTTGTGATTTCATGGTTTGTGAGTTCAAGCCCCATGTTACACTCTGAGCTGTTAGCTTGGGACTCTCCTCTCTTTCTGCCCCTCCTCCACTCATGCTTGGGTGCTCTACCTTTCTAGAAAGATAGAAAGGAAGGAAGAAAGAAAGAGAGAGAGAGAAAAGAAAGGAAGGAAGGAAGGAAGGAAGGAAGGAAGAAAGAAAAGCAATGCAAAATTTTATAAGCTTGGGATAGGAATAGCCTTACTAAATAACACTCAAAGCTCAAACCCCAGCAAGGAAAAAATGGGAAGATCTGATTACATCATTTTAAAATTTCTATTTATTGAATTATATCATAAGCAAAAATTAAAAGACATATTTGCAACATATATAACTAACAAGGAATATATAAAGAACTTCCAAAAAGACAACTCAATAGAGGCACCTGGGTGGCTCAGTCAGCTAAGCGTCCGACTCTTGATCTCAGCTCAGGTCTTGATCTCACTTGAGTTTAAGCCCTGTGTTGGGCACCATGCTGGGTATGGAGCCTACTTAAAATATTAATAAATTATAAATAAATATATATATATACAGACAACTCAATAGAAAAATGAACATNCCCTTCCCTGCTCACACTCGAAAATGAACATTAAAAAAAATTTCTTAAAGAAAATATGTTCAAATTTTAGTAATTGTAAAAATGCAACCTAACATAATGAGCTGTCACCTTATACCATTAAAATGGCAAAAATTAAAATATTGATTATATCTGCAGTTCATAAGGATTTGGGGAAAGGAGCAATCTTATGCATACTTCATGGGAAAACCAATTAACAAATTCTTTTGTAAAGCAATTCAACATTATTTTTCAAGTTAAAATTTTACATATTCTTTCATTGAATAATTTTACAGCCATGAATCTATATTATAGAAATGTCCAAATATGGGAAGAAAGGTATTTTTACAAGGATGTTTATTGCAGCATTATTTATAATAGTGAAAATTTTTAAATAATACAAATGTCTGTCAATACAGAGGTTACTTTAATAAATTGGTATATATCCAAGATATTATGTAATGATATGCAACTATTAAGAATAGGAACTTGAGGGCTCCTGAGTGGCTCAGTCGGTGAAGCATTAACTTCAGCTTGGGTCATGATCTCACGGCTCATGGGTTCGAGTCCTGCATCAGACTCTGTGCTGACAGCTCCAAGCCTGGAGTATGCTTCAGATTCTGTGTCTCCCTCTCTCTCGGGCCCTCCCCTGCTCATACTCTGTCTCTGTCTCTCTCTCAAAAATAAATAAACTTTAAAATTTTAAAAAAGAATAGGAACTTTGTATATCACTATGGAATAATCACTAAGACATGTCCATTGAACGTTTTATAATTATGCACAAATTATTTCATTTGTTTAAATAATCTTTATGTATTTCTGTAGATATATGTGTATAAATATATACTAATGCAGTGAGAAAGAACTCAAAGGATACATATCAAAATATCTAAATTCAAGTTAGTTTACGTACAATGTAGTATTTGGTTTCAGGAGTAGAACCCAAGGATTCATCACTTACATATGAGTGCTCTTCCCAACAAATGCCCTCCTTAATGCCCATCACACATGACCAATTTAGCCCATCCCCCCCAACCACTTCCCCTCCAGCAACCCTGTTTGTTCTCTGTATTTAAAAGTCTCTTATGGTTGCCTCTCTCTCTATTTTTATCTTATTTTTCTTTCCCTTCGCCTATGTTCATATGTTTCGTTTCTTAAATTCCACATATGAGTGAAATCATATGATAAAATATGTGTATTTATAAGGTGGAAAATGAAGAAAAACTTTAAGTATTACTCTGTGTTCATGCACATCTGAGACTATAAAATAAAATACAGTAATTTATTTCTATTACCTATACAACAAAAAATACAGAGACATATAATCATCAAAAATTCATTCCACTTACAATATACAGTTTATTAAATATAAGATTCTGTGATATTTGGAATGGTAGGTAACATTGCCAACCTTTTTTTGTAATTTTCAATGTCAATTTTTACATTTTATTCAACAAATATTTATTTAAGGTCACTAAGCAACAAGCACTGTATTGAGTACTTATACTTAGTTGCTGTAGAAAACACAGTCACCTGCCCTTATAAAGTTCACAGTCTATCTAGAAGTAGAAAAAAATTAATAAGTAGTTAAATAAAATGCAGTAAGTGTTCAAGCTAGGGAAATATGGGGCACAAGGAAGAGGAAATAATGAGAAAACCTGATTTAATCTAATCTAAAACTGAATCAAAAGAGCACAGAAAGCTCTAAGAAAGGAGATACACCCTCCAGAAGAGATTACATTAAAACTGAAATGTGGGCTTGAAGTAGCCAGGCAGAGAGTAGGAGGAAGTGCTGGGGAAGGAGGGGAAAAGACTGAAATGAGAACGTTCAGGGCAAAAAAAATTATCATATGCAAAGTAGGTACGGTTGGAACATAGTAGGTGAGGATTGAGTGGTGCAAGGTTAATTTGGAGAGACAGCCCAGGACCTATCTGTCAAGTTTCTAATTAGCTCTGGTAAGAAAGGAAGAACTTTAACTAAAAGCCAATGGGAAGTCTGATGTAGGAACACAGGCAAAAGAAAAAAAAATTAAATTCCCTTACAGTGTACAGCCCAATGACAAGTCCTTGAAACAGACACAATGACCTTCCTCTGAGAGCTCAGCTGTCTCGATTTTGACACTTTGCTAAGGGCAAAAGGCAATCTTAGCTTAATACTAACCCTCTCCCAACCCCTGGATCCTGTAAGTCTACCTTAATATACAAAAATTCCTTTGGAAATGTCTTTTATCTCAACCCCCCCACCAAGATGTATGTTAACAATCATTCTTCAAGCATATGGCCCACGATATACATCTGAAGAGTCTCATGACTAAGGTTTTACCAGACAGTGGTAAATGACCTTTTCTTAACAATAGCTAGTTCCTCAAGGTCCTGGAAACCTAGCTTACAAAATTCTTTAGAAGTACACTAAACCTATCCCCCCTCCCAACTTGAAGGTATATAATAAGTCACCTTCACAACCCCAGGGCATCTCTTTCTCCTCAAGAGTCCTGTCCCCTTGCTTTAAATATTTTTTTTCTTTCTTTTATTTTAGAGAGAAAGAGGGAGCGCCAGTAGGGGAGAGCGGCGGAGGGAGAGAGAGAGAATCCCAAGCAGGTTCCTCGCTCAGTCTGGAGCCCAAAGCGGGGCTCAAACTCACCATCCAGAGGTCATGACCTCAGCCAAAATCAAAAGTCAAAGGCTTAACCCACTGAGCCACCCAAGCACCCCTGTCCCAGTGCTTTAATAAAACCACCTTTTTACACCGAAGACAGCTCAAGAATTTTTTCTTGACTATTTGCTCCAAGCCCCAACATTTCCACATCAAAGCCACTCAACAGTTTAATGCAGGAGCCTAAAAGGCTCGGGTTTATAAAACATTTTTAAAAGATCACGTCAGACGATTGTGGAGAAAGAACTCCAATGGTACAAATACGGAGACAGAAAAATCTCTCAGAATGCAGCTTCAGTAAGCCAGATAGATAATAGAGACAAGAGATATAGGTAGATTTGAAAGATATTCAACCCAAGTAATTCAGCGGGACCTAGCGACTACGTGGGTGTGTGAGGACAGGGAGAGGAAAGTAAAAAGAATTCACCAAGGGGGCCGGGCGGAGGGCAGGGAAGGAAGCTGCAGGGGCTGGTGGGGCGGCAGGCAGCGCCGGAGGCAGTGGCTACAAGAACGGATTATCCCACTGGCCAGAGCAAGGAGGACTCGGTCCGTGTCCATACGCGGGAAGGAGAGGGACGCAGAGAAGGGAGTGGACCGGCTCCTGGGCCGGGGCAGCTCCAGCGGCTCCAGATGCGGAGTGGCGTCGTTGAGAAAAGACCACGAAGCCGCCACATTGGGGCTCTGAGCGATTACGCAGGTACGCGCATGCGCGCAGCCTTTAGACACTGGAGAAGACAGATTTTTTTTTATTTTTTTTTTAATGTTTTATTTATTTCTAGGAGAGAGAGACAGCGTGAGCAGGGGAGGGTCAGAGAGAGAGGGAGTCACAGACTGAAACAGGCTCCAGGCTCTGAGCTGGCAGTCAGCACAGAGCCCGACGCGGGGCTCGAACCCACGAACCGCGAGATCATGACCTAAGCGAAAGTCGGACGCTTAACCGACTAAGCCACCCAGGCGCCCCTGGAGAAGACAGATTCTTGACTAGAGCCTGCAAAAGGAACACAGCCATGGCAGATCCGTTTTGGACTTCTGACCCTGCAGACTATAAAATACTGAATTTGTATTGTCTTAAGCCACTAAATCTGTGGTAATTTGTAATGGCACCAATAATACAGGTGTTCTTTAAACCAGCGTATTAACCTGGGTTCTCCCACAGACAACAGGTGATTGTGCCTCAATTTACAGATACAACAGAGGTTATTATTCTTTATTTTCTTGTATCTAAAGCTCTCATACACCTACATGCTTTGTGTATATGCATAACCTCCTTTTTTTTAACATTTTTTTAATGTTTTTTATTTATTCTTGAGAGTCAGAGAGAGACAGCGCTAGCAGGGGAGGGTCAGAGAGAGAGGGAGACGCAGAATTCGAAGAGAGGCTCCAGGCTCTGAGCTGTCAGCCGAGAGCCCGACGTGGGGCTCGAACTCATGAACCGTGAGATCATGACCTGAGCCGAAGTCGGATGCTTAACCGACTGAGCCATCCAGGCGCCCCTGCATAACCTCCTTTTAATCAAACTAAGAAAAGACTGTACTTTCTGAAACCTTATTCTCTTCACCTGTCTCTGTCTTCTAACAGCTCTTTTTCACTGGGTCTTGCTCTATCAGTGATCTCTGTCTTGTATCTTTACTCTCTTCCTCTCAACAGATTCTACACATCAGTCTATAAGCAGGTTCAAATAATAACCACATTTATTGAGATCTTTTCTATGTACCAGGCATTAAGCTGTGTTCTACTTCATTATAGCCCTGAAGCCTCTGAAATTGAATTTTATGAGTAGTGGCAGATTTACTGTGAGGCCTTAAACTTAAACCTTAAACCTCAAAGCATTCAACTGCACAAATTATATCCAAAGCATATCTAATTTTATATTTTAAGTTTTATTTATTTATTTTGAGAGAGAGGAAAAGAGAAAGAGAGAGCATGAGAGAGAGCACAAGCAGAGGAGGGACAGAGAGAAGGAGAGACAGAATCCCAAGCAGACTCTGCATCCATCAGCACAGAGCCTGGTGTGGGGTTCAAACTCATGACCTATGAGATCATGACCTGAGCCGAGATCAAAATCAGACGCTTAACTGACTGCACGACCCAGGAACCCCTTGTTTTCCTCTTCTTAAAAAGACCCCCAAATTGTATGAACTTCAAAATTCCACCATGATTTATACCTGTCTACGAGATAAATATTATTGTCCCCATCTAACAAATAAGAAAACTGCCATGTGAGGTTTTACAATTCACCTAGGATTATATAAGAGGTAAGGGGCACAGCAATATTTCATCCAAATTATTTCTGACTCTCAAGTCTAGAGATTGATAATCTACCCATTAAATTATTCTGTTTCTTCAGGGAATTTCTTACCTTAACACACCCCTCCCTTTGCAACTTCAGTTTTCCTCTAGTTAGTATTTTATCTGTCTTGTTCATTTCATAATCCAAAGAATAATCTACAGTTACCGGCTGTACTTCCTTATCTCCCACTTACTTTTACCTTACTGTAATTTCTATCTACCCCCACTAAACTTCTTACCATTTTCAATAACCTCCAATTCACAAAATCCAATGGTTGTTTTTTATTCAGCAGACTTGAACTGCACCATACTCAAACCATTCCTTCCCTCCTAAAGCTTTCTCTTTCCTTAATTACAAGCCATACTTTCCTCTGTCTCCTCCCTCTTCTCTGACTGTGCCTTCTTTTATTTATTGTGCTTCCCTTTTATTTGTCCCACCTCCTCATCCCGCTCTTTTTTTATCCCACTCTTTAAATATTACATTTAAATTTCTTGTATTTTTCCTTGTACACTCTTCTCACTCATTTCATTTCCTTACAGTGATCTCATTTTCATACATCCTACAGCTTTAACTAGACTCCAATAGTCATAAATCTATACCCTTATCTTAGCCATGTAACATGAACTAAAGACCTATTAATACAATTGCCCACTGGACATCTCCATCTAGATAAACCGCTTCCGATTTATCAGTTCTAAATCCAAATTCAAATCTAAATCAGCTCTTCCTCCTGTTTAATCTATCTAGTCAATCAAGCCAATCCCCAGGAATGATACTTGAATCTTCCCATTTCCTCATATTCTATATGTAATCTTTTTTTTAAATTTTTTAAATGTTTTTTTTTATTTATTTCTAGGAGAGAGAGAGAGACAGCATGAGCAGGGGAGGGTCAGAGAGAGAGGGAGTCACAGACTGAAACAGGCTCCAGGCTCTGAGCTGGCAGTCAGCACAGAGCCCGACGTGGGGCTCGAACCCATGAACCGCGAGATCATGACCTAAGCGAAAGTCGGACGCTTAACCGACTAAGCCACCCAGACGCCCCTCTATATGTAATCTTAACCATGTCCTTGTGATTCTATATTTTATTCTCTCTTCTTCAACCCCACTGTGATTGCTTCAGCTTAGACTATCACTATATCTGACATCTTTTATCATAAATATACTCATAATTTGTCTTACTAATCTGTATTTAACCTCCTCTACACACACATACATACACATACACACACACACATACACTTTTAAATAGTCATTTCCTCCATGGTGCTTTTTCTAAAATGCAAATCAAATCACATTACTTCTGTTTAAAGCCATTCTCATCTTCCTACTGCAAAAGTAATCAAATTTGAATGTATTGCAGGGCAAATAGATACCATCATTATTATCTGTCCTTAATTACATTTCACCTTAACTTCCAACGTTTCTGTCTCAAATTTGTACTTGAACCATTGTGAACTTTTTGTAGGTATTAAGCCATATTGTTCCACACTTCTTTCACACACTTGTCATTCTCTCTGGCAAGCTTACATTTCTATTGTCCTCCACAAAATTTCTACAAATTCCTTAAGACTCAACATATGTCATCTCCCCGAAGCCTTCCTTTTCCCCTCATCAGATAAAATTGACCACCTCCCACATTGTGTTTTGTTATTTCACTTTGTATACTTCTGTATAATATTTAATAATATGCAAAGATAAAATCTAAAATATCTGAGATGAAAAACACACTGGATTGATTAATAATTAATTAGACATTGCAGTAAAATAGGTTAGGGAACTTAAAGACCTAGAAAAGGACACTATTCAAAATACAGAGAAAAAAGACGGAAAAAAAACTTACAGAGTATCATTAAGCTGTGGGACAATTTCAAAAGACCTAGTATTATGGTACTGAAGATCCCATAGTGGTTGGGAGAAGGGAGGAATTTGAAGAAATAGTGGCCAAAAAACCCATAAATTTGATGAAAACCCACAGATGCAGGAATTTTAATGAACAACACACACACACAGGAAACCTATAACAATATACATCACAACCAAATCAGTTAAAACTAGGGAATAAAAGAAAATCTTGAAACCAACTAGCAAAACAGGACATTACTGACAAAAGAACAAAGGTGAGGATGACAGCAGACTTTTTGTCAAAAACTAGGCAAACTATAAAACAGGAAACCACCATCTTTAAAAGTACTGAGAGAAAAAATTGCCAATCTAGGATTTTTACTCAGTAAGACAACATAACAACATCTTCTCAGTGAGATTCTTTTTTAAAACAAAACAAAATAAAAGTGTTCAGAGACACAGATGTCATCAATATAGTGACATAAGTCATTCCTGACTTCAGTCCCCCTCACAAGACTTCCTATCCATAGACAAGACAACATTGTGAAAATTCCAAAGCCCAGAGAAAGAGGCTGCAGCACCACTCTGGACCACAGAGGCTGAGAATAAACACATTAGAAGGGTAAGAAGAGTGACTACATCCTGATTGTATCAGGCAGCACAATCCTGCACGGACAGGTCTCCATGGACCTACTGTTTTTCCAGCGAGAAAAGAGGACCCAGGGTGGACATCCAGCTCCTCCAGTGTTGCAGAACACTTCGAGAGAGATCCCTCAAGTGTTGCTTCATGGTTGCTGCAGGGCTCAACAACTGGGGATCAGACTGAGATGGAGAATGGGGGCAAAGCCTACAGCAACCAGTGTTAAGATCTTGGTGGACAGCATTTCTGCTTGCTGCAGCAACAGAGCAGAGAACTCTCATCTGCAAAACCGAGCTGGAGGCCCCCATCTGGCCAGGGTGCTCAATGTGCAATTCTATCTGATTTGGATCCCAAGCCAACAGGCAGAACTAACAATGGAGCCTGTTCTACAGCCCCATCTTCCAGGGAAACAAATTCACAGCCCTGCCCAACTACTGAATGTAGCTTCCAATCATGCCCTACAGAAAGCCTGGCCAGTTAACCCAGGCAAACACGGAGACCATCCTACAGCCCTGTTTCTGGAAGGAGCCAAGACAGCAGTCCTGCCTAACTATTAAGATAGCCACTGGCCCCATATTACCAGGGAACCTCTAAACAGTGACCCTGAGCATCCACAGAGCTCAGCCTATAGTATCACCCAGGCAAGAAGTCCAGCCTACAGCCCTGCCTAAAAACAGAGCCCAGGCTATGGCTCTGATTGATGAGCACAGCCTAAAGCCTGGTCCAGACAGGAAGCTTGGTCAGTGACCCTGCCTAATCATAGAGCATATCCTGAGGCCTCACCCAATGAGTGAGCACAGACAGCAACTCCACTTGACCATGAAGCACAGTGTATAGCCCCATCCAGCTCTGGGATACAGGTGGATCCTGTATCCTCCCAACAAGGCAGCAGCCTGAGACATTGTCCAGCAGCAGAACAGTGAGCAGCCTACCTTATTGCAAGCTCTGGCTGAAGTCCCATCTAACCATAAACCTCTGCCTACAAAACCACATGAATACAGAGTCTGAAAGCTATCCTGTTTTATATGGAACCACAGGGGACCGAGATTAGCCAAAACAGTCCTGAGAAAGAAGAATGAAACTGAAGACATCACACTTCTTGATTTCAAACTATATTATATACTACTATAATCAAAACAGTATGGTGCTGAAAAAGAATAAACATATAAACCAATGCAACAGAATGGAGAGCTCAGAAAAACAAACCCATACATAGTCAACTAATATTTGACAAGGGACCCAAGAATACTCAAAGGGAAATAATAGTATCTTCAATAAATGGTACTGAGAAAACTGGATAATCACATAACATGCAAAACAAATTAAGTTGGACCTTTATCTTACACCACTCACAAAAATTAACTTGAAATGAATTATAAACTTAAATGTAAATCTTGAAACTGTTCCCAAGAGAAAACATTGGGAAAAATCTCCTTCTCATTGGTCACAGCAATGATTTTTGGATATGATACCAAAAGCACAAGCGATAAAAGCAAAAATAAGTAGGACTATATAAAACTAAGAAGTTTCTACAGAGCAAAAGAAATGATCAACAAAATGACAAAACAAACTACAGAATGGGAGAAAATATTTGCAAGCCACACATCTGATAAAGGGCTAATATCCAAAATATATATAGAACTCATACAAATCCATAGCCCAAAAAAAAATCTGATTTTAAAAGTGGTCAAAGACCTGAATAGATATTTTCCCAAAGAAGACATACAAATACCCAACTAGTACATGAAAAGATGCTCTACATCAGTAATCATCAAGAAACACAAATCTTGTCTTTTTGTCATCAAAAAGACAAGAGATAACAAGTACTGGCAAGGATGTAGAGTAAAGGAACTCTTGTACAGTATTGGTGGGAATGTAAATTTGTACAACCACTATGGAAAAATATATGAAGGTTCCTCAAGAAATTAAAAATAGAACTACCATATGATCCAGCAATCTCACTTCTTGAGATATATATATATATATGTATACATATCTGAAGGAAATGAAATCACGATCTCAAGGAGATATATATACCTCATGTTCATTGAAGCATTATTTACAATAGTTAAGACATGAAAGTAATATAAATGTCCATCAATGGATGAATCAATAAAGAAAATGTTTTATATATGTATATGTTTATACATATATATATAGTGAATATATATAATTCAGCCATGAAAAACAATGAAATCCTGCCACCTGTGATGACATAGATAAACCTGGAGGGCATTATACTAAGTGAAATAAGTCAGAGAAAAGACAAACACTGTATCATCTAATTTAATATGGAATCTAAAAAAAAAAAAATCTAACTCATAGAAACAGAGACCAGATTGATAGTTGCTAGCAGTGGAAAGTAAGGGGGCAGAAAGGGTAAAAATGTTCAAAGTCAGAGGGAATGAATTTCCAGTTATAAGATGAATAAGTTTGGGGGATACAATGTACAACATGGTTAACTACAGGTAACAGTACTATATTGTTTATTTGAAAGTTGATGGGGTGCCTGAGTGGCTCAATTGGTTAAGCGTCCAACTTCAGCTCAGGTCATGATCTCATGGTTTGTGGGTTCGAACTCCACGTCGGGCTCTGGGCTGACAGCTAGCTCAGAGCCTGGAGCCTGCTTCAGATTCTGTGTCACCCTCTCCCTCTGACCCTCCCCTGCTCATGGTCTCTGTCTCTGTCTCTGTCTCTGTCTCTCTCTCTCTCTCAGAAATAAATTTAAAATTTTTTTTTAAATTTTAAATGAAAGTTGATAAGAGAGGAGATCTTAAGTTTTCATACCTCCCCCAAAAGAGAAAAAATGTAACTGTGAGATGACAGATGTGTTATCTAACTTCAATGTGGTAATCATTTCACAAACATACATACATCAAAGCACTACATTGTACACCTAAAGTTTCCACAATGTTTTAGGTCAATTTAATCTCAATGAAACTGGAAAAACAAAAGAATTTTTCATTTCAGAGAACTGAAAGAATCAATCATCTGCATACCTCCTCTGCCTGAAATGTTGAAGGAAATTCTTCAAGAAGAAGGAAAAACAAAGCCAGATGGAAAGCTCAGTCCACACATAGGACTAAAGAGCTCCAGGAATATTAACTATGAAGGAACATATAAAGACATTTTGCACATTATTTAAATCACTTTCGAAGATGAACAACTGTCTAAAGTGAAAATAATAATGTATAGCAGAGTTTGAAACATATGTAAAAGTCAAATACATGACAATAACAGTACTAAGTCCAAGAAAGGAGAAATAAAAACATACTGTTGTAAGGTTCTCTCACTATACATGGGGTGGTATGATATCACATGACAATAGACTGTGTTACCTTAAGGGTATATAATATAAATGCTAAACTATCCACTAAAATAATACAACAAATAATACAACAAAGAATTATAGCTAATGTGTCAAAAGGGGAGATGAAGTGAATTAATTGTTTTAAATACTCAGTCAAAAGGGAGAGAGGCAAACCATGAGAGACTCTTGAATGCTGACAAAAACTGAGGACTGCTGGATGTGGGGGGGAGGAGGGATGGGCATGAAGGAGGACACTTGTGGGGATGAGCGCTGAGTGTTATGTGGAAACTAATTTGACAATAAACTATTTGTAAAAAATAAATAAATAAATAAAAATAAATAAATAAATACTCAGTCAAAAAGGTGTCAGGAAAAGGAGATTAGGGGAACAAAGATAAGATAGAATAATTAGAAAATGGATAACATGATGGTAAATGGTCCTACTAAATATAAATCTAAACGCTTCAATTAAAAAGTGAAAATAGACAGAGTGGATATGAAAGCAAGATCCAATTATTTTCTGCCTAAAGGAAACTCACTTTAAATATAAAGGCACAAGTAGATAAATAGTAAAAGAATGGGATGATAGACTACACTAACATTGAATCAAAAGAAAAGTGCTGGGCCACCTGGGTAACTCAGTTGAGTGTCAGAATCTTGATTTTGGCTCAGGTCATGATCTCACAGTCATGAGCCTGAACCCCATGTCAGGCTATGCACTGAGCATGGAGGCTGCTCTCTCTCTTTCTCTCTCTCTCTCTCTCACTCTCTCTCTTTCTCAAAAAAAAAAAAAAAAAAGGAGGGAAGGAAGACACAGTGGCTATATTAATATTAACTAAAGCAGAGTTTAAGCCAAAAAATACTACCAAAGTTTAAAAAAACATTATTTCATGATGATGTCAATTGTCAAGAGAACATAATAATCTTAAATGTTTATGCACCTCATACAGACCTTTGAAATATATGAAGCAAGAACTGATAGAACTGTGAATTAAGGTCAGAGATTTTAATACCTCTTTCAATAATAGAAAGAATAGACAGAAGATCAGTAGGAATATAGAAGATTTAAACAACACTATGAACCAACTTGATCTAGGTGACATTTGTGGAATACTCATCCAACAGCGCAAGAATACACATCTCTTTCAAGTTCACATGGACCACTAAACAGAACATATGATTTTCTGTGCTACCAAACAAGTCCCAATAAGTTTACAAAAGTTTGAGTCATGTGAAATTGTTCTCAGTCCTCAATGGAATAATATTGGAAATCAATAATGAATAGATATCTGGGAAACCCCCCAGGTACCTGGAAAAAAGTAATGCAAATCTAGGAAAAAAGGGGGGGGGCAAGGGAAACAAAGAAGAAAGTATAAAGTACTTTAAGTTGATAGAAAATACATATATAAAAATTTATGAGGTACAAGTAAAGCAGGGGAAAATAGCACTAATTGAATATATTAGGAAAGAAAATACATCAAATCAATGTCCTCAGTTTAAACCTTAAAAAAAATGAAGACCAAAATTAAAAATTAACAAAAGAAAGAAAATAATGGCAATCAGACAGAAATCAGTGAATTAACAAATCAACATATAAAAGATATTAATAAAACAAAAAACTTGTTCTCTGAGAGGATAACAAAAATAAATATTTAGCCACACTGATCAGGAAGAAAAGAGAGAGGACACAAATTACTAAAACAGGAATAAGAGACATGACATCACTATGGATTATAGGGGAAATAAAAGAAGAGTGTGATTATATATTTTTTAGTTTATTCATTGAGAGAGAGAGAGTGCACGTGTAAGCAGGTAAGGGGCAGAGAAAAGAGAAAGAGGGAGAGAATCCCAAGCAGGCTCCACACTGCCAACACAGAGCCCAACACAGAGTCTCGAATGCACAAACTATGAGATCATGACCTGAGCTGACACCCGGAGTCAGATGCTTACCCAACTGAGCCACCCAAGCACTCCAGTGTAATTATCTTTATATTCATAAATTCAATAATTTGGATGAGTGATGAATTCCTTAAAAAGTACAAACTACCAAAACTCAATCAAGAGTCTTCATCAGTTTACAAATATCTTAGTACAATTACAAAAAAAGAAAGGCAAATTTATCAATAGCCTAAAGCCCAGGAACTCCTTACTGTTTTAATGTTAATCCTTCGCTAGAGGGAAAAACAACCTTAGCTTGATAATATCTAGGCCTCCAGTAATCTAAGAGTCTTCTTTTGCACATGGAAATCCCCTTAAGGAACTTCCTCTTGACTTTACCTCCCCCAACTCCATAGTACAGAACCAGTTACTCTTCACAACCCCAGTTCATCTCTTTCTGCCCATGAGTCCTGTCCCTGTGCTTTAATAAAATCACCTTTTTGCATCTTACATCTTCAAGAATTCTGTCTTGGCTGTCAGCTCTGAACCTCACCGCCATTGCAAACCCCCTCAAAAACCTACTCCCCAAGGTGATGGTATCAAGAGGAGGGTCTTTGGGAGGTGATTAGCTCATGAGGGCACAATAGAACTGTGAGAAGTCAGTATTTTGTTGTTTATTAGTCACCAAGTCTATGGTAGCCTGAACAGACTAAAACATGGACCCACATATACAGGATCCCTTGATTTTCAACAAAGTTGCAAAAGCAACTCAAATTATGCTGTAAAATTGAACACTCATATACCAGAAAAAGAACATTGGAGAACTTTGGCCCATACCACCATCATATCAAAATAATTTAAAGTGGATCATAGATCAAAAATGTAAAACTTAAAACTATAAAACTTATAGAATGAATCAAGGAAGAAAAGTCTATGTAACTTTGGGTTGGGCAAATATTTCTTAATACTATTCCGAAAGCATGATCCATAAAATAGAAAATTAGTAAACTAGACTTCATCAAATTTTAGACTTGCTTTTGGAAAAATACTGTCCAAAAATGAAAAACTAAACCACAGACAAAAAAAAATTTTTGCAAATCACATATCTGGTGAAGGATTTATATCCAAAATAGACTAAAATACTTAGACCTCAATAATGAAAACAGGCAATCCACTAAAAACTGAGCAAAAGATTTGAACAGACGTTTCACCAAAGAAGATTTATAGATGACAAGTTAGCACTTGCTTAACATCGTTAGTCATTAAGAAAATGCAAATTAAAACCACTACATTAGAATATCTAAAACTAAAAAGATTGACTATACCAAGTGTGGGTATGGATGCAGAATAACTGGGAAGTTTATACAATGCCAGGAGGAAGTTTTTGTAAGTTTCTTAAAAAGTTAAACATACAAAGGTGCCTCGGTGGCTCTGTCGGTTAAGTGTCTGACTCTTGATTTTGGCTCAGGTCATGATCTCACAGTTCTGAACTGGCAGCATGAAGCCTGCTTGGGATTCTCTGTCCTCTCTCTCTCTGCCTCCCACCCCCACCCCCGGATGCTCTTTCTCTCTCTATTTCTCTTTCAAAATTAAATATACATTCAAAAAAGGGTTAAATATATACATCATAATCTAGCCATTCCACTCCTAGGTATATACACAAGAGAAAAGAAAGCTTGTGCATGAATATTCACAGGAACTTTATTTTAAAATGCTGTGTGAAACAAGCAACACTAAAGATGGCACATACTGTATGATTCCATTTACATAAAATTCTAGGAAATGCAAAACCTGCAGTTCCAGAAAGCAGATAAGTTATTTCCTGGAATGAAGGAAAGGGCAGAGAGGAGAGAAATGTACTATTCTAAAGGGGCACAGAACATTTTTTGAGTGATGATTATACTCCTTTCCTGAATTGTAGTGATAGTCTTATGGTTATATAATTGATATGCGTGTGTGTGGTTGTATGCGTGTGTGTGTGTGTGTGTGTGTGTGTGAAAAAAACCAATTTTATACTTTCTGGCACCCTATTATATATCAGTTATATCTCAATAAAGATGTTTTTATTTTTTTTATTTTTTTTAAATATTTTTTTATTTATTTCTAGGAGAGAGAGAGAGAGAGACAGCATGAGCAGGGGAGGGTCAGAGAGAGAGGGAGACACAGACTCCGAAATAGACTCCAAGCTCTGAGCTGGCAGTTAGCACACAGCCCGACGCGCGGCTCGAACCCACGAACCGCGAGATCATGACCTAAGCGAAAGTCGGACTCTTAACCGACTAAGCCACCCAGGCGCCCCATCAATAAAGATATTTTTTAAAAGTAGTGAAAAATAAACTTCTAGTCCCAAATCATAATTTGAAATCCAAATCAAATCAACTATTATCAAAATTTTATGGAATTATTAACCCATTATAGGCCAAGCACTATGCCAGTTGTTTTAGAGGAACAAAAAAAAAATCACATATCATAACCAAAATATTTGCAAGGTAGCATATATCAATAGTATTGAACAGTTTTTGACTTTAAGAAATACAGCAGAGGAGGATCCTAAATTAACCTCTGTCCTATAAACACACCTAGATAACAGCCAACCCAGAAAATGACCCAAAGTTGGGCAGAACAGACTTTCTGAAGTTAATGGTAGAGAGGAGGCCACATCAAAAAACGGTAGGAGGGGTGGATATATGATTGAGAACAAAACACCTGCAGACTAACCACAAACAGGAGGGATACCACAAGTACTAAGAAAGGAAAGAAGTAAACCCCACACCAGGTACCCCAGGGACCTGCACAGAGAAGATGAATCCCCATGACATCTGGCTTTGAAAAACAATGGGATGTAACTTGGAGAATTTTTACAACCATCAGTGCTTAATTCTGGGTACTTTAAAAAGCAGGAGACTTTTTGTAAGAGAACTAGAGGCAATAGGAAGCTGAGTTCCTGCTCTTAAAGAGACAGCTTAACAAAGAACACCCACTTCCCCAAGATACAGCATAGAAGCAGTTTGAAAAATAGGAGCAGTTTGAAAAATACCTGGGGGTATATGTGAAGATTTATTTACTAATCTCAGAGCCAGTGCAGAAAGGTTAGGGATATTTAGAAGATTTCTCTAAAAACAAGAGTGGGAAGATTCTATTTCTTCCCCTGTACCCATCTTCTCACCCCTAGCCTAGCTAGCCTGCATTTTTGCAGGAATCAACACAAACACTCTTAATTACTTTGCTAACACTGTGTGAACCAGGTGCCCCATCCAATCCACCCCACTTGGCAGGAGTCCCTCCAAAGTGGCTCCCACCATGTATCATCCTACAAGCAGCCCTGGCAAAGACCAGAGCCATTCCAAGTGACTCCTGCCCTTGGAGGAGGGGAAGATAACCACATATACCAGGTCAACTGCAGACCCAGCAAATGAATTTTTTAAAAAATTTTTAATGTTTTATTTATTTTTTTGAGAGAGAGACAGACAGACAGAATGAGCAGGAGAGGGTCAGAGACAAAAGGAAACACAGAATCAGAAGCAGACTCCAGGCTCTGAGCTACCTGTCAGCACAGAGCCTGATGAGGGGCTTGAACCCATGAACTGTGAGATCATGACCTGAGCTGAAGCTGGATGCTTAACTGACTGAGCCACCCAGGCACTCCAGCAAATGAATTTTATAACCGGCAGTCCATAATGAGTGCCCTGCCAATCAGTGTGTGTCCAGCCTCATCAGTATCTGACCTAACTTCTGGCTCTGCTCATCAACAAAAACCTCTCAGTTGGAAACACAGGAAGAAAGCCCCACAGTTCAAGGTCACTATAGCCTAAGCAAAAGAAGTGAGGGCAACCTTCTGTCCTGATTGCTGACATCACCCAACTACAAGCCAACAATGGCCCCAGACTGGCCCTCTAACAGCACAAGGACAAAACCCAGCCCACAACAGGCAAGGTAGACCATTATAACCTACTGGACTGAAGGCAAATGTGGCTCAGCCACAAAGTAGGGTGTATACAACTAACATAGGAGACACCCTGAAACACCAAGTTCTGGTGAACAGGGTACTGTGCTGCAGGGCAGAACAGGACCCCTTCTTTATAAGGTTACTGCTTGCAAAACCAGGAGATGTAGCTGATTTTCCTAATACATAGAAACAATGGGAGAGTTAGACAAGATGAGGAGACAGAGGAATATATTCCAAATGAAAGAACAGGATAAAACCCAAGCAAGAGACTTAAGTGAAACAGAGATAAGTAATATGCTTGATTGATAATTTAAGGTAATGATCATCAGGGTGCTTGGGTGGCTCAGTTGGTTGAGCATCCTACTTTGGCTCAGGTCATGATCTCATGGTTCATGGCTTCAAGCCCCATTTCAGGTTCTGTGCTGATGGCTTAGGGCCTAGAGCATGCTTCAGATTCTATGTCTCCCTCTCTCTCTGCCCCTCCCCTGCTCATGGTCTGTCTCTGTCTCTTAAAATTGAATAAAAATTTAAAAATTATTTTAAAATAATGATCATAAAGATACTCACTGGACTTGAGAAGAGTGGAAGACATTAGTGAACCCCTCAACAAAGAGATAGAAAATATAAAAAAGAACCAATCATAGATGAATAATTCAATAACTGAAATTAAAACTACACTAGAAGGGGGTTTCCTGGGTGGTACAGTCGGTTAAGCATCCAACTACAGCTCAGGTCATGATCTCAAGGTTTGTGGGTTCAAGCCCTCCATCAGGCTCTGTGCCGACAGCTCAGAGCCTGAAGCCTACTTCAGATTATGTGCCTCCTTCTTTCCCTCCCCCTACCCTGCTTGTACTTGGTCTCTCATCTCTCAAAAATAAATACATGTTTAAAACATTTTTTAACAACAACAAAAAAACACACTAGAGGAAAAGGTTAGCGGATTGCAGATGGCAGAAAAACTATCAGTGATCTGGAAGACAGAGTAATGAATACTAACCAAGCTGAACAGCAAAAAGAAGAAGAAGAAGAAGAAGAAGAAGAAGAAGAAGAAGAAGAAGAAGAAGAAGAAGAAGAAGAAGGAGAAGAAGAAGAAGAAGAAGAAGAAGGAGAAGAAGAAGAAGGAGAAGAAGAAGAAGGAGAAGAAGAAGAAGGAGAAGAAGAAGAAAAACAAGAAGAAGAAGAAGAAGAAGGAGAAGAAGAAGGAGAAGAAGAAGAAGAAGGAGAAGAAGAAGGAGAAGAAGAAGAAGAAGAAACAGGAAGAGGAAGAGGAAGAGGAACAGGAGGAAGAGGAGAAGGGGAGAGGAGGAAGGGGAGAGGGAGGAGGAGAAGCAAGAGGAAAAGGAGAAATGAAAATAGGTTAAAGGACCTCCATAAAATCATGAAGCATAATAACATTTGTGCTCTAGGGATTGCAGAAGAAGAAGAGAGAGAAAGGAAGTCAGTCAGAAAATTTATTTGAAGAAATAACAACTGAAAACTTCCCTAATCTGGGGAAGAAAACAGACATCAAGATCTAGGTGACTGAGAAAGTCCCCAAAAAATCAACCCAAGGAGGTCTAACCAAGACACATAATAATTAAAATGGCAAAAAGTAGTGATAAAGAGAGAATTATAAAAGCACCAAAGGAAAAGAAAATCGTTACATACAAGGGGAAAACCACAAGGATATCAACTAATTTTTCAGCAAAAACTACAGGCCTGAAGGGTGTGGCATGACATATTCCAAGTGCTGAAAGGTAAATACCTGAAACAAGAATACTCTATCCAGCAAGGCTATCATTCAGAATAGAAGGAAAGATAAAGAGCTTCCCAAACAAAACTCTAAAGAAAACGTCACTAACCAGCCTTACAAGAAATGTTAAAGGAAATCTTTGAGTGGAAAGAAAAGGCCATAATCAGGAGTAAGAAAATTATGAAAGAAAAAATTACAAAAGCAGTAATATTAATTATATCTATAAAAGTCAGTCAAAGTGGGGGCACCTGAGTGGCTCAGTCAGCTAAACATCTGACTCTTGATTTCAGCTCAGGTCATGATCTCATGATCGTGGGACTGAGCCCCATGTTAGGCTCTGTGCTGAACATGGAACCTGTTTAAGATTCTCTCTGTCTCTTTCTCTCTCCCCCTCTGCTCTTCTCCTCTACTTGGACTCACTCTCTATCTCTCTAAAATAAATTTTAAAAATTAGGGGTGCCAGGGTGGCTCAGTCTGTTAAGTGTACAGCTTCAGCTCAAGTCATGATTTCACAGGTCATGGGTTCAAGCCCCTCATCAGGCTCTGTGCCTGGAGCTGAGCTCAGTGCCTGGAACCTGGTTCAGATTCTGTGTCTCCCTCTCTCTACCCTTTCCCCACTCATGTTCTATTTCTCTTTCTCTCTCCAAAATAAAATAAAATAATTAAAAAATAATAAAATTAAAATTATTTTTTAATTTTAAAAATTAAAAAAATCAAAGGATTAAAAAAATAAAAGGATGTAAAAGTATGACATCATATACATAAAATGGGGGTAGTGCTTTTAGAATGGGTTCAAACTTAAGCAACTATCAATATACACTGTTATATGAATAAGACATTATATGTTATATGAATAAGACATTATACATAAATTAATGGTAACTACAAATCAAGAACCAGTAATATATACACAAAAAATAAAGAGAAAGGAATTCAAGCATCTCACTAAGAAAGGTATCAAGCCATAAGGGAAGAGAGCAAGAGAAGAAGAAGGAACAAACAGCTACAAAAACAACCATAAAATAAGTAACAAAATGGCAATAATTACCTATCAATTATTTTTAATATAAATGGACTAAATGTTCTAATCAAAAGACATCTGCTGATTGAATCAATAAAAATCCAAGACCCATCTATATGTAGCCTACAGGAAACTCACTTCAGCTCTAAAGACACACGTAGATTGAAAGTGAAGGGATGGAAAAACATGTACAAATAAAATCAAATAGAAAACTCGGTAGCAATACTTACACCAGATGAAACAGACTTTCAAACAAAGACTTTTGGGTCACCTGGGTGACTTAATCAATAGAGCATGTGACTCTTGATCTCAGAGTCATGAGTTTTAGCCCCACATTGGGTATAGAGTTACTTAATAAAAAATTAAAAACAAAAAACAAAAACCCAAAGACTGTAACAAAAGACAAAGAAGGACCTTACATAATAATGTTGAACAATTCAAAAAAGAGGATATAACAGCTGTAAACATTTATGAACCCAACATGGAAACACTAAATACATAAAGCAACTCTTAACAGACATAAAGGAAGAAATTGCAGTAATAAAATAATAGTAAGAGACTTTAACACCCCATTTACACCAATGGATAGATCATCCAGACAGAAAATCAATAAGGAAACAGTGACTTTGAATGACACATTGTACCAGATGGACCTAACAGATATATTCAGAACATACCATCCCAAAACAGTGGAATGCACATGAAATATTCTCTAGATTGGAGCACAGGTAAGCCACAAAACAAGTCTCAATAAATTCAAAAAGATTCAAATCATATCACATATCTTTTCTGACCGCAACTGTATAAAACTAGAAATCAATCACAAGAAAAAAATCTGGAAAGAACACAAAAACATGGAGGCTAAATAACATGCTAGTAAATAATGAATGAGTCAACCTAGAAATCAAAGAGGAAATAAAAACCACACGGGATAAATAAAAATGAAAACACAATGGTACAAAATCTTTAGGATTCATCAAAAGCTGTTATAAGAGAGATTATAACAATATAGCCCTAACTCAAGAAAAAATAAAAATCTCAAATAAGCAACCCAATCTTACACCTAAAGAAGATAGGAAAAGAAGGACAAACAAAGCGCAAGGACAGTAGAAGAAAGGAAATAATAAAGAATAGAATAGAAATAAATGAAATAGAGACAAGAAAAGAAAAGGAAAGAAAAGAAAACAGATCAAGAACTCAGGAGCCAGTTCCTTGCAAAGATCAACAAAATTGACAAACCTTTACCCAGACCCATCAAAGAAGAAGGAGGAGGAGGAGGAAAGAAGACTAAAATAAATAAAATAATAAATGAAGGAGAAATAACAATTGGCACTCCAGAAATAGAAATATAGGAGAATATTATGAAAAATTATATGCTAACAAACTGGACAACCTCGAAGAAATGGATAAATTCCTAGAAACATATAACTGTCCAAAACTGAATCAGGAAGAAATAAAAAATTTAGACAGACTAATTACCAGCAATGAAAATGAATCAGTAATTTAAAAACTCCCAACAAACAAAAGTCGAGGACAACGTGGCCTCACAGATGAATTCTACCAAACATCTAAAGAAGGATTGATACCTATTTTTCTCAAATTATTCAAAAACAGAAAAGGTAAGAAAGCTTTAAAATTTTTTCTATGAGGCCAGCATTACCCTGATACCAAAACCAGATAAAGACACTATACAAAAAGAAAACGATAAACCAATAACTCTGAGGAACATAGCAAATCCTCAACAAAATATTAGCAAACTAAATCCAACAATACGTTAAAAAAAAATCACTCATCAAGATCAAGTGGGATTTATTCCAGGAATGCAAGTGTGGTTCAATATTTGCAAATCAATCAATATGACACATCACATTAAAAAAGAAAGATAAAAACCACATGATCATCTCAATAGATACAGAAAAGCATTTGACAAAGTACAACATCCATTCATGACTAAAATCTCTCAACAAAATATGTTTAAAGGGAACATACCTCAACAAAATAAAGAACATATACAAGAAACCCAATGCTAACATCATACTAAATGTTAAAAAACTGAGAGACTTTCCCCTAAGATCAAGAATAAGACAACGATGTGTGTGATTTTATTTGATATACCACTGGAAGTCCTAGTTACTGCAATCAGGAAAGAAAAGGAAATAAAAGACATCCAAATTGGTTAGTAAGAAGCAAAACTTTTGCTATTTGCAGAAGACACAGTACTATATAAAAAACACTGAAGACCCACCAAAAAACTACTAGAACTAGCAAATGAATTCACTAAGGTCACAGGATACAAAATTAACATACAGAAATCTGTTGCAATTCTGTATTATAATAATGAAGTGGAAGAAAGAAAAATTAGGAAAACAATCCCATTTATAACTACACCAAAAATAATTAAATATCTACATACAAACTTAACTAAGGAAGAGAATAATCTGTACTCTGAAAACTATAAAACATTGATGAAAGAAATTGAAAACAACACAAACAGCTGGAAAGATATTTCATGCTCATGGATTGGAAGAACAATTATTGTTAAAATGTCCATTCTACCCAAAGCAATATACAGATTTAATGCAATTCTTATCAAAGTACTATATTTTCACAGAACTAGAGAGAATAATCCTAAAATTTATATGAAACCACAAAAGATACCAAATAGCAAAGCAATCTTGGAAAAGAAGAACAAAGCTGGATGTAACACAATCCCAGTTTTCAAGATATGCTACAAAGCTATGGTAATCAAAACAGTATGTTATGACACAAAAATAGACACATCAACCAATGGAACAGAATAAAATATTCAGAAATAAACCCAAACTTATATGGTTAATTAATCTACAACATAGAAGGCAAGAATACACAATGGCGAAAAGACAGCCTCTTCAACAAAGGTGTTGGAAAACTGGGCAGCTACATGAAAAAGAATAAAACTAGACCACTTTATTACACTATCCGTAAAAATACACACAAGATGGGTTAAAGACCTAAGAGTGATTCCTGAAACCATAAAAGTCTAAAAAGAAAATATAGGCAGTAATTTATTTGACATTGGCTGTAGACATATTTCTGTAGATATGTCTCCTGGGCAAGGGGAGCAAAAGCAAAATTAAACTGTTGGGACTGCACCAAAATGAAAAGATTTTTATAGAGGAAAGGAAACTATCAACAAAATAAAAGGCAGCTTATGGACTGGGAGAATATATATTTGCAAATGATATATCTAATAAGGGGTTAATGTCTAGAATACATGAAGAATGTACACAACTCAAACACCAAAAAACCCCCAAATATCTGATTTAAAAAATGGGCAGAGTAACTGAATAGACATTTAGGACATACAGATGGCCAACAGACACGTGAAAAGGTGCTCAACATCACTAATGATCAGGGAAATGCAAATTCAAACCACAATGAGATATCACTTTATACCTGTCAGAATGGCTAAAATAAAAAATACAAGAAATAACTAGTGTTGGCAATGAGGTGGCAATACAGGAACATTTGTGCACTATTGGGAATGTAAATTGGTGCAGCCACTGTGGAAAACAAGAGGTTCCTTAAAAAATTAAAAATATAATTACCCTATGACCCAATAATTCCACTACTGGGTATTTACCCAAAGAAAATGAAAACACTACTTTGTAAAGATAAATGCACACTCCTGTTTGTTGCAGCATGATATAAAATAGCCAAGATATGGGAGCAACCCAAGTGTTTATCCATAGCTGAGTTGATGAAGATGTGGTGCACGCGCACACACCACACACACACACACACACACACACACACACACACAAAATGGAGGATTATTCAGCCATAAAAAACAATGAGATCTTGCCCTCTGCAATAACATGGATGGACCTACAGGGTATTATGCTACGTGAAATAAGTCAGAGAAGGACAAATACCATATGATTTTACTCACATGTGAGATTTAAGAGACAAAAAAAAGGAAAAAGGAGACAAACAGAAAAACCATACTGTTCATGTAAAACCAAAAAATAAAGGAGACAACTGAGAGAATTTATAAACTGACAAAATATTTGATTAGAAGGAAAACACTTTAATTTTATTCCATTGGAATAGAATCCAAGTTGTTTTTAAGTGAATATACGAGATTTTGTTTTTTTCTAAACTCCCCTTTGTAGAGTTTTGGAAATTTTAAGAAAATTTTAATATAAATGGTATAGTCAGTTTAATGTTTATATTGCAATGCTTCAAAATAATTAAACATTACAGATATGAATGGGAAAAAAAACCCTACACAATTAATATAGAGAAGAAACTAGTGGGTACCAAAGGGGAGGTGGGAGGGAAGATGGATGAAATACATAAAAGGGAGTATCTTGGGGTGCTTGGGTGGATCAGTCACTTAAGCATCCAACTTTTGATTTCAGCTCAGGTCATGATTCTTGGTTCATGAGATCGAGCCCTACATTCAGCTCTGTGCTGGCAGCACGGACCCTGCCCTCCCTCTCTCTCTCTCTGCCCCTACCCTGCTTCAGCTCTATCTTTCTCTCTCAAAATAAATCACCATTTAAAAAATGTTTTAAAAAAGAGTACACTTATCTTGAAGGGTATTGAAAAATGTATAGCATTGTTGAATAATTATATTATGTACCTAAAACTAATATAACACTGCATGTTAATTATACTTGAATTGTATGTGTGTGTATATATATGTATACACACACATATACTCATCTATATTTAAGGTATATATACAGGCAAACATTCTACACAATAGAGAACTTAACAGGGTAATTATTCCCATTGTAAAATAATATACTAGAGTCCCTTTAAAAGTACAGAGCTCACAGGGCACCCGGGTGGCTCAGTCAGTTAAGCTCCGACTTCAGCTCAGGTCATGATCTCGCAGTTCGTGAGATCAACCTCGTTGGGCTCTGTGCTGACAGCTTAGACCCTGGAGCCTGCTTTGGATTCTGTGTCTACTTCTCTCACTGTTTCTCCCCTACTTACACTCTCTCCCTCTCTCTGTCCAAAATAAAAACTAAAAAGAGGTTTTTTACAGAATAAAAATACAAAGCTTGACTTTGTATTAAAATATTGTATCTAGGAATGCCTGGGTGGCTCAGTCGGTTAAGCGTCTGACTTCGGCTCAGGTCATGATCTCACTGTTGGTGGGTTCTAGCCCCGCGTCGGGCTCTGTGCTGACAGCTAGCTCAGAGCCTGGAGCCTGTTCAGATTCTGTATCTCCCTCTCTCTCTGACCCTCCTCTGCTCATGCTCTCTCTCTCTCAAACTCTCTCTCTCTCTCTCTGAAAAATAAATAAATCATTAAAAAAATTTTTAAACAAATAAAATAAAATATTGTATCTATAAAGTAATTTGCAAGTCTTTCAGAAATTGATCTCATATAAATTATAATGTACCTCCATTTGAATAGATTACTATAGAGTATTGCCTTTTAATCAGAGCACCTAAATGAAGTAGGTGAGTTTTAGGTGAATTTTAGGACATGGTATCAAAGGACATTTAGGAAATGGTAGATGGGGACTTGAGTAAATTATTCCAGATGAGGAAAATACCATATTTGGCAAGCTTAAAAGACAAATCAATTCCAAAAAAATGGAAACTGGGGAAATCATAGCGAGCCAGGTTTGAAGGTCATTAATAAAAAAGGTTTTCGAAAATAAATTAGCTTTTAAAACTGGTGACTGTTATTCAGGGAAGCTATGGGTCTGAGAAAGTAAGGAGAGTCTGAGAGTCATTGGGTATATTTCCATAAGTAATGTCAATCCCTTTGGGGATTTTACCACATCTGGATCATCTTCCTCCCTGCCTAAGTCAGAATGGATAAAAGAGAGGTTCCTGGTGGCTCAGTTGATTAAGCATCTGACTTGGGCTCAGGTCATAATCTTGCGGTTCATGGGTTAAAGCCCCATATCAGACTCTGTGCTGACAGCTCAGCCTGGAGCCTGCTTTGCATTCTGTGTCTCTCTCTCTCTGCTCCTCCCCTTCTCGTGCTATCTTTCTCTCTCTTTCTCAAAGATAAATAAATTTTTAAAAATGGATAAAAGACTTAAATGTAAGATGTGAAATTATAAAACTCCTAGAATGAAATTTGGGGGTGAGCTCCTTGACAGCAGTCTTGGCAATGATTTTTTTAGATATGACATAAAAAACAAAAGCAACAAAAGCAAAAATAAACAAGTAGAAGCACATCAAACTAAAAAGGTAATGTGCAGGAGAGGAAATATCAGCAAAATTAAAAGGCAACCTATAGAATGGGAGAAAATATTTGAAAATCATATACCTCATAAGAGGTTAATATCCAAAGGAACTAGAGGCAGAGCAACAAGAACGCCCTAAACCCAGTAGAAGAAGAGAAATAGTAAAAATTAGAGCAGAAATAAACAACATAGAGACCNATGTTCTGCTGAGCGGTATAAGTCAGGCAGAGAAGGACAAATATCATATGTTTGCACGTATAGGAGGATTAGGAGGAAGGTGACGGAGGAACAAGGGGGAGAAGAAGGGGGGAAATGGTGGGGGAAAGGGAGAGAAGCAAACCATGAGAGACTCTTGAATGCTGACAAAAACTGAGGACTGATGGATGTGGGGGGGAGGGGGGATGGGCATGGAGGAGGACACTTGTGGGGATGAGCGCTGAGTGTTATGTGGAAACTAATTTGACAATAACCTATTTGTAAAAAAAAAAAAAGATACACTATGTCTATACTCTTCACATTTCTATAATGGGCTATTTTTGTGTAATTTGCCAAAAGCAATTTTTCCTTTCTTCCCAAGAGAACGCATGTAAAGATTTCTAACTTCTATTTCAATAAAGCCAATGCCCCTTGTTTTTTCAAGTAGATGGGTAATAAATCATAAATTTTAAATAATGAAAAAAAAAGAGGTTAATATCCAAAATATATACAAGGAACTCCTACAACTCCATAGCAAAACAAAACATCCAATTAAACACTGAATAGACATTTTCCCAAAGAAGACACACAAATGGCTAACATGTACATGAAAAAGTGCCCAACATCACTAATATTCATATTTACACAAATCCAAACCACAATTAGCTATTGCCTCAAAGCTGCTAGAACAACTCTCTTTGAAAGTACAAGAGATAACAAGTATTGATGAGAAAGCAGAGAGAAAGGGACCCTCATGCACCATTGACAGGAATGTAAATTGGTACAGCAACTATCAAAAACCGTACGGAGGTTCCTCGAAACATTAAAACTAGAAGTACCATATGAATCAGCAATCCCACTTCTAGGTATAATCTGAAGTAAACAAAATCACTATCTCGAAGAGATGCATGCACACTATGCTCATTGCACCATGGCTCACAATAGCTAAGACAACAGCCTAAGTGTCCATCAAGAGATGAATAGGAAATGGTGCCTGGGTGGCTCAGTCGGTTAAGCGTCTGCCTTCAGTTCAGGTCATAAGCTCATGGTTCATGAGTTCCAGCCCCACGTCTAGCTCTGTGCTGACAGCACAGAGCCTGCTTGGGATTCTCTCTCTCCCCTCTCTCTCTGCCCCTTCCCTGCTTGTGTTCTCTCTCCCAAAATAAATAAACTTAAAAAAATTTTTAAAAGAGATGAATAGGTAAATAAAATATGGTATTTATATATATGTACACACACACAACTGAGTATCATTCAGCCATTTAAAATAAAGGAAATCCTGCCATTTGCAACAATATGAATGGACCTTGCAAACATTATGGTACGCGAAATAAGTCAGACAAAGACAAAATACTGTATGTTATCACTTACACGTGGAATCTAAAAAATCCCAAATTCATAGAAAGAGAACAGATTGGTGGTTAGAGGTACAGGGTCGGGGGTGGGGAGTGGGTGAAAGAGGTCAAACATCCAGTTATAAAATAAATGACTTCTGAGGATGTAATGTACAGCGTGGTGACTATAGTTAACAATACTGTTGTACATTTGAAAGTTGCTAAGAGAGAAGATTTTAAAAGTTCTCATCCCAGGAAGAAAAGAAATTGTAACTATGTGAGATGATGGATGGTAACTAAACTTATGTGAAAATCATTTTGTAATTATATATTTTTCAAGTTATACTGAATACCTTAAGCTAATACAATATTATGTGTCTGCTATATTTAATAAAACGGGTAACCTTAAGCTAATACAATATTATGCATCTGTTATATTTTAATAAAATGGGTAGGGGTAAGAAATGTTGACCCACTTATAGAATTTTCCACAACTGGATCACCCATCTCCAGCACCCCCCCACACACACACACACTTTTTCCTCAGGCAGAGGGAGAAAAGGAATAGTTCCAACAGCTACAAAGGATAAATAATAGTTATAATAGGTTGAATCAGAGAGAATATTTTCTACTAAACACCAAGAGTTCCTTCTGCCTGTTTCCAAGGGGCCAGCTCTGGGGAAGTTAGCAGTGAGTGCATCTGCATTCAATGAAGGTCTTGGAAGAGACCCAAATCACCACATTCGGAAGAGTTCCAGGAACTCTGCAAGGCTGTATGTTCCAAACAGAGAGAAAGAACACAGAAAGCAAGGCTTGAAGTGGAGCCCAGAAAGGAATCTAGTAACAGGAAGCAGGAGTGTGGAAAATGAGCATTTTAAATTAAAGTTGCTCAGGAATTCTCAGAATCAATAGACAATCTACATGCTTAATGCCTTTGTGTTCACTAAACTCCTTCATACAATTTTGAACAAGCGTGCTGACAGAGAACAGCCCATGGAAGAGAACACTGGCTGATTCTGGGTAATAAATATTCTCGTGTGTACATATACCAAACAAAGTGCTCTATTCATAAGGAGCATTTTAGTGACTAGAGGATGCTTTCTAAGAACATATTTCACTTTTTAGGCCCACAATAATAATATGCAGTGTTGGGGCATCATTATCCTTCAACACATGGAGAAGTGTAATATTAAATGAAATCTAAGAATTTGGGCAAGTATCTTAGAAAATTCATTTTTTTAAACATTTATTTATTTTTGAGAGACAGAGTATGAGTAGGGGAGGTGCAGAGATAGAAGGAGACAAAATTGGAAGCAAGCTCCAGGCTCTGAGCTGTCAGCACAGAGCCTGATATGGGGCTCGAACTTACGAACTGCCAGATCATGACCTGAGCTGAAGTCGACCACTTAACCAACTGAGTCACCCAGGCACCCCGAAAATTCATTTTTAGGAGTAAGTCCAGCAGGGGTGCCTGGCTAGCTCAGTCCATGGAGCATAGGACTCTTGATCTTGGGGTTGTTGGCTCAAGGCCCCTGTTGGGCATGGCAATTATGTAAAAAAAAAAAAGCCCACCCAAAAAAAATTCTGTCACATACTACAACATGGGTGAAACTTGAGGACATTATGTTAAGTGAAATAAGCCAGTCACAAAAAGACAAACATTCTGGGGTACTTTGGTGGCTCAGTCAGTTAAGCCTCCAACTTCAGCTCAGGTCATGATCTTGTGGTTTGTGAGTTTGAGCCCAGCATGGGGTTCTGTGCTGATAGCTCAGAGCCTGGAGCCTGCTTCAGATTTTTTGTCTCCTTCTCTCTTCCCCCTGCTCCCCAACTTGTGCTCTGTCTCTGAAAAATGAATAAACACTAAACAAAATTTTAAATTAAAAAAAAATTTTTAAAAGATAAACATGCTATGATTCCACTCATACTAAGTTATTTGTCTAGTCATTTGACCAGATAAATTTCCATAGATTTCCATGGAAATAGAAAGTCAAATGGTGATTGCCAGGAGCTGAGGAAGAGGTCTATGAGAAATTGTTGTTTAAAGGATATACAGTTTTAGTTTTGCAAGATGAAAAAGTTGTGGCATTGGTTGTGCAACAATAGGAATATAGTTTACAATACTGAACCATACACTTAAAAATGTTTAAGATGGGACATGTAAGATGGGTATGCGTGTTTTACAACAGTTAAAATTTGTTTTTTAACTAAGGGAAAAGAGTCAGTTCACCAAGTACCAGGCTTTCTGAGAAGTAGTTGCAGAAGGACTGAACAAACATTAAAAGTACATACAATGTAATATTTTTAAGTATGCAGTTGGAAGAAAGAATAAGGTAAAATAGCATTCACTGGGTCTCCGTGCAGGCTCATCACTATTAGATCCTTTACATACATTGTAATAAATTCTTAAAATAATCCTGAAAGTAGATATTCTGGTCCAGATGTTGATATGCTAGTCCTGAAAAAATTGGGGTTTAGGAAAGACAAATATCTTGCTTAAGTTTTTGCAGCTAGTAAGTAGCCCAGGGGAATACGGTTTCCTATTACTGGAAAATAAGAGGGTCATTACAGTGAAAGTTTAGAGAATTAAGAGAATTAGTTGTTTACCTTTCCCACTTTATTTCCCCTTTTTTCCCCACTTACTGAATCTTGAGAAAAAATTTAAAAACTAAGTTAGTCTAGTATTTATGGAGGAAATTGCAGGGCAAAGCCCTGAGTTTCTCAACTTAATTAGCATAAAATTTTGGAACTGGAAATAATATCAAGTTACCTGACAGAAAACTGTGCCCTGGAAAAGAGTTTACAAGCCTGATCCTGTACAAATGAGCCTCCAGGGGGAAAACAAAATATGGTTGGGAGCATGCACATTTTTCACATATGTATGTTTAAGTTTCTCTTGATATAAAGCGTGTCAGTCAGAATACCAGATAAAATTGAACTTCTCCACCACTTAATAAATACCTTTCGTAAAAGTAAACCAAGGAATTGGTATTAGTCAAGGTCATATCAGGAAACAGATGGCACATACAAACTCAGCAATTTGAGGAAAGTTTAATAACGGGCTATTCATGACGGTGCAGGCAGGATATAAGGAAACCACAAGGGATAGTGCAGTACCTTGGGGCTAGTGACTTCAGGGCTGCCCCCCNTAAGGGAGTGAGCTATTCCTGAAGCACAGAGAAAGTGAGCTGCATGGTGATGCTGTCTTTTGGCCACAGGATGCAACCAGCTTGCAACAGGGAGAAAGTCCAGAAATTAAATCTCTCTGCTCCCTCTTTCCTTTATTCCTCTTTCTGATCTCCTGTCAATGCATCCCATTGGCTGCACCTTATTTAGGCCTTTTAAGGCAGAGTAAGGTGGAAAAGAATGGAGAGTACATTTGGAGGGGCAAAGAAAAGGTATCCAGCAGAGACTGACTAACATTTTTATAGGTCATGTGTGAAAATATGTTAAGGAAGAACTAACAACAAGAACAAGTCCTCTTGGTTTTGTTTGTTTGTTTCAATAAAATGTATTAGAAAACTTACTACTAATTCTGAGAAATGTTAACTAGGTTTTGCTGTACCAATGCAGCATCACAAACAACCCTCAAATCTCAGTGGCTTACAATAATAAACATTCATCTTTTACTCTCAGTCTACAGGTCAGTTCTGGTTTAATTACATTTGGCTAAGTTAGCTGGACATGGCTCCTGGCTGAAGACTGGGATCAGTTGTGCTTCACTTACCTTCTCATTCTAGAACTCAGGCTAAATGGCCAATGATTATATAGAGCATGGCAGTTGGTAGGAGCACAAAGGGAAAAACAGAAACCATAACATCTCTTAAATTTGCACTTTTTACTGGCAGGCTGTCATTTTCACCATACTGAATCTGCCACTGGAAGACTTTTGACCAAGCCCAATGTCAATGGAGTGGGAACATTAATGGATAGAGAGGAGTAGAATGAACATTTCATGAACAATCATTAATCTACTATACTTAGTAAAACTGCCTCAGAAAATATACCTTATATAGAAATACCCACACTTTATGACTACAAATAGATTTTTATCCCATTAACTGTTTTTATGTATATACCTTCTTTTAAAAATTTTTTAAATGTTTTATTTATTTCTGAGAGAGAGAGACAGCGTGAGGAGGGTAGGGTCAGAAAGAGAGTGAGACACAGAATCTGAAACAGGTTACAAGCTCTGAGCTAGCTGTCAGCACAGAGCCCGATGCGGAGCTCGAACCCACTAACTGTGAGATGATGACCTGAGCTGAAGTCGGACGCTTAACCGACTGAGCCACCCAGGCGCCCCTGTACCTTCTTATTTAAAGTATCCTCTGGCTGTGATTATGCATTCCCTGCCAATCACATTTGCCTTCTATGTTACTGAAAGAAACTGTCTAGGTAAACACTGTCAACAGAAATGTTAGCCTGAAAGCACATTTATGTACCTTCACATATAGGTATAGGTGTAGGCCTCTGCGTAAAGCACCTAGTAAAGTTGGAAAACACTAAGAGTTTACACATCACACCTTAGTAATTTATTCAGATTTCAAAGCCACTTGTAGCCCTTTCTAAGTCATCAACAGAAGTTTAAATGCATATTAAAGCTGATTTTTAAAGATGTATGTGTTCAATGTTTTCTTGCTGCCCATCTACAGTTACAATGTTTTCTTTCCCCAGCTTTATTGAGATGTGATTGATATATAGCATTGTGTAAGTTTAAGGTGTACAAATTGTTGAGTTAATCCACTTATATATTCCAATATTATTACCACTGTAGCCTTAGCTAATATTGTCATCACTTCATATAACTGCCATGTCATCTTTGTGGTGAAAAATGTAACATTACTCTCTTAGAAATTTTCAAGTACATAATACAGTATTATTAACTCAATTCACAATGCTATACATTAGATTCCCAGAACTTCTTCTTCTTCTTTTTTTTTTTTTAATTCAATTTGCCACTTTATTTTTTAAAAATTTTTTAATGGTTTTTACTTATTTCTTTTTTTTTTTTTAATAGTTTATTGTCAAATTAGTTTCCACATAACACTCAGTGCTCATCCCCACAAGTGTCGTGATGGCATGGAGGAGGAAACTTATTCTTCTTCTAACTGGAAGTCTGTATTCTTTGTCCAACATCTCCCCATTTGCCTCATCCCCACGGTAACCACCATTCTACTCTGTGTTTCTACTCATTCACTTTTTTTACATTCTGCATGTAAGTGATATCATACAGAATTTGTCTTTCCCTGTCTGACTTATTTCACTTACCATAATGCTCTCAAGTTCCACTTGTGTTGTTGCAAATGGCAAAATCTTCTTCTTTCTCATGGCTGAATAATATTCCATTGTGTGTATATCACCACATTTTTTCTAACCATTCATCCATTGATGGACACTTGATTATCTCCCTATCTTGTCCATTCTGAATAATGCTGCAATAATGTTGGACATGCAGATATCTTATCAATATCTTGTTTTCATTTCTGCATCTATATCTTTCAGGGATATTGGTCTGTGGTTTTCTTGTTGTGTCTTTATGTGGCTTTTGGTAACAGACTACTTCTAACCTTGTAAAATCATTTTGGAAATGTTCCCTCCTCTTCAATTTTTGGAAAAGTTTGAGAAGGATTGGTATTAATTATTCTTTAAAGATTTGATAGAATTTACCAGTGAAACCATCTGGTTCTGGGTTTTCATTTGTCAGGAGATTTTTGATTACTGATTAATGTTCCTACTCATTATTGGTCTGTTCATATTTTCTATTCTTCATGATTAAGTCTGATAAGATGCATGTTTCTAGGAACTTATCCATTCTTCTAGATTATCTAATTAGTTCGTATATAATTATTTATACTAGTTTCTTATTATGGCTTCTGTGTATTTCAGTTATAATCTCTCTTCTTTCACTTCTGATTCTGAGTCGTCTCTCTTGCTTAATCTAGCTAAAGGTTTTCAATTTTGTTTATCTTTTAGAAAACAGCTCTTACTTTTGTGATCCTTCTATTATTTTTCTGATCTGAATTTCATTTATTTCTGCTCTGATCTTTGTTATCTCCTTCCATCTGCTAATGTTAGGCTTAGTTTGTTCTTGTTTTTCTAGTTCCTTGAGGTGTAGAATTAGGTTATTTCCAAAGATAAAGAGAAGGAATCAGAGCATACTACCACAGTAAATCACCAGTTAACAAGGGCAGCAAGAGAGGAAAGAAGGAAGAAAGAAACTACAAAAAAAATCCAGAAAATGATTAATAAGATGACATTAAGTCTTTACATATCAATAATTTCTCTAAACATAATAGAATGAATTCTCCTAAACATTCTTTCTAAACATAATAGAATGAAATCTCAAAACACAGTGTGGTTGGCTGGATTAATAAAAGCAAGACACAACTATATTTTTCCTACAGAAGACTCATTTCAGCTTTAAGGAAAACATGGGCTCAATGTGGAAGGATGGAAAAAGATATTCTATGCAAGTGGAAACCAAAAGAGAATAAGGATCACTATACCTACATCAGACAGAGGAGACTTTATGCCAGAAATGGTTACCAAGAGACACAGAAGCCATTATACAAGATAAATAGGTCTACGTGTCAACTACACTTCAAAAAACTAATTTCTTTTAAATTAAAAAAATAAAAATTAAAAAGTTTTTTAAAAGATAAATAGGCCAACTCATTAAGAAGATATAATCATCACCCCTCTGGAAAACAGTGTGGAGGTTCCTCAGGAAACTAACAATAGAANAACATGGGACCACCTAAGTATTTTAAGCAAATAGTAACAGGTCTGAAGGACAAAATAGAGAACAATACAGTAACTGTAGGGTACCCCACTTTCAGCAATGGACAGATCATTCAGACAGAAAATCAGCAAGGAAACAATGGATTTTAACCACACTCTAGACCAAGTGGACCTAATGGACCTATAAAGAATGATCCATCAATAGCCTCAGAATACACATTCTTCTCAAGCACACACAGAACACCCTCTAGGATAGATCCTATGATAGGCCACATAACAAGTCTTATCAAATTAAAGAAGACTGAAATTATACCAAGTATCCTTTCCAGCTACAATGGTATCTAGCTATAAATCAACAACAACAAGAAAGCTGGAAAATTCACAAATGTGGAAATTAAATAGCACACCCTTGAACAACCAATGGATAAAGAAGAAATCAAAAAGGAAACCAAAAATTATCTCAAAACAAATTAAAATGGAGACACAATCTACCAAAATTTATGAGACATAGCAGAAGCAGTTCTAGGAGGGAAATGTAGAGAAATAAATACATATATTAAGAACAAAAGAAAGATTAGAATTTAGTAAACTCTACACCAATGTGAGGCTCAAACTCATCACCCCAAGATCAAGAGTTGCATGCTCCTCCAACTGAGCCAGCCAGGTGCCCCACTTGTTTTGTTTTTTCAATTGATCCCAAATCTTCCTTTCTTCAGCCTCTTCTCAAATTGTTCCTAGTTTTGTCCTTTGGGGTAAAGCAAATGCATTCCCTCTTCTGTTAGGATAGCTGCTCCATATTTGGAAACAGCTAGAATGTGTACTATGCCCCCACCTCCCACTCCACCAGTGCTCTAGTCTCTTCTTAAGACAAGGGCTCTTTCCAAAAGTCCTCGTGTATCAATGTCTCCAGAACTCTTCTCACCATGGTTGCACTCCTCTAGATTCTGTTGTTAGATTCTGTTTAAATATTAGGTATTCACTTCACGCTGGTCAGAGTGGCTAAAATGAACAGATCAGGAGACTCTAGATGCTGGAGAGGATGTGGACAAACAGGCACCCTCACACCCTGTTGGTGGGAATGTAAACTGGTGCAGCCCCTCTGGAAAACAGTGTGGAGGTTTCTCAAAAAATTAACAGTAGAACTCCCCTATGACCCAGCAATAGCACTGCTAGGAATTTACCCAAGGGATATAGGAGTGCTGATACATAGGGGCACATGTACCCCCGATGTTCATAGTAGGACTCTCAACAATAGCCAAATCATGGAAAGAGCCTAAATGTTCATCAACTGACGAATGGATTAAAAAGATGTAGTTTATGTATACGATGGAATACTACATGGCAATGAGAAAGAATGAAATCTGGCCACTTGTAGCAATGTGGATGGAACTCAAGGGTATTATGCTGAGTGAAATAAGTCAGGCAGAGAAAGACAGATACCAGATGGTTTCACTTATAAGTGAAGCATGAGAAACTTAACAGAGGACCGTGGAGGAAGAGAAGGGGAAAAAAATAGTTGGGGAGAGGGAGGGAGGCAAACCATGAGAGACTCTTGAATACTGAGAACAAACTGAGGGCTCATGGGGGTGGGGAAGAGGAGAAGGGGGGTGATGGGCATGGAGGGGGGCACTTGTTGGGATGAGCACGGGGTGTTATATGGAAACCAACTTGACAGTAAACTATGAAAGAAAAAAAATAAATATTAGGTACTCATGGGGTGTCTAGGTGGCTCAGTCAGTTGAGCATCCCACTCTTGATTTTGGCTCAGGTCACAATCTCATGGTTGGTGAGATCAAGCCATGTGTCAGGCTCTGCACTGACAGTACAGAACCTGTTTGGGATTCTCTCTCTCTCTCTCTCTCTCTCTGCCCCTCCTCTGCTCACGTTCTCTCTTTCCCTCCAAAAACAAATAAACATTTAAATAGATAGATAGATAGATAGGTGTTCACATTCACTATGCCTTCCTCAAGCCTCCAAGCTAAAATAATGTTCATTATATTCTTTCAGAGTATCTTGTTCTATTCCTTTATAGTACTTATCATATATAATTGATACTTACAAATTTAATAAAAAATATCTAATTTAGATTACATTTTAAATTATTAAATGTTAATTTAATGACTTAATTATATCTGTAATAATATCTGTCTTTTCCACTGGTCTGTAAGTTCTCTGAGGGCAGAAACTATATATATTTTGTTCACCATCTTATTTCTTGTTTTCAGCATAATCCCTGCTACACAGTATATATTAATAAATATTTATTGACTGATTTTCTGCTGTTGACTAAAATGAAATTCACATTGTGAATATAATTAAAGAAAACAGAGTGTCATTGTCTTCCTACATACATTGTCTTCCAATTTCCTGGAAGAAATTAAGTTCAAGCGAATTTTGAAGACAAGGGTCCTGGATGGATGGAGAAAGCAGGAGAAAACACTCCAGCACATAGCACTTTAATATAATAGAGAATGGTAACTGTTTACTAAAGTCCATCTCCCCTTCTTCCTGGACACATTTCTAAGCCTCCCTGCCTGTTAGACAACTCCCTTGCTGGTGACTCAGTTCTCACCAATTGAACATGAACATAAGTGATGGCTACCCCTTTTGCGTTTCTGTCTTAGGAATGTCTCCTTGCCTTTTGTCCCTTCCCAGCCTGAACAATGCAGATAACAGCAAGACCACAAGTGGCTTATGCTCCATTTGGGGTGGAGCCACAAGTTGGAAGAAGCCTGGGTCCATTTTGAACTCCCCAGAGCAGAGCTGTCCCACTCACTTGGATTGTGCATTTTATATCACTGCATAGAAGAGACACAAACTTCTTTGCTCTTTAGGCTACATTATCATTGAGTCTCTTCTTATAACAAGCTGCCTTTGTGGGGCACCTGGGTGGCTCAGTCAGTTAAGTGTCTCAATCTTGATTTCGGCTCTGGTCATGATCTCATAGTTCATGAGATCAAGCTCCACATTGGGCTCTGTGCTAACAGTTCAGAGCCTGCCTGGAATTCTCTCTCCCTCTGCCCCTACCTCCTCCCCCCCCACAAACACCCTCTCTCTCTCAAAATGAATAAATATACTTTAAAAAATTTACCCTTTGCCCTAAGACATCAATCATTTAGAAAATGCTCGATCAACATTGCTTGAATTCACAGTATAGAGAAAGACATGTGTGGCATAGCCTAAAAGAATCTAATCACAAACAGGGGAGATGAATATGCCTCAGACAGGAAGCTAATGAAGAGTAGTGGGAAGTCACTAACCAATTTTGGAAAGTATTTGGGGTTATTATAAATATATGTCAAATATATATTTAAAATAATATAAATTGCATTATTAAACTCTCATGTACCTACCCCTCAAAATGAATAAATGTCAGCATTTTTGGAACTTGTTTCAGATTTTTTTCATTTCTTAAAAGAAATAGTACCTTATAAAAAATTACTGTCCCATATAATTATCAACATTCCTCCCAAAGTGTAGTACCTACCACTGAAACCCAAATAAAGACTAATCATGAGAGTACAGACTCTGTTACTCACTGGTATTGGAACAGTAAAGTTCTAGTAGCAGAGCCCAAGATTGCATTACTTACTTAACAACTGCTGAACACTGTTTGCTTATATTAAAGTGGAAATTTACTAACACTGCCTAGCTGTCTTTCACATTAACTCCTACCACCTGTTCTCCCCTTTCTATGCTAACAAAACTTGCGAAATTGACGGCTGACATAAGAGCATCACCCAACATTTATTACTTGTAATTGCTCTGCTGATTTTGGTCTATCGATGACAGGGCATAACTTTTATTCAGGAGAATTTTTGGCATCTAATTGCAGACATTGACCATTTGTGAGGACTAAAAACTACCAGGTGGATCCTAGCACTTCCAATACCTTACACTAAATTTATCTATCGGTTCCTTTTCCCAAACCCAGACTGGTCAATATATCAGGCAGGTACAGGGTGCCTGGTAAAAGCAGGGACCTATTTTAGCATTTTTGTTTGTTTTCTTTTGTTTTGAATCTGAAGAAGTTTCGTCTAAAAGTTGCTAGACGTTTTCTGCCACAACGAGTAGCAACATCAATTATTCCTCAGAACAGACTTCCTTTGTTTCATTAAAAACTACATGAAGGAGCTCTGGGTCCGTCTGGTGCGCATGGGCGGGGGCTTGCCTGCCGGGTGCTCGTAGCCCGAGCCCGCTGGAGTGAGGAAAACCGGGTCCCTCTATGGCTCGTCACCCAAAACACGAACTCACAGGCTAATTTCCCAGTTTTTAGTTCCTTGCCTTCCCTCTGGAGTTCCAGCCAGCCAGGGGCGCGGATGCCCGGTGTCCGCGCGGCTGTTTCAGGGGCCCCAGCCGCCCGGGAGCTACAATGGCGGCAGGCGGGCCACCACTCTCAAGTCCAACCTCCAGGAGCAGCACAAAGAAGCAGTCTGTGTGCTCAGCTCCCCCCAGGACCAGTTGGCGCGAGGGGACCTGGTGTGCAGGAGTAATATGTTAAAGACTAGAACATTCAATAACGACTGCATGGGGAAAATTAGGAAATGACTGCATGCCCAGGAAAGTCTAAGAAAAGACCTAAGAAGTTTAAATTTACACCTCAGGCTGATCCTAGCTTGGAGACAGTCCACAGCAATCAACAATAAATAAATAAACAAAAATAATAACAATATACAGAAAATGCTGGAGAAGACAGAGAATCTGATTTCCATTGTCACCATACTGTGAGATTCAACTGCCCAATTTTCATCCAATCACGAAGCATACAAAAAAACAAAAAAGTATGACCCATTCACAGAAAAAACTGTATCAATAGAAACTGTTCCTGAAAAAGGCCTAATGGCAGATCTATAAAAACAAAAACAAAAACAACCCTCTAAAACAACTGTTTTAAAACTGCTCAAAGAACTGAAGGATGATGTGAGGAAAGTCAAGAAAATGATGAATGAGCAAAATAAAGATATCAATAAGAGATAGAAAATAACAAAAAAATTTTAATTCTGGAGTGAAATGTACAATAACTGAAATGAAAAATTAATTAGAAGTATACAAAGGCATATTTGAACAATCAGTGAGCTTGAAGACAGGACAATGGAAATGACCAAGTTTGAAGAAAAGAAAGAAAAAAAATTAAGGAAAATTAAACAGAGTCTAAAGGCTCTGTAGGACACTATCAAGTAGACCAATATATGTGTTGTGAGAATTCCAGAAGGAGAGGAGAGAGAGAGAAATGGCAGAGAGAATATTTGAAAAAAATAATGGCTAGAAACTACCCAAGAACGTGAATATACATATCCAAGAAGCCCAAAGAACTCCAAACTTAAAGAGGTAAAGAGACCTACACCAAGACATAATTATACTTAAACTTTTGAAAGACAAAGGGAAAATCTTGAAAGCAAGAAGAAGAAAGAAAGAAGTGACTAATCATACAGAAAAATCCTCAATAAGATTATCAGTGGATTTCTCATCAAAAACTTTGTGGAGATCAGAAGCCTGATCTATTCAAAGTGCTAAATAATGTCTGTGCTAAATAAAGTGCCCTCCAAAAATGATGGAGAGATTAAGATATTCCCACATAAACAAAAGCTGAGGGAATTTGTTGCCATTAAATCTGCCCTGAAAGAAATGCTATAGAGAGTTCTGCAGGGTGAAATGAAAAAACACTAGACAGTAGCTTGAGGCCATGTGAAGAAATAAAGATCTCAATAAAAATAATCATATGAGCAATTATAAAAGCTAATATTATTGTAACAATGTTTGTCACTCTACTTTTTGTTCTCTACTTGATTAAAGAGAATAATTTTAAAAATCTAAAAAAAAAAAAAAAAACTACATGAAGGAGCCATTTAATTATATTCCCCCCAGTTGTTCTGTGGATTGTTCTGTGGTAGCATGGAAATTTGTTTGCTTACAAGGGCAGAATGGGTGAAATTAGCCCAAGAGATTTCCAGATAGGATTATTGAGCAAGAAAAGTTAAGATGCACAAAGATGTGTATGATTCCATTTATGTATAACAAATGAAACAACAATCTGAATGTGTGTAAATATATTTTCAAATGGCTACATGATCATAGAAAAACTACATTAGGCTACATACACCAGACTGTGAACATGGGATGGTTTTGTGCTATAAGGAAAAGTAAAAAGAGAGAAGTTAGGGAAAAAATAAATAAATAAAAATAAATTTTAAAAAAGATATTTTTAACAAGAATACTAAAAAACATTACCATGTATTATAAGTGAAAGATTGAACTTTGCTAAAGTAGTTGAAGTCATCATTTTTTAAACATAAAAGCAATGTAGTTACAGGTTTGTAAGGGTTTGGGGACATATGTGTTTTAAGATGAACATCAAAATACAAAATAAAAACAAACTAAAAAAAACAACAACAAAAGCCCTTGTGTACACTAGTAGAAAGACAATGGTAAAACCCTCTATGACAAAGCAAGTGCAAATTATCTCAAGTGTTTCTGTTAATAGATTTTAAAAATGCAGTTTGGGAGGGTACAGCTAATAGCATCTTAAGAACAAGGAAAAGAAATGCCAAATAAAGTAGATTTGATTCCGGATCACGGAATATAATAGGTAGGCTATAATGGCTTCTTTCAATTATGACTTAAGACCCCTCCACCACTGATTTCAACTCATGTAATGATCTCACGATTCATGAGATCAAGGACTGTGTTGGGCTCTGTGCTGATAGCACGCACAGAGCCTGCTTTGGGTTCTCTCTTTCACTGCCCCTACCCCACTCGTTCTCTCTCTCTCTCTCTCTCTTTCTCTCCCTCTCTCTCTCAGTAAATAAATAAGCCTTAAAAGAAAAAAAAAGGCTCCTCCACCATAGGTATTAATGTAACCATTTTACAGATGATGAAACTGAGTCTTCAAAAGGTTTGGCAGCTTTCCTAAAATTACTCTGCTTCAATCTGAGCCCATCTCACATAATTCCGAAAACCATGTACACACCATGACAATAATTATCTCATTATAGACTGATACACTATAGATTTAAAATTCACTTGGAAATGTGACATACATAGCCTGCATTTGCTGTAGCAGGCTATATTATATTCCAGAGTAGTGCCAAGTTATTGGAGAGTTATTTTCTCCTTTTGTATTAACTCAAATGTTCCCTGTTTTTCCATGCTCCAATGTATAGATCCTTAATTAAATCTTCCCTATAGGCTCACAAACCTACTTGATCTGTACACACCTCTATCTCTCTGACTTCTGTCTTACTTCACTCCAGCCACTCTGGCCTCCTTTTTGTTCCTCAAACACAATAAGCATGTTCCTGTCTTAGTGCCGTTGTACTTGCTATTTCCTCTACCTGGAATATTCTTTCTTCAGATGTCTACTTGATTCGCTCTCCTCCTTCACAATGAAACCTTTCGAGATCAACTTACTTAAAATTAGAATCTTTGTGGCCAATTTGACTGTTGCTAAATGTTATCTCCTGCTTTGTTTTTTTCTATCACACTCATCATTTAATAAGTTTTATATTTATTTACTTTGTTTGATTCCTACAAAAAAAATCTAAGCCTCACAAGGCAGTGGTTTTCTCTCTCTCTCTCTCTCTAGCTCTCTCTCTCTCTCCTTTTTTTTTTTTTTTTTTAATGGTATGTCCCAAGCATCTAAAATAGTACCTGGAACACAATAGGTACTCAATGTATGGAACAAGTAAACAAATGCATTGCTATTCTCCTTTCCAATATTCAGATCAGATAGTATGGTGTTCTTTAGATATGTCTTTTAACTACTACATTCTAGTCATGTATCTTATCCTAGAACTGTCTACAATTTCTAGATGTCTGATTTCTAGAGATAAAGACAGGAGAGAGGGGTTAGAAGTGAGGCAAGTGAGGGGCACCTCGGTGGCTCAGCCGGTTAAACATCCGACTTCAGCTCAGGTCGCGATCTCACAGTTGGTGGGTTTGAGCCCTGCCTTGGGCTCTGTGCTGACAGCTCAAAGCCTGGAGCCTGCTTCCAATTTTGTGTTTCCCTCTCTCTCTGCCCTTCCCCTGCTCACGCTCTGACTCTCTCTGTCTCTCAAAAAATGAATAAATGTTTTTAAAAAGTTAAAAAAAAAAGTGAGTCAATAATATTGTTGAAGAAATTGTGACTGTAAAATATGAAAATATAATTTTTATTTATGCCCATTTTTACACAAAAATGAATCTAGATAGATTATATACATATTTTTTAAGTGGTGCAAAGCTACAGAAATTAGAATTTTATCTTGTCATTAGAAGGGTAATAAACAGGGTGGCTTAGTCGGTTAAGCCTCCGACTTTCGCTTAGGTCATGATCTCGCGGTTCTTTCGCTTAGGTCATGATCTCGCGGTTCGTGGGTTCGAGCCCCACGTCGGGCTCTGTGCTGACTGCCAGCTCAGAGCCTGGAGCCTATTTCAGAGTCTGTGTCTCCCTCTCTCTCTGACCCTCCCCTGCTCGCGCTGTCTCTGTCTCCTAGAAATAAATAAAATTTAAAAAAAAATGTAATAAACAGGGGTGCCTGGGTGGCTCAGTCAGTTAAGCATCAGATGTTGGCTCAGGTCATGATCTCATGGCTTGTGAGTTCGAGCCATGTGTCAGGCTCTGTGCTGACAGCTCCAAGCATGGAGCCTGCTTCAGATTCTGTGTCACCTTCTTTCTCTGCCCCTCCCCTGCTCATGCTCTGTCATTAAAATGAACAAGCATTTTAATGTTTGTTAAAAATTTTTTTAAAGAAGGGTAATAAACACTGTCAATATTAAAAAAGGAATCAAACAAATTTATAAGAAAAAAGTTAAGGTTTTAGTGGATAAAGGGGCAAGGTATAAATAATTTATATAACGAATACACAATTTATAAACAAACATGGAAAAACTTTCAATGAGTTAACAACAAATGCAAATGAAAACTATAATATGGTATCATCTTAACATTTAGAAAACAATATGGTTAATGGTTATGACAATGTTAAATGAAAAAGGCAGAATTCAAAATTGTATCTGTCATGTTTATAATTATGTATATGGACGTGGACAGGAAGGGAATCCAAAAGCTGAATGTAACTTGGTCTGTTGGTTTTATGAGCATCCTGAAATTTAAAGTTTATTTTCATCCCTTCCCTACCCTACCCTACCCTATGTTTTGGTATGTTGACATCTGAGGTCAATCCTTGCCTAGCAAGTTTTGTTTTTGTTGTTGTTGCTATTTTAAACTGAGAAATATTAATTTTCTATCTCTGTCACACCATATTTTCTTTCAGAGCATTTGGCTTTGCAGTTTTGAAAGGCAGAATAGTACAGAGGTTACAAGCACAGACTCTAGAGCCAGACTGCCCTAGTTTGAATCACAACTCAGTATTTTACTTGAACTTGGACAAGTTACTCCAATGGCTTGGTTTCTTCACTTTAAAATGGACTCACTTGCCTAATCGCTCACTTGTGTGGTTTTTGCAAGGATTAAAGGAGTTCATGCATGTAAAGCACTTAGGACAGTACTTAACACTGGATAATAGTGACTACTGCTATTAATCATTTTAATTAATTGATTAATTGATTGATTATTTTCTCTCTGTCTCTTAATATTCTCAATATTCTTGATCAGATTGAAACTCTTGCCAAGCAAGCTCTACAACCCTAATAAGAATCATAGGGTTCTTTGCCAGGAGTCTGTTGTTTTCAAACTATAATTAGTGGTTCAGGTAGTGACAAATCTGATCTCAATTGCCATCTTTGTAGCTATGTAACCACAGAACACAGCCAGGCAAGTCACAGTTTCTCCAGGTGCAGAACAGACCGGAAGGGGTTGGCATCTGGAGCTAAACCACCAACCCTGTGGCACAGACAGAGGAAGAAGAGATCCCTCCCTAGGTGCTAGGAAATTAAATCTAAACACTTGCTGAAATATGTGTTATATTCCAGTTATTGTGCTCAGTCTTAAAGCAGAGTAGTCAGTAAGACAGAATCACTGTTTTCATAGAGGGTAAAGACAAAGACAAACATTAAATAATCACAAGTATGATAAACGCTACTCCGAGATCCAGGATTCTAGGGGAGCTGATGGTCTGGCAAGTGGATATTCCAACCACATGGTCACAGTCAACTGAACACAGGTTGATCCAGGATAGGCTGTCAAGGTGAGTGGCAGTACCTGGCAATAAGGAGTACAGAGCAATTATTACTCAAAAATACAGGATGTATGCTGGGACTGTTTATTCTGGAAGTGTCTGTCATCAGGCAGCTTCGGAGAAAGAATTCAGATACTCAGAAGATTAAAACAGATTGGCACCTCTTGGAAGGAGGTGAAAAGAATGTACCATATTCTAGAACTCCAAGTAATTCAGTGTGGCTGGAGCCCAGAGGAGGGGAGTGTCAGGAAATGAGGCAGGAGCAGCAGCCAGCAGAGACTAGATCTTGAGAGCATTTTCATACCACATGGTGGACATCTGCCAAAAACCTGCAGCCTGCTGGCTGGGCAGTACTCTCAGGCTCCTTTCTCTTGCTCCTTTCCACCTAAGAGCACCACACCGGGCCTCTGCCAGTGTGGAGAGAGGAGTTTTCTAGTGGCCACATTAACCCAACTGGTCCAAACCCACACTCAGAAGGACTTGTAACTAATACAGGCTGTATTAGTTGCACCTGAGGGCACAAACAAGGGGTAAGGTTCTCTCTTCCCTCTCTCTCTCTCTCCTTCTTCCTGTCTCTCTCTTTCTCTCTCATTTTCTCTCCCTTTGTTTTTAGTTTAAGGTCCAACAACTTCTTTTCTAATGAATAAATAGCTCAATGTTTATTTTGCCTTTCCCCTCCTATGTCCAAAGGAAATGATAGTATAGCCCTTACTTTTTCTTGCTTCGAATGGGTTTGCTGAAAGGGGGTACAGTGTCAGTAGGTGGCAGCATGGAAGGAAGCTCTGCTGGGAATTCTCAGTCGAAAGGGAACACCCACATTCCTACAGAAAAATAAAATATGCCTTTTAATCTCATTCATGGGTTCTTTCTCTGTGATCATTGTTCTTAAAATCATGCTGATATTCACTTCTTTATTATTTTAAAATTATTCCTTCCTTCCCTCCTTCCATTTTTCTGTCCCTCTCATTAAGCCACTCTTTCTATCCATTCTCCTCCTCTGAAAGAGGCAGTTGCTGTGGGAATGGCAGTGCCAGGGCTGAGCAGACAACCAACATGGTAGATAGGACAACTACATACTGGTAGATTTAACAAATAAATAAATACACTGAGGATCATGGGAGTCAGGTTTCTCACCGTTGGAGAGAGTTTACAAATATGGAAAGATGAAGGCTGCAGAGAACCCTGAGGTGCTGGATTGGAATTGAAAGTATTTGAATGTAAACTAATGAGTTTAAAAAAATATACATACATGGATACATATAGAGATAGATATAAATGTAAGTGTGTTTGTATGTCTTTGTGTAGAGGTGCATATATTTTCTACCTCTGTTCTCTGAGAGAGTTTAGAAGCAATGACAGCTCAGTAAGGGTAAGCATGGTGAGTGCCTAGATCTTGGTTTCCAAATATTGATGTCCACTAAAAGCAACCAGCACTTGTTGGAAATGATTGGTACCAAAGCTGAGGCAAAGAAAATACAAGATGATTTAGGATTACCTGTTGTTCATGAGAGTAAGGAAATGCTCAAACAATAATAAACACTTATCAAAGGATGGAGAAGCTATCTTGAAGGGATCCCCACTGGCCAAATGTGGTTCATTTTGCACATCAGAGTAAGTAAGGACCGTAACAGACTACAACACATTGAATACAATAGGAATACATAAGTCCATACAGAGATAAACAAACAAATAAGCAGGAAAGAAAGCTTTTCCTTACCTTATTTCATAAAGGTAATCTATGTAGTACAAGTATATAGTATTTATAACACAAATATAGTTCCAAAATTATATGGAGGAAGGAAGGAAGGAAGGAAGGAAGGAAGGAAGGAAGGAAGGAAGGAAGGAAGGAAAGGAGAGAAGGAAGAACCAGTTCCATTTTAAGGCTTCTTACCTACAGATTGTTCAAAAACCCAAGTGCTTACTCAAAGGAAAGGGTTCAATGGTGTTTCCAAATGCCAAATAGGAAAAGGAATTGAGAGTCTGATCAGCATCCAACTGTCTGTGTTTCTTGCAGTAACTCAAAGTTTCTGTCAATGGTCATCTCCAAGAGTCCTACAGAGGCTTTTCTACAGACACTGTGATTATGGTTGAGGGTATTGCTGCCATTGCCATATAGTGTCCTGGTTTGGACTCCACAGTTATATTTCTCCTAATTTATACTCACACACCTGTCTTATGATCAACCACCATGTTGTAATATCCATGTTAGAAGGAACCTACACATGGTGTTGAGATCAACCCTTCCCTATGGAAGTTTTATACTGAAAGCTAAAGCTCTTGGGGAGTAAATATAAAGACATGAATACTTTTATGAGAAATTATCAGGCCTTTATCCTCCCTAGACAGATCTTGATATTCTTTTTAGAGAAAAACAGTGATAATTTCTGACTTTTTCAAGGTAGTGATGGTGGATAACAGGCTCTGCAATTTACAAAACTCCAAGGTGCACATCTCTTTATTTAAGAAAAAGTAGGAAATTACTTTATAGACATATGTGGAACGTGAATATTTTATTACATTTAGAAGACCTCAGCAAAATTCCAATACATGAATAATAGTCTTCCCTTCCTCTTAGAAAATTCATGGCAAGTTCTGATGATAAATCTGAATCCCTCCTTAGATAATAACCTATCCCCTTTAGAGAAATCTCTAGTCCAGGTAATACTAAGCTTTCCTCAACAATTATCACATTCAAGCCAACTTTAGAAATGCTCCTTTAAATTCCAGAAGCCAAATTTCAATCTGTCCAGAATGGATCACGATGGTACCCAACTGTCCAGCAACCATAGAAATGAGACATAAATGACAGCATATTCAAAAGTGAAATATTATACAGCAGTGAGTGTACTACAACTATGCAGCAGCACTGTGTCTCGCAAACATACCCAAACGTGAAAGCCAACATCATGTGTGATTCTGCCTCTACACGATGTCTACTTTCATGTTCAAACATAGACAAAATCAGTGCATGGTGTTACGAGTCAGAATAGTAGTCACTTGTGGGGGAATAACTAGAAGAGGGCACAAAGGGTGTTTCCAGAATTCTAACACTATTCTCTTTCTTTTTTTTTTTTTAATATTTTATTCATTTTTGAGAGACAGAGAGAGATAGCATGAGCAGGGGAGGGTCAGAGAGAGAGGGAGACACAGAATCTGAAACAGGCTCCAGGCTCTGAACTAGCCGTCAGCACAGAGCCTGATGCGGGGCTCAAACCCATGAACCGTAAGATCATGACCTGATCTGAAGTCGGATGCTTAACCGACTGAGCCACCCAGGCACCCCTCTTTTTTTTTTTAATGTTTATTTTATTTTTGAGACAGAGCACGAGCAGGGAAAGGGCAGAGAGGTAAACATAGAATCTGAAGCAAGCTCCAGGCTCTGAGCTGTCAGCNATGGTGTTACGAGTCAGAATAGTAGTCACTTGTGGGGGAATAACTAGAAGAGGGCACAAAGGGTGTTTCCAGAATTCTAACACTATTCTCTTTCTTTTTTTTTTTTTAATATTTTATTCATTTTTGAGAGACAGAGAGAGATAGCATGAGCAGGGGAGGGTCAGAGAGAGAGGGAGACACAGAATCTGAAACAGGCTCCAGGCTCTGAACTAGCCGTCAGCACAGAGCCTGATGCGGGGCTCAAACCCATGAACCGTAAGATCATGACCTGATCTGAAGTCGGATGCTTAACCGACTGAGCCACCCAGGCACCCCTCTTTTTTTTTTTTAATGTTTATTTTATTTTTGAGACAGAGCACGAGCAGGGAAAGGGCAGAGAGGTAAACATAGAATCTGAAGCAAGCTCCAGGCTCTGAGCTGTCAGCACAGAGCCTGACACAGGGCCCAAACCCATGAACCACGAGATCATGACCTGAGCTGAAGTCGGACAATTAACCGACTGAGCCACCCAGGCACCCCTGTCCCTCTCTAACATATCCAGAAAAGGTCAGGATTATTTAAGTCCCCTGATTATGCCAACAGTCTTCTCCTTTGTCTCCACACCTGCTTACTCTAAGTGACCTTAGCTATATATATTTGAATCAGACCATATGGGTAACATTCTGTGACTAGAGGACTTTTGTAGGTGAGTGACACACCATGTTTACATCTATATTTTTGTGAAGGCTGACTTTCCCCAAGTCAAATTTGCCAATATTTAATTGAGAGCCTACTGAACATCAAGCCACATTCAAGACCTAGAGACTACTCATGCTGAGGTGGGGACATCCAATCATGACAGGTAAACAACTTTAGAAAGCAGAAAAATTCAATGATCTTCCTTAAAATGTTGAATTTAACATTTCAAACATCCAGAAATCTTAAGCTCATATCCCATTTTTCAGTCTTAAGTAGCAGATAGTTTGAAAGCTCCCCATACCCAAAGAGATTGCCCTTCTAAATGATGTGAGCCTATAGCGACATTTATAGCTATGAGACTTAAATTGGTAGGGGAAATTGGATTTTTGTTGCTTTGGAGAAGAGAATAAAGGATAAATAAAATACGTATCTTTATGACTTCCTTTTCCATAGGATTCAAAGATGTTAATCTCGTAAATTTTTGAATTCCCCATTTGGCTTTCTAGGAAGCAATCTAATCTTAAGGTAACAGGTACATAACTATTCCTTATGCATACTTAATGAAGATATGCAGCTATTAAGTATATTCACAGCAGCATGTCCCGGGAATAGTTTCAGGTTGATGTGTAGCTCTGCTTATTCTTACTGTTATTATCAGCACACCTATTCATACCCCAAATCCTGCTCAACTGATTTAAAGACATTTTCTAACTTTTTCATTGCTACTATGTCATCTTTGCATTTTTTTCCTTTTTTAAATCATTTGTAAACATCCTGTAGTCTTAACCCAATCCCTACAACTGCCACAATATCCAACTAACAATTTTCATTTTTTCCTCATATATTTTTTCCAAAATACATCATAACAAGTTATCCAAGACTTTAACCAAGTTATATTCTTGTATTCTTGGCAGCTGAATATGTCTAATAATCATTCCCAATGACATTTTTATAAGGGCTTTCAGAAAATTATCCCTGTATTGGGGCAATAAATTATTTTTGTTGAAAAACAAATTATATTTAGAATCGTTCCATGATCTGTGTACTTTTCCTAAGAGACTCTTTCTATGTCTTTCTTTCTTTATCTCATGATCAATAATATCCACAAATGTAACTGCCACCTAAGCAACTCAGGTATTTTATAAGCCTCCCAAAACGGTAAAAGGACCTGCAAGATATGTGTCTATTTTCAAAGTCATTAGATTAATTGTCTGAAGCAGAATTTTACTTAGGAATCAGGACGTGTAATTTTTAACATTGAGAACATATGTTCTCCTTTTTTCTTCCACTCTTCATTTCTCCACTGCTGTGATTTTTCCCTTCATTCAAAGAGCTTCTAAGCTCTTTATTCTAAGCTCTCACTCTGTTTTTGCTTTTCTTTATTCATCTTACTACTCAAAATCTGAAAGTAGAGTTCAGTAAACTTTCTAGGTGAAACCAAAGGGACAATTTGTCAAACTTGGCACCCTCTGATTTAAGGTCTGTATCATGCTGCTGACACTTTATAGTTTCCAACCTCTGTTGGCTCCTTCACAATCTAATGCCTTGTTGTCTCTACTTACTTTCTGGCGCAGGAAATCTCTCCTCTTTCCTCACAGATAACATGGTAAATGGTTTTGAAGCTTTTTCAAATGAGGAAAATGATGGCACAAAAAGTTACATTGATCATATACTGTTCTATAGTTTATGTGATAGTTTACGGGATTGTTAGAAATAAATGACAGGCCTCCTAATTTCCAATCCCTATGTCTGGAAAGAATTTAATACTATTGTCATACTCTCATTTTACTTAGTTTTACAATTATCTTCTATTAATAATAAGTGAAACTGTTCTCCCATTAATCATGGCAATATAAGTCTCCCTTCTAAATAATATATTTAAGTAAAAGTGCCATTACATTAAAGACACTTTAAACACATAATAGCAAAGGTGATATGAAGATATGGCAAAAATCGTGATAATCAAATGACTGAAGTTTGGGAACCATCACTATTTGGAAATACTATAAAGACTGATGTAGAATGATGGCAGGGCAAGTGAAAGTCAAATGTCATTTACTCTATTCTCTGGATGGTTCTTAATGATTCCTGTGCCTCCTTATGACATCAGTCGAGGTCATAATGGTAAGAGCCAATCTCAGGCTTTCTGCTTGCCTTACTCCAGCCATTAGCTGACTTTACTACCCTCCTCGCTGGCTGGTAGTTAGAGAAACAATCCTTTCACACATTTGGAACAGCCAGAAAATATGCCGACAGGAGCCAATCAGAATAACAATCTCCAAGTCCTATTAAAAAAAAACCAAAATTGACCCAAGAAAAGAAACAGGTAAGTTGGCCAGTATCGGTGAGCATAGATTTGCATGCTACCTCATCCTTGGGGCACCAGTCTCTGCTATTTTTTTTTTTTTTTTTTTTTTGGCTGCTTCTAGAAAGTAGATGTGGAACCTGGACAAGTGTACAACAGAGACAGAAAGACCTTGCCCTACACCCTTAACAAGGGGGCAGAATTTAGAAGATGAATCTCATGCTTTTGTTTAAAACAATTTATAGGGCCAAAAATTAGAACAATGTTTATTAATTTTGGGAAAGTCTTAAAACTTTTATAAGCTTCAATGTCTTCATCTGAAAATAAAGAGAGCAATAACATACCTCACACTAATTATTGTGTGGATTACCTGAGATAATGAATATAAAGCACCAGGTCACACTAATGCTCAATAAATATGACTTCTCCATGAAGACAAAAGAACTGAGGCCAAGATCTGATTCTAACCAGTTATGTAACCATGGGTCAGTTTATTTATTTATGGATCAAAATTTTCCAAAATGTATATGAGACAGATTATAAAAATTCCAATTAATAAAATAGTATACATAAAATTTCAGAATCAGGGAAAATATAAATTGAAATAGAAAACCAAGATGAGAAGAAAAAATATAATACAGATGTTCAGACCATTAAGTCTTTTCACAAGTACTAAAGTGTACTAACATATAAAATTAGCTCTGGGCTTCCTAGCGACCCAAAAGAAAATGGGAAAATGTTTGAACAAAATATCCCTTCATTCTCCATGAGGAAGAAAAATATCAAATGCTCATGGCAAATGTGTTTTTGAAGCTTTGGTCTCCTCATCCTTGAAATGATAAAAATATTATCTACCTTTCAGGTTAGATGTTGAAGGCTAAGTGGAAAAAGTATATGAAAAAGCACTTTGTAAATTTAATGTGGTATGTAAATGTCACTTATTATTCTACACACTTTATCTAATAGAGCAGGCTCTCACACTTGGATCCCCTTAAGTTACTGAGCTAAATAACTTTTACTATAGGAATATCTAGCATCTTCAGGTATTATTCTAATAATGTATTCAATTACTCTTAACAATAATAGTAGCTATTATTTTATTATCTGCAATCAGATGAAGAAATTGGGGCACAGAGAGGTTAAGTAACATTCCTAAGATTACTCTGCTAGTATGTGGCAGTGCTAAGATTAATACCCAGGAAATTTGGCCTATGAGTCCATGTTTTTAACCATCGTTGTACACAGTTACAACTAGGTATAAATTCCTTATACTTACGGGGTTTATGTAACTATAGAGAACACCCATCTTTAAGTTGAATATAAATCAAGCAATGAAACCAATAAGTTTTAAATTAAAGGTCTTAATTTAATGTGACAGAAGATATTGTTTCCCCCATCACTACTGGTACCATAAAGTTGATTAATTTGGTCAGGTTAAAACCAGGTAGTGCAAGACTACATTACCTCATCACTGTTTTTCATCCAAATTACTGTAAACCATTGTTCATATAGCTTATAGTGATATGCTTTTACTTGATATAAACACATCATTTACATATTAAGTCTGCTTCGGTTCTTCTCTCATTAGTTCCCTGATTAAAGTAGAATTGCTTGGTGCTAATTCAATTATAAAAACAGTCTAAAATTGCAGAGTAGCACTTGGCTGTAGAGAGGTCATTCAGATGGCTCTACAATATGCTTCTTACTTTTAAGTTACTGTTTAAATGAAAACTTAAAAATTGTAAACTCTCACAGAGAGCTCAGAGACACCAAAGTCTCCAGTTTGAGAAATCCCATCAGAGACTATTCTTTTTTTTTTTTTAATTTTTAAAAAATGTTTATTTTGAGAGAAAGAGAGAGACAGACAGAGCACAAGTGGGGGAGGGGCAGAAAGAGGGAGACCCAGAATCTGAGGCAGACTCCAGGCTCTGAGCTGTCAGCACAGAGCTCACGCGGGGCTCAAACCCACAGGCCATGAGATCATGACCTGAACCGAAGTCAGACCCTTAACCGACTGAGCCACCCAGGCGCCCAAGACCATTCTTTAAAAAGCAGGTGACCAGATGATCTCCTAGTAATTTGATGTGCAACCTTATCTTACTCTGTTGCCAGAGAGGAAGCACTGAACACCGCCTCCTGCCAGTAAGAGAAGAAAGTCTCTAAGCAATGTCTATACTCCTCCAAGTTTCCACCTCTTTCTATCATGTGCCCAGGGCTCCTTGGGGCATCTTGAGGTGGGGAGTCCAGCTAGTCTGAGTCCTATCGGAAAAGAGGGAGACATTAGGGAGAGATTTGGCTACAATAAATCTATTCTGCTAGTACACACTATCTAATAGAGCAGGCTCTCACACTTGGGTCCCCTTAAGTTACTGAGCTAAATAACTTTTACTGTAGTTACTATATTGCCACATACTGGCCCTGGTGGCCTCAGACTGACAAAGGGATCTTTTGGGGTTCCTTCAGCAATGGCAAAATCCCACGATCATGCTCAGCTTGAGTTCCAAGCCAAAAGGGTCTCAGTTCTCAATGACCAGTTCAGCCCCGGGGTGAAAGCAGATCCAGAAGCACTGCTTCAGGATCCGTTCCAAATAGATAGGAATTTAGCCTTGTTTCCTCTTCAAACTATGTTTTGCAAACTGAGGTCTGATGTATTGGTTCCTAAATATGCACAATGGACACAGCATACTGATGTGAAGATGCAACAGTTTTAAGATGTCTGTTACTGAGAATTACATATTAAGGCTTGTATGAGGAGACTGAAAATGTTGCAACAATCTCTACAGAGAAGCAAAGGCAAGAGTCCAGCAGGCCAGCATCTGGTTTAAGATTACCATAAAAGAAAGAGCCAATAGCACAGATCTTTACTAGCAGTTCTGAGAATGAAGTCTGGACCCTAAAATAGAGTGACTAACTCAATCTCGTGATGATTGAAACCTGATCTTGGCCTCATCAACATTTTACACTAATTCCTGGATAAGCCATCTCTTTAAAGAACCCCCAGTAAGGATAAATAACATACATCTGGCATTTTCTTTTGCTAGGTAAAAAATGATATGAGGTAAATGATAAATGATAGTCAGAAAATAAGGAAATATCAAGACATGTGTGTGTGTGTGTAAATATATATATATATAATAAAGGTAGCAAACTGTTGGCTGCCACCAGGGCTGTAGGCTTATTTATAAAAAGTTTATTTAATGACCGTATTTTCTGATTTTCCCTGTATAATCCAGCCAGCACAATTATTAATAGCATCATTTTCGCTTTTGAAAATGTTCTAGATTTTACTATAAATTACCTAGTCACCCTAGTCCCCTTATCTGTGACATCATCCCATATTATTTTATGCTCTACCTCCCCTTCTGATCCCCTTCTCCCTCATCCCCTAGGAATCCTTTATATTCTTCGTTTCTCATTGGCCATCTTTCCCTGTTTTTCCAAGTGTTTCATGCTCCAAAGTTACCCCTATATTCAGTATTCACTACCATGTAACCCAATTTATTCAACTCAGATGATTCTGAGAAATGATTAGAAAGCAGGCAACGTGATTATTACATGGGAAAGAGTTTGTATTTGTACTCTCTGTGATTTTACAAATAATTTAGAACTATAGAATGGGGGGACAGTTTTCTAATGTGTCTTGCAAAATCTCTGCCATTTGTCAAAGTAGGGTGCAATTGTGTTAATTATGTAATCATTTCTGTCTGAGTTATTTTTGTGACTGCTATTATATATACACTTGTTCAGTTATATAATAGGGCTCGCTGACTTGGCACCCTTTATTCTGAAAGTTTGCCAACACAAAAAGAAGTACAAGGAAAGACATTGGAAAGAGATCCAGGATTACAAGTGGTTAGTATATTCTTTATTACACATTTCCATATTTTCCAAATGGCTGGAATTGAGTTTATATTACTTTTTACTTTCTGGGAGGAAAAATGAATATAATAGAAAAGAATAATATGTTAGACAAGAGTGAAGGTCATTTCGACCATCACTTATTCTTGCCAATAAGAAAATCTGAAAGCTAGATTTGACATTGGATAATTGTCAGCTGGTTACAAGTATATATGTTTATATCACATGTAAAATAATGCTTCTTTCAGTGGTCAAAAAGTTAAAGTGAATCATCACACTAGCGGTCCAGTTTTGCAAGAACTGCCTCTCTTTTATTAGTTACCCTTAACTAGCAAGATAAAGTCCTGCCCCCTGCTTCCCACTATGTGCCTTAGCAAGGTGTTAACCAAGACAGACGGGAATAAGCCTTGCAAAAGCACATTTTTAAGGGGTGCTATTTCTTTGCACCACCTACTCTACGCACTAGAATTTTACTGCAATTGTAGTAATTGCTACAATTTGAAAGGGCTATTCAAATTCCCAAATTCTAACTTAAAACAGTGCCTAAAGTGTTCTTTTAATGCAGAACAAATTTATTACAAATAACTGACCTAAATATTAAAATACAATAAACCGCCTATGTAGATTCTGTCATTAAAATCAACCTCCAGGGGCACCTGGGTGGCTCAGTTGGTTAAGCGTCCGACTTCGGCTCAGGTCATGATCTCAAGGTTCATGGGTTTGAGCCCTGCGTTGGGCTCTGTGCTGGCAGCTCAGAGCCTGGAGTCTGCTTTGGATTTTGAATCTCCTCCTCTCTCAGTCCCTCCCCCCACTCATCCTTGCCTGTGTGTGTGTGTCTCTCTCTCAAAAAATAAATATTTTTTAAAAATTAAAAAAAATCAACTTCCATTCCCCCACCCTAAGGAATTATAAGAATCCTTAGCTAGATATAGCTAGGGAAATTATTTACGATTTGATCTTATTAAATTCTTCTTCCTGTGTCATCCAGGCCTGAATTATTTACTGACTTTTGTTTTTACCAATAATAATGCATACTCTATAACAGTAAATGATCTTTCTTGAATAGAAGCTTTTAATGATTTCTTACAGAAAATTTTCATCTCTATTTCTATAATTATTCAAGTCTTATACTTTAAGCAAGAGTCTGTACCAAATGTACTTCTATTGCTGTGACTATTCCAGTTCCTCTTTGACCTCAAATCTACACAAGGCTTAAATTTTAAACAGGATAGTCTCTGTCTGTATATGATTTTTTTCGTCACTAATCTGCAGTTGGGAGTGGCACGGGTCATGAAGGAAAACATGTTCTATTTTTTAATAGTAAAAAGAATAACTTTCATATTGAATACTAAAGGAAAAATTCCTCTTTGTTGTACTTTTACTATGATACTTCCCATAGCATACTACAGTACAAGAAAACTCCAAGCTAGGGTCTAAGGTTACTGTTTTAACCATTTCATGTCCACAGGTCCATAATAGGTCAGTTACCACAAAGTCTTGAATTCTCATAAGCCACAGAGGAATGAGAAGTTTGAGTAACAGCTTAGGTCACCCAAGATTTAGGCTTCGGAGAATAAAAATGGCTGCTGCTGATGGAGGCATGCATATAGCTGTTAACAATATAAGAAAAAGAATGTTGAGAGAGTAAATAGTGATGGAATATGCAGTTCTAGAATACTTGCCAGCAACAAGATTAAAGGAAAGCATATAACTACAGGAGAACCATTTTTAATGATATAAATAAGTAGTTGTCTTGTAGTTAAATGTAGAGTAGATAAATGAGTAGTTGTCTTGTATTAGTCATAGTTGAATATTTGAAAAAAACTGTATCTCTTATCCAGCTCCTTCACCTTGTCTATGGCAAATTATCAGATCCCATCACTCTGTAATAATTTAAATAGTTTTCTTTATTTAAGAGATAACATGCATACAATATAACATATTTAATGTACTAATCAATGTGTAGCTCAATAATTTTGCATATATATGTGTACATATATGACATACATATATACATATGTATATCTCATATATATGTAACCACATGTAACCAAAACCCAGATTATAAAGTCCCCTTCTCAGTCTAATATTATACAGAAATTAAAAAGTAGCTGATTTTAACAGAGAAAATAATTTGAAGATCACTCACACTAATCGTACTAGAAAATGCATTAGCTATGAAGAAGAGACCCCATAAAACAGTGCTTTTAGACAAATTAGTGGTTTTCTATTTCCCTTATGGGAAAAAAATATCCAGATGGAATGAAGGCTTCACAGAACCTGATGTTCTTCCTTCTATGTAGCCACCCTTAGCCATGAGCCATCTTCTTGGTTGTCACATAGCTCCTGACTCCACCTGGGTGTGGTGACCACATTCCAAGCAGGAAGAAAGGTAAAGGTAAAGAGCAAAAGGCCCTTCCTGCTGAGTCAGGCCCCTGTCAATGCTTCCTCAGAAACTCCACCAAATCATTTCTGCCTAAATCTCACTGTTTAAAACTATGTGGTAAATAGTTTGGGGTGGCAAACCCGAAATAAAATTAGATTTTATTAGCAAAAAAGAAAGAGGGAGTGGATACTGGCTAGCCAGCAATCCTGGCCACACCAGTAGTCCCAAACTGCTCCCATGAATGACCTTTCTTGAAAATGCCACTGTGCTTAGATAAATGCAATCTAAAATCATCCCACAATGGGTAATGAGTTCTGAAATAAAACTCCTATAATCTCTGCTACAGATATAATAAAACATTTGGAAAAGAAAAAGTCTGGTGACGTACTGCTTCAAAATATGTTTCCCAAAAAAGCATCATAATGTTTCACTATTCTTTTTTTATTTTTAATGTTTCACTATTCTTAAGAATGAAAACACAGGAAAAATATTAAAGGGTAAAATTAAAAGAATTTGTTTAACACCATACAGATAACTAAAGAAATTTGATGGCATAGTGTACATCAATTTATTATGGCCCACAAATGGAAGTTTGGCCATTTCCAAATTGTAACTCTTTTCATGGTCATTAGGATTATGAGCTTTGATTTAAACTAAGAATGATTTTTTTTTAATTTAAAAAAATTTTTTTAATGTTTTATTTATCTCTGAGAGATAGAGAGAAAGAGAGAGACATAGTGAGCAGGGAAGGATCAGAGAGAGAGGAAGACACAGAATCTGAAACAGTCTCCAGGCTCTGAGCTAGCTGACAGCACAGAGCCTGACGCAGGGCTCGAACCCACGAACCATGAGATCATGACCTGAGCTGAAGTCGGAGGCTTAACCGACTGAGCCACCCAGGCGCCTCTGATTTTTTTTTAAACAAACTGGATGGGACTCGACTCTACAGATGCACAATCTCTTAACTACAATTATGAATTCCCAAAATTTGAAAACTAAAAAACTTTTTGCAATTGTAGTATCTGGTGACAAAAGCTGACCTGACTGATATGAGACTACTTATAGTCTTTATTTACCCCCATTTAGTGTGATTGGTCATATATTTTATTATTATATTTGGTTATGGAGTGCTGCATCATATTACTGCTTTAAAGTTACAGTAGTTCCCTCTTATCCGTGGGGAATACATTCCAAGACTCCTAATGGATGCCGAGAACCTCAAACAGTGCCAAATCCTACATATATCTATGTTTTTTTCCTACACATACATACCTTTGATAAAATCTAATTTGTAATTTAGGTACAGTAAGAGATTAACAATAACTAGTAGTAAAATTATAACAATACACTAGTAAAAGTTATGCGAATATGGTGTCTCTCTCAAAACATCTTACTCTACTGTACTCACCCTTCTTGCGGTGATGTGAGTTGATAAAATGCAACATCATGAGATGAAGTGAGGGGCATAATGCAGGCATTGTCACAAAGCATCAGCCAACTATTGACCTTCTAACAATCTGTCAGGAGGAGGATCATCTGGTCCCTGTGGAGGGTTGGCTGTGGGTAACTGAAACTGTGGAAAGCAAAACTGTGGAGAAGGGGGACTATTATGGTTGAAAACTCTGAATTCCAAAACGTGTCTTCCTTCACTTCACAGTTCTGAGAGGTAAAGGTCTTAAAAACTGCATTACCTAATTGGTTCACAATCTGATTTGTTTAGAGATTCCTATTACTGTCAAAGCTCATTCAAAGAATTACACATCATTGCTTTTAAAATTTTTCTAAGACTTATAATCTAAGAAATCGAACATATTATTTCTGCTCAAGTATACATAGCATTTTGGTTCAGTAACAAACAGTAAATTCAAAAAGGATAACTGTTTTTATTCCCATTTTACTAGTTAAATTCTAGCTTTATAATAATGCTTTGGCTCATTTGTTTAATGTTTATTTATTTTTGAGAGAGAGAGACAGAGACAGAGTGTGAGCAGGGGAGGGGCAGAGACAGAGGGAGACATAGAATGTGAAGCAGGCTCCAGGCTCTGAACTGTCAGCACAGAGCCCAAGATGGGGCTCAAACTCAAGAACCATGAGATCATGAGCTGAGCTGAAGTCAGACACCGAACCAACTGAGCCAACCAGGTGCTCCTGGCTCATTTGTTTAAAAAAAAGTGTTAATTGAACTTTGTTCAACTGATATGAAATATAAGATTTTTTTAAAAATAAAAAGTACCAGGGGCGCCTGGGTGGCTTAGTCGGTTAGGCGTCCGACTTTCGCTTGGGNATAAAATAAAAATAAATAAAAATAAAAAGTACCAAAATCAAACCTGAAAAGAAGCAGAAAATGAGGCAAATGGTTGCCTGAATTCTTTCTTTTCATTTTACTGTGAATATGTCTGATATTAGATATTTGTTTCTTGTTCATATTTATTTATGAACTGAGTCAAAATCAATGGCTATAATTACGCAGGTAAAATGTAGATTTTTAAAATATAATACTAAAATACTGCGATGCAGCCATGTAAATTCACAATTTGCATGGAGTTTAGGGTTTTTCCTCTACTTGACCAATCTCTGAATCTCATCATCACTTAAGCCTCCAAAATCTCAAATTCCAAGCTTCCACTCTCTCTGAATATAATTCACTTAGATATAGAACTCCTTTCTGTAGCTTACAAACCTCTGCAGGGATTCATTTCTGACCTTATCTGATGTCATTTTCCTTTTCTCTCAAAACGCTGCACAGACATTGGCCTCATTTTACTTACTGGAATACTTTAAGCTCCATCCTGCCTCAGGGCATTAGCACATGTTGTAACCACCTCCTGGTCTGCTATTTCTCACATATTTTCAAGTTTGGCTCCTTCTCATCCTTTAAGTTTAGCTTCAATGTCACCTGCTTAGACACAATTTCTCTTACCACCTTATCCGTGTGTTTCCCTCCCTATTACTAAGACTGCACTGTGTTTATGTCTTCAATAGCACTTACAATTTACAATTATGTATTTGTTTGCTTGCTTGTTTCTCTGTCTCCTCACTAGACTGACTATGAACTCCTTAAAGAAGAAAATAAACTGTCTCTTGTTCATTAATATATGTGTAGCACCAAGCATCATGCCTGGCACGTTCTAAGCTCTGAAAAACGATCTGAATAAACAACATGAGAATTATTTATCCTACGTTTTTCATTAATTTTTTCAAAACATCTCACTCTACATTTTACCTTTATCCAAACAAAAGATGTTCAAATCTTGTGTATCATGAATATTGGCTCAAAAACTCTGAAGAAAGTTCTCCCATAAGAAAATATATAATTAGAAGTATTAGAAGGTTCTAATCTATAGATAATAAAATATATATGCACATGCACGTCTGCATATGTATGTAATTATATATGAGGATGTGTATACATGGATGAGGGTGGTGGAAGGGATGGAATAGAAAAGAACTGGGCTAGGACAGTGGAGAGAAAAAAGGACATGGGGTAAATGGCCTCTAGCAAATTTTTCCTATTGGAAGAAAAACTGCTTAAAAATCTAATCTCTTCGGGGCACCTGGGTAGCTCAGTCGATTAAGTGTCTGACTTTGGCTCGGTCATGATCTCCTGGTTCGTGGGTTCGAGTCCCGTGTCGGGCTCTGTGCTGACAGCCAGCTCAGAGCCTGGAGCCTGCTTCAGATTCTTTGTCTCCCTCTCTCTCTGACCCTCCCCTGCTCACATTCTCTCTCCTTCTCTCTCTCTCTTTAGAAAAAAAAACCCACTTTCTTCATTAGATGACTTCTTAAGGATGTTTCCTGGATTATAGTCAAACAAATATCACAGAATTTTACGCTAATCAGGTCACCACTGATGAGATTACAAAATAAAATGGGTATTCTCTTTACCGCAGTTGTTCATTAAATATACCTGAATCCAAGTCTTTTGTCATCTGCTCCAGTTGACAGGAGAGCAAGGACAGTAGATGTAGCCCGGAGAAGGGGTCAAGTTCAGGTTCTATCTAATGTGTTTTTTTTTTTTATTTCCAGGAGAGAGAGAGAGACAGTGTGAGCAGGGGAGGATCAGAGAGAGAGGGAGTGACAGACTCTGAAATAGGCTCCAGGCTCCGAGCTGGCAGTCAGCACAGAGCCCGAGGCGGGGCTCGAACCCACGAACCGCGAGATCATGACCTAAGCGAAAGTCGGACGCTTAACCAACTAAGCCACCCAGGCGCCCCAAGTTCAGGTTCTATCTAAATTGGACGAGGACCCATGCCTTTAGGTGCGCAGTCTGTCAAAAGCGAAGGAGGTCTCTCTGGATACATGGTAAGCTGTACCTCCTGGTTTACCATAGATAGTCCCTGTTTATTCAAATCATCATATAATTAATACTATGTCCCTTTTCACTCTTAAGTGTCCTGCGTAAGATGATATATTATATAGTCACCTTAGCTATAGCTCCTTAAGAATGGTATCTATTAGGGGCACCTGGGTGGCTCAGTCGGTTAAGCGTCCAACTTCAGCCCACTGTCGGGCTCTGTGCTGACAGCCAGCTCAGAGCCTGGAGCCTGCTTCAGATTCTGGGTCTCCCCCTCTCTCTCTGACCCTCCCCTGCTCATGCTCTCTCTCTCTCAGAAATAAATAAAACATTAAAAAAAATTTTTTTTAAATAATGTTATCTATTAAATGCTAGGCAGGGAAAGGAATGCCAGACCAACAAGTGTGTGTGCAGGGGGAAAGGCATTCTGGAAAACTAGGCAATTCACCACCCCTTTTCTTCATCCAATTCCTTTAAACCGTGTTCTATCCTTGGCTTATTAGAAGTTTAGCTGGCAAAGAATTTTGAATGTGTTCAATTAACACATATATGCAGTATTAGACACATTTCCATATTTGGTGGCCTTTTGACTTTATATTTGCAATCATCACGTTGCATTCATTTTGTATTAATTTTTTTTTAAGTCTCAGACTCCGTTTTTATTTAAAAGCCCCGTTGCAACCACCGAATACCTGACTCAGCTCACAGCTAGAGACAGAGCATCAAATTTCCCAGCCCACTTAATTTGAAAGCCTGCCAAGATAGGTGAAAGACCTTATAAATATGTAAAGCAGGAAGTTCAAATTACAGTCAAGTAAATCTCTGGTGATTGATGTTCTTTTCAAAACAATTTTTTTTTTGAAAAAAACTCATAAAAGCAGCACATTTGTAAGACACCCCCCCTTTCCCAAAGGTTTCACTCTAGTTCAGACTGGACAATGTACTTTTAGTACTCTATTTATTTTGGATTTTTACCACTTCCTGGAGGCCGGGAGGAGGCACAGTGGGAGGATCCAAAAAAACTCAGTACCACAGCCATTTTGTTTGTAAGGCAGAGCGGTAGATTTCTGTCAGCCAGTAAAGGTTTTTGAAACAGAATTTTTAAGGAGAAAAAAAAAAAGTACGCCTATTGTTTTAAATTTAACCACTAGAATCATTTTATTTTTATTCTCTGCACAAATGGTAGTTATTGCGGCTAACGAGCTCTATTTTTACAAGGAATTAAAGCTCTCTGAGCTACAGGAGTCGTGAATTTTGTCCAAGAAGGAACTGCCTTCTTTAGGTACCTATGATGTCAAATAAAAACTGTTTCGATGGAAATAGTTTTCAAATGGCCGTATTTGTATCAAAATTTCATATCCACGTTTGCGAAGTGATAAACGATTTGCTGAAGAAAAGCATTATATTGCGTTAAAACCCCCACATAGGAAGTAAGAGTGTTCCTTAAAGACGTTGAAAGGGCATTTTCCTGAGCTGACAGGCAGTCGTGGGTGCTATTGTTTTGCAGTGTCACTTAATAGCGAGCTTAGACTTTTGTCATTTGGGTGGCTGTGCTTTTAAAAGCCCAGTGTAAAATGGCACACACACTGCATTTTTTTCCGAGCTGCAGGAGGCGGGGGGAGCGGGGGATAGTGCAGACTGTAGGGACCCTGCCCTCCTAACCAATCAGAGCACGCCTGCTTGCCATCGCAAAGTTGTTAACCCCGGAGTCTTCTGGTTGCCGCTGCCTCCTCTGCTTTTAATCTTCCGTGGATATTTCTCCGATTTTTTCCAAACGCCCACAGATCCTGGGGGAAGCCACCCCATTCAGCCGCCGATCATGGAAGAAAGTATTACTTTGTATTTACCAAATATTTTAAAGATGTTTGAAGATCCATATGCTGCCTGGAGGCTGTTGTTTCTAGGGACACAAGTATCCAGCCTATATTGTTACAATTATTTTTCAAGAACTGGCTTCTTCTTTGCCTACACGAATGGTAAGTTTGTAATTTTTAACATTTGTGTCATTAAATCTTTGAATGAGCCAGCAGATAAAGAGGATTTTCATTGTGTTTCTTCTAACAAAACCAATCTTTGTATTTTTCTTTAGCTTTGAGCTCTGTATATTCCACCTAATCTTGTCTGGCTAATTTTTACTAAAAGAAAAAAATAGGTTTTTTTGGTTTTCATTATTAAAGCTAAGTATTTATAATATAAATTATACTTTAATTACTGTGAACTACAGGGGAACTCAGCTATTTCAAGATGGACTTGTTTTGTGCCAGCAATGTTGGTAATGCCAAATATGTGCATATCCCCTTTATAAAGATTATGTATTACCTAATTTGTACAGGACTAAATTATCAGCAGGCAAACTGTGGATGTAGTTTTTGTTTCGTTCTTTCTTTTTTTTTTTTTATTAATAGGCCTATTGTGGTTTTCTTGATGGATTACTTGGATACAAACTACAGAAAAGCTGCCCTTGGTATAATGAAGGTGGAGATTGACATAACCGGGTTTATATTAAGTTATGGCTGTTACTAAATAGTGGATCTTTTATTTGCTGATCAGATGTAAACTTGTATTCCATAATGTTAATTCTTTGAAGCTCTTCATTAGACAATCTTTGCAGATCTAGCTTGTTTTTCTCCAAAAAGGTACATTTGGGAGACATTTTGTAATTTTTGGCATTTTTCTAATTTTTTTCTTTTTGCACACGGTGGGAGATCTTTTTTGTTTTGCATTGATCTGTGTTGGTGGCGCTGTAGTGCTCCTCAACAATTTATGTCAGTTTCACTAAAAGAAAAAAGGAGAAAAAAAGAGGTGGGGCAAGATTTGATCTATTATCTTATCCCTTTATTTCCTTAAAGTTCAATTTGGTCAGAGGAATTATTCAGTTGTATGATTGAAATGTTTTTTGTGAACTGTGAACTGTAGGTGAGAGCAGACATGTCGTCACAACCAGTCCAGGGAGCATCAGAGACTAGCATGCAGTTTGCAGTTGTGTTTTATCTGATCTGATTATCTCTAGATCAGAATTTTTCAATAATAAGCTATTGGTTTACCCTCTCTTTCCTCTTTCCTTTTGCATTTTCTTTATATCACAATACCATACGTGTTCATGTTTTTTCAATGTAACAAAACGTTTGAGTTTTAGTTCACTCAATGTTGTAAAAGTTGAATTTCGTTTTGAACCTAGGGATTTCTTAAATAACTATTCTAAGTTTCTCCTGGGAATTTTCTACTAGTTTGACATACAATAATGCCTACAGGATTATTTTGAAATGATACTGCAATTAGATTTATATATATCCTTGTTTTGAAACGAGCAAATATTTTGGAATAACATTTTTTTGAGACTACGTACACAACTGCTTCTAACTTTAAAAATACTGGTATTCGTGTATCTAAATGTAGGTAAATGTTTTTCATCTTTGTTTTTTGAGAATTATCTGATAAGAGAATATGAGGTTTAGGCCCAAAGCCTCCCAAGAACAAAATGTATACTATGATATGACATAGGTTATACCCGTCTCTGTGGACATTTTAGTTGTTTATGAAGATAGTAAGTATGCCCTTCGTTTACAAAGAAAGTGGGAGGAATCAATAATTGTACCTAAAAACATAATATTTTGTGAAATAAAATAAAGACAACTGAAATATTATCCTAGATTACCTTACCATATGATTGAATAATTTCTTGAGAGAGTGAAAATTTCTGGACTTGTTGTCTTTATTTTCTTTGAAATATGTAAATGCTTATTTCACTGATCATTTAAAATTCTGAAGTAAAAGAATGTGTGAAAATGACTAGGAATAGTATTTCTGATTTTTGTGCCCCTATAATTTATCTGTATAGGACTCTTTCCTTGAACTTCACAAATATTTATGTATTATATCTATATTTTGCTTAATACAATGCTATAAAAATTTGAAAATGTCCACCGTAACATTTTATTTCTTTATAAAATGTAAATGCCCCCAGCAAGACTAGCTTTGACATTATAGATTATTTATAGAATGAAATACTGCAGGTGTAAATATATTATCTCACCCTCTGGTTATTCTGGAGAGTTTAGTTCTCTGAAGTTGATCTACTGAATAAAATAGACTTCCCAATATGTTTGTTGCTAAAATATTCTGTTATTCAGCTGCTGGTATATTTCAATTTGTAAAAACTAAAAAGGTTTATATATTATAGCCCCCCTTTTAAAAACAAACTGATGCTATGAAGTCCATATGTAGCTATGCAATGCTCTTTGTTCTCCTATATCATTGACTATTACATCATTGATTATGAAGTAACCATTATAGTTAAATCTTCACTTTTTAAAATCCTCCGTATTATATGTATATTAAAAATAATTCTTTTATGTGTGACTCTTACATCACTATGTAGGTAAGGAGGTTTAAATCTAGGAGGCAAAAACAATTTATTATTTTATATTATTCTCCATTTTTAAATCCACCTTGTGCTTCATTTCAGCTCTGGATTCTATGGACATTAATTCTTTTCGTAATTGAAAATATTTTTGTAGGCATTTAGTTCATGAGTTTGGTGTGATTTAGATTAGAATCATTATAGTTTGTAATGTTTCTCTCATGAAAAAAATCTTTATTTATTAAATGTAGTCTAGAGAGAACTCAGTTTTCCATAGTAACAGTTGCCAGATCACGAGCAAAGAGAAAATAATTTTTTAAAAATCCTGAAATGTCATTTTAGTTAATAATTATACATTTATTTCTTTCTTGCATGCCATTTTCTCAGAAATAGAAGCAAATAATAAAATTGACTATTTTAAAATGGCATATCATATTTCTTTACCCTGCCCATCCCTCTGATGGAGGGGAGGGGTCAATGAGTAGTGAAATAGCCAAAAACAGGTTGCAGAAAAAAATGAATAAATGATGCCAAAGACACAGAGAATTTGTAAATCAGATTCTAAACAATAAACCTCAGAAAAATGAACTTGAAATTATGGAGTTCGGTCAATAACAGAAATAATCTGAAAATTGTATTAAGACTTAATGTAATGAACCAATACAACGTCCTAATTTATTAATTTGTATTCACTGGTATTGCTAAGGATTGAGGAAATTTTCAGGTTAGCCAAACCTATTAGGAAAGATGAAATAACAAATGGAAGAGACATTAAGACAACCTAACATAAAATGCTAAAAATATTTGCCAGGACTAATCTAATATACCTTGGAATGAACTTCTGTAGAAGAAGGAAATATAGCTGAAAATTTAGCACTCAGAAAACCAAGTTCAATACAGACCTGAAATTGCACATTTCCAACTCCATCCACTTGTGCATATTGACCTCTGCTGTTTCTTGGATATATCATTACTTTCCTTAGGACCATACAGATTCACTACTAACCTCAGCATGTTTGTGCAAGGAAGAATAAGGGGAAAGTAACAGACAAAATGGGTATTTGTGGCATAACTTTTTTTAATCTTTCCAAAAAGATTCTTAAATGGAGAGTCTAAAGAGAAAGTAAAGTGAAGAATTTGTTTATGAAAAAGATGAAAGGGTTGTACTTTATACTTGATTCGTTCAACATTTTTTATTTTATTTTCATTTTTTCATTTTTCTTTTTTTTTTTTTGAGAGAGACAGAGACAGAGACAGAGACAGAGCGTTTGTTGGGGAAGGGTAGAGAAAGAGACAGACACAGAATCCCAAGCAGGCTCCAGGCTCTCAGCTGTCAGCTCAGAGCCTGATGTGGGGCTCAAACTCATGAACTGTGAGATCATGACCTGAGCTGAAGGGGAATACTTAACTGACTGAGCCACCCAGGCACCTCAATTTGTTCAAAATTTATTTTTATTTGGGGATTTATTTGTTCTATATTTTCCTACCTATTATGTGCCATTGTGCCAAGATGCTGGGGTAGAATATTCAGAAGAGGGAAGCATCTTTGCTTTCATGGAGTTTACAGTCCAAGAAGGTTCAAAGTTCTAATCTAAGGTGTTAGATGTTGGTGGGGTGGGAGATGTCCCACTTGGGAATAGGGCCAAATAAGATTTCTGGAGCAAAAAAAAATTTTTTTTTAATTTAAAAGTGTTCTTATGGGAATTTAACAAATATCATTCTATTGAAGAATCATTATTTGGGCACCTAATATTTACACATTGAGGGGAAAATAGGCCTTAGATTTTAGATATAGCCCAAGTAGATGCTCTATAGACAGTTAACTAATCCAAATTCCTATTGCAAAGTGAGAAATAAAACAAATGTATTTGCTTGAAAAGAGAGATGGAAAAAATCACTCTGGTAGTAGGAGTTTGGGGTGTGTCCTTGTGAGGTCGATTTAACGAAAACTTTTAAATGTGGTAGAGCCTCATTTTGTACATTTTGCACATTTTGTTCACATTCTCATGAAATAAATGTCTGAATTAAATATAAACTGTGAAATGAAGCAGGGAAATACAATTACAGAGTTAAAGGATTATATCAAAATTAAAATATTTATTTTTATTTTAAAACCTGTAATATTTTTAATGATACATATAACAGAAACTTTTAAAATAAAAACAGATATTTTAATCTACAAAAATAACATAATTACACATTTGGCTAATAGTTAATTAGTTAAGCACATCAGATATGGAGCAGGAAATTAAGACTGCTGTTATGGAGTGCCTGGGTGGTTGAGTCGGTTAAGCACCCAACTCTTGATTTCGGCTCTGGTCATGATCTTGTGGTCCATGAGATTGAGCCTCACATGGGGCTCTGCACTGACAGTGCACAGAGCTTACTCGAGCCTCTCCTCCTCTTGTTCTCTCAAAATAAATAAGTAAAACTTAAAAAAAAATGTTGTTTAAAAAAATGACTGCTGTTATATGCAGATGATTTGGAGCAGAAGGATCTTTACATTAAGGATTCTCTACATGTGGCTTAAGATGACCTCAAGAGTAAAGTCACCAAATTATTTTGACATAGAGCCAATTAATCCATACTGGCTTGTACTAGTTGAGGTCTTTACAGTCATAGCTGAGTCATAGCAAGTTCCCCCCTAAAATTTGAAAAATACCAAATGCATGACAGCACATTTATATTTGATCATGGGCTGATTAGTCATTAGTCCATCGAGATATCCTATTTGAGATAATTGTAGGATTGGAAGAAAGAATTTAAATGGCCCTGAGGTAGGAACCAGATGCCAGGTATAGTTCCAATATAGAAACCCCCACATTGACATGGCCTGGAGTGAGAAGAGGTACACATTTAAGCAAGGATTGCTGGTTTCTCGAGGCTAGGTGATTAAGCTCTTTTGGACAGTTGAGGTCCACAGAACTATCCATGAAATCAATTAATGCACAATTATACACAGTATGTCTTATGTAATATTAATAGATATATTGTACTTACTTAAGTATGCCATTTAGTTTGCTTTTGTACTAACATAGAACCTTACTGACAGTGGCATAAAAAATATGGACATTTATTATTTCAACTAAATCACTAACAGGAAGCAAGCCTGTTCTAGGTTTGGTTCAGTAGCTTAACAGTGTTACTAAGTTCCTTAGCAGGTTCCATTCTTTTACATTGCCACAGTGTTAGCAGTGTGTTTCCTTATAGTCCCGTTATGGCTGCTGCAGCTTCAAGCAACATAGCCTGATACTACAATTTCCAAAGGGAAGAGAGTTTCTCTTAAAGGTTCTTTCGGTAAGGGAAGAAATTCTTTCCCAGAGGCCCACCGCACAATGCATCTTACAGCTCAATGACTAGGTTTGTAGGATGTGTTCATACCTTACCCAGTTATGGATGAAATTTCTCATGACTGGTCTGGCTAGGGAAGAGCTCTTGGAAGGATGAATACCTGCTCAGTATCCAGTGCTCAGTATGGTTAGCTTCTATTTGCTTTGTATCAACTCGAATTGCTTTGTGTGAACTTCTTGAGTGATAAAACTTAAATATCTGTTTTTATAGAGACCAGACTGGGCACAAAGGCAGCTAATTAAAACACACACACACACACACACACACACACACACACACACACACTAAAAACATTTAATCAGAGCCTACTATGCTCCAGCTTCTAGCTAAATTCTACCTTTGTGATATCCTTAAATTCTCACACAAACTTTGGAAATAGGACAATTATTATACCCATTTTCCAGAAAAGGAAACTGAGGCTTAGAGAGGTTTGGCCAGGTTACCCAGTAAATGAAAAAGCTGGAGTATGAACCTGGGTAACTTGAAATCAGAGGCTATGTACTTACCTATGCTTCAATACTATCACATTTGATATTTGTAAAATTTATATTCTGTAAATGGACATCTTTTAAAAGCACTATATGATGTCACTGTTTGAATTTTCTAGTGAATCGTTTTATAAATCTAGTAATATTTTCGTTAAAACAGTAATTGGCCACCTAACTTATCAGCTGTATATATCTGAATTTTTGTATGTTGAGTTTGCTGAAGGCACACTTGTACCACATCGTATCTCTTCAGGAACATCTCATGAAATTCTTTCAGAAGTTGGATTTTTATAGGGAAAAAAAGATCAAAGCCCAGAGATTCAGTGAGGCTTAGTTGAAGTGGGTAAATACATGATTCATAGTACAAGGTCCCAGTAGAATTTTGGCATCTATTGCACAGCCTCCAAGTTCAGTTTTATGTACAAAATGTTTCGACTTTAGCCACGTTTGGGATGTATGCAAGTTTACCCCTCTGGGACATTTGGGGGGGATTTAATGTACTCTAGATCAG
>NW_027531318.1:3952887-3972259 GCF_008692635.1 Crocuta crocuta
TCGAGATATCCTATTTGAGATAATTGTAGGATTGGAAGAAAGAATTTAAATGGCCCTGAGGTAGGAACCAGATGCCAGGTATAGTTCCAATATAGAAACCCCCACATTGACATGGCCTGGAGTGAGAAGAGGTACACATTTAAGCAAGGATTGCTGGTTTCTCGAGGCTAGGTGATTAAGCTCTTTTGGACAGTTGAGGTCCACAGAACTATCCATGAAATCAATTAATGCACAATTATACACAGTATGTCTTATGTAATATTAATAGATATATTGTACTTACTTAAGTATGCCATTTAGTTTGCTTTTGTACTAACATAGAACCTTACTGACAGTGGCATAAAAAATATGGACATTTATTATTTCAACTAAATCACTAACAGGAAGCAAGCCTGTTCTAGGTTTGGTTCAGTAGCTTAACAGTGTTACTAAGTTCCTTAGCAGGTTCCATTCTTTTACATTGCCACAGTGTTAGCAGTGTGTTTCCTTATAGTCCCGTTATGGCTGCTGCAGCTTCAAGCAACATAGCCTGATACTACAATTTCCAAAGGGAAGAGAGTTTCTCTTAAAGGTTCTTTCGGTAAGGGAAGAAATTCTTTCCCAGAGGCCCACCGCACAATGCATCTTACAGCTCAATGACTAGGTTTGTAGGATGTGTTCATACCTTACCCAGTTATGGATGAAATTTCTCATGACTGGTCTGGCTAGGGAAGAGCTCTTGGAAGGATGAATACCTGCTCAGTATCCAGTGCTCAGTATGGTTAGCTTCTATTTGCTTTGTATCAACTCGAATTGCTTTGTGTGAACTTCTTGAGTGATAAAACTTAAATATCTGTTTTTATAGAGACCAGACTGGGCACAAAGGCAGCTAATTAAAACACACACACACACACACACACACACACACACACACACACACTAAAAACATTTAATCAGAGCCTACTATGCTCCAGCTTCTAGCTAAATTCTACCTTTGTGATATCCTTAAATTCTCACACAAACTTTGGAAATAGGACAATTATTATACCCATTTTCCAGAAAAGGAAACTGAGGCTTAGAGAGGTTTGGCCAGGTTACCCAGTAAATGAAAAAGCTGGAGTATGAACCTGGGTAACTTGAAATCAGAGGCTATGTACTTACCTATGCTTCAATACTATCACATTTGATATTTGTAAAATTTATATTCTGTAAATGGACATCTTTTAAAAGCACTATATGATGTCACTGTTTGAATTTTCTAGTGAATCGTTTTATAAATCTAGTAATATTTTCATTAAAACAGTAATTGGCCACCTAACTTATCAGCTGTATATATCTGAATTTTTGTATGTTGAGTTTGCTGAAGGCACACTTGTACCACATCGTATCTCTTCAGGAACATCTCATGAAATTCTTTCAGAAGTTGGATTTTTATAGGGAAAAAAAGATCAAAGCCCAGAGATTCAGTGAGGCTTAGTTGAAGTGGGTAAATACATGATTCATAGTACAAGGTCCCAGTAGAATTTTGGCATCTATTGCACAGCCTCCAAGTTCAGTTTTATGTACAAAATGTTTCGACTTTAGCCACGTTTGGGATGTATGCAAGTTTACCCCTCTGGGACATTTGGGGGGGATTTAATGTACTCTAGATCAGGGGACCTCAAACTCTAGTGCGCCCAGAATCACCAAAAACATAGATTGCTAAACCCCACATCTAGGGTTCCTGACTCAGTTGGTGGACATGGAGCCTGAGGAGCTACATTTCTGCCACGCTCCCAGATGCTGCTCTTGCTGTTGATGCTGTGGGTCCCCAGGAACCACCCATTGAGACCCTGCTCTAGAGAATCAGATGGTACCTGCCATGATAAATAGTTTGACTTTGAAAATATGCCAAACTTAAGAGGATGTCATTTAATATTTGGCAAATACATCAATAAACACACGTTGAAATATTCAATAGGGTTGTCAGGATAGCCTCACTGAAAAGGTGAGAGTTGTGCAATGACCTAAAGGGAGGAATCTTCTTATGCCTCAGCATGAATATCACATTTCAGATTTATTTGCCAACAAATCATATATGTGTGTATTTTTAACTTATTTTTAAGTAGCAATCTACAATTTACAAAGTATTTTTAAAAGCAGGTAAAAATAGAACTTAGTTGTGCTCAGCAACTTAACCTCTGAGAAAGACTTCTGTATCCATGGGATTTTTCTGGTTTTTTCTCAAGACTTTACGCCACCAGCCATTAATGCCTCACATTCATTAACAGGACATGGTTTCGATGAGACTGAGAAAGAGACTGCCATGCCAGTGACCTATATTTAGCTTTGAAACTCAGGCCGCTGCCCCAATCCACTGGAAACTCTCCAACCTCCAAGACAAAGGTCACAACCTCCAGTTGAAAAACACTATCACATGCCAAGGAGAAAAGAGGACCTTTGCAAAGAGGTTAATTGCTCCAGGGCTTTGACACTTAAGAAATTTTTATTTCTGGAAGCCTTTGCTCATTTTTCATTAAAATGTGAAGTCCAAAAAACAAGCTGCCAACATAAATGAATAAAAGGCAGATTCAATGCCTTAACATTACCAGAAGCCGATGTAAATTTTGAGCTATCCTTTCAAACCACTAGAGGCTTTATCAGGAGACTAATATGAAGTACCCTGAAGAGACAAGAGTAGTAAGGGTGGATTGGTATGATCCAGTATCAAAAAGAGTCATTCAGCATCTATATAATAATAAACTCAGATCATTTTAAATGGCCTTACCCTGCCAAACTGTACTGTCCAACACAGTAGTGAAGAGCCTCCTGTAACTATGTAAATTTAAATTTGAATTAAAATTAAAAATTTAGTAGCTACACCTGGCTAGTGGCTACCATATTGGGTAACAGATTCATGGAACATTTCTATCTTAGTCTGTTCAGGCTGCTGTTACAATACCGTAGTGTGACTAGGTTATGAACAACAAAAATTCATTGCTCACAGTTACAGAGCCTGGAAGTTCAAGATCAAGGTGCTGGCAGATTCAAATGTCCAGTGAGGGTCATAATGTCCTGGTCCATAGATGGCTACCTTTTTACTGTGTCCTTACACAGGAAAAGGGGTGAGGGAGCTCTTTGGGGTTTGTTTTAAAGAAGCACAAACCCCATTCATGAGATTTCTACCCTCATGACATAATCATCTCCCAAAGGCTCCACCTCTCAACACCATCACACTGGGGTTTAGTATTTCAATATATGAGTTTGGGGGGGACATAAGCATTCAATCTGTTGCAGTTTCCACAGCTGCCAAAAACTCTATTGGACAGCACTGGTTCTTCAGACCTTGGTGGGGTCACACTGTTGCACCAGTGCTTTTCAACTCCTCCTGTAGATAGAATCATCCGGAAACTTAAAAACAAAATGCCTGCACCACATCCCCAGAGATTCTAGTTGGTCTAGGATCAGATCTAGGCACAAGCATTTTCCAAAAGTTATTCACAGGATTCTGATATGCAGCTGGGGTTGAGAATTGCTAAGTTACTCTACTGTAGTAAGCTACTAAACCAAAAATTTAAGAGCTTAGTAGATTTAGTACTGCTATGTCTCATCTTAATATTTCAAAAGCTACAATCCATCTCCTGTAAAGTGAAGAAGTTTCAAACTAAACTAAAGAATAACTGGACAGTCGGGGCAGTTCTGTGGGATGAAGTACTGACAGCCTGACGAACACAACATTGGCTGGAAGAAAAACACCCCAATAGCCACTGGTAGTCTTGCAATACTAAAAGGGTATTCTGAAGTTAAGTTTTTAAAATATAATGTGAAATTTATTAAAGTTAATATCCAAGGAAACTCTTCCTTATGTTTTAAATATAGTTTGCAAATCTTATCATGTTTATAAATCTTGCAAATTTTAGAAATCACAGTCTTATAAATTTGGTGTTATTTATAATATTACTTAAATACTTTCCAACTTTTTATTCCCCTTTACATTGCACTTACAAATTTACTGCATACAATTGCTTCCCCTGGTATCTAGTAAACATTTTCAAGAAGTTAAGAAAGTCTTGCATATCTAATAAATTTAACATCTAAGTGTGGTGATTCTTAAGTTCTCTTTAATGTTTCAACACTACATATAACTTTGTAGGAATTGTACTTGAAGTCTAATAGGCTGATCTCTTACAAAACACTTCTGCACATATTCCAAGTCTTTCTGGAGTTGAAAGATTCTTACCTACTAAGAATGTCTTACCTACTTAGAATCTTTTAACCCCAGAAAGATTTAGAATGAGTCTAACAACCCAGTTATGTCCTACCAAACAATTTTGGGGTGATACCTTCCCAACTGAAATTTTTTATCTGCCTTCTTCGCTTATTGTGGGTTCTTGATGAGAAAAGGTTTTGGCTGGAGCACAGTAGATCCTTGTCTGAGACACTAATGTAATATGCTGAGCCGTATTTATTTTCATTGTATCCCCCCAAAAAAGGAAAATCATTTGTTCAAGATACTGAGTCATATCTTTCTTTCCCTTTTTCCAAGTCAGGTTAGAATCTTTGATACACACACAAGTGGCTACAACAATGAACAAATATTTAGGTTGTGCATTTCTTAATCCTTTAGAATATATCCTTTAAATATAAAGGGTTTTATCTAAGGGTTTTATTTAGATTTAGATATAAATCTGGATACCTTTGAACTAGGCAGAATCCTTCACATACTGTCTTATAGGACAATCAACTCTTGAAGATACTAAGAGCTACTTAATTGACACAATCTCTCTCATGGCTTTGTCTGAATATGTGGTCACAATTTCCAAGCATATTCTATTGGCAAGGTTTTTTTTTTAACCCCCATAATAGCTGACTAGAGGCTTCTCCATACTCATTTCTATTGAAGACATATGAGAGCAGTTTAAGTACACAGATTTTCCTGATCTGTTTGAGTTCCTAGCTCTGCCCTTTACCACATGTATGACCTTGGGCCAGTTGCTTAACTGTGCAGACCCTTGTTTCCTCTTCTATGAAACAAGGTAATATTATCTACCTCACCTGGCTTTGTGAGACTACAATGAGTGAAAAGCACTTAAAGCACCAAGAATAGCACCTGACATGTCATAAGCACTCAGTTTATGCTCTAAGTTCATTTTTTCATACATCCCTGATGGCAGTGATCAAAACAGGCTTTACATAGTGCTGCGAATTTTAAAAGATCATCCCATTCAGTTGTATGGATATTACAGTATTATAGAGGCTCTCATTATCCTCCACAGCTACTCTTAAAAGTCCATAAAGTCAGAGAGGCTTTACAATGCAATGATTAAGTTTCCTTTGTTACATGCTATTCATTCATGAAATAAATCTATATTGAGCTTCTACTGTATTAAAAAACAACAGCAACAACATTGTGCTGAGCCTTAGAGGATTTGAGAGAAGAGAAAAACCATTGGGAATTGGGGTAGAAAGATACTTTTAACCAGAGCCTTGAAAGACACGTAGGCTTTAACATGTAGAAACTGAGAAAAGACATTTCAGGTAAAGAAAGCCACATGAGCACAGGCAAGGAGAGAAAACACATGGCATTTGGAGATGCCAGCTAGAAGTCCAGTGTAGGTAGAAAGTAAGCTATAATGTNACTGGGAGATATGGACCTGTGATGGTAGCTTGGAGCCATCCCAAGGAGGATTCTGAATCCCAAGCTAGGGAATCTGGATGTCCGTTATTGCCAATAGAACAGCACTTCAAGTGTTTGTAATTAGCCAAAAAATGGTGATGGCAAACAGGAGGAAACAACTTCTTTCGTACATCAGTGTTTACCCATTAGTCTGAGTAGAGTTCAATGGTCTGGATCTCTGGCCAGGTAAGTTTTGATGGGGAGAATAAAGAGGAAGAGAAAAGGTCGAAAAATTTGGGTCAGTTTTCAGTACCTGTGAACACTGGGCAGCAGGGGGCAGCATGAGGGCACCGAAAAGTTAAAAGAATGCATAGGGCATTTGCTTCTGTCATATTTCTTGACAAATATGAATTTACATCTATAAGGCTACTTATATTAATAATAACTTAGTATTCTTTTCCCCAAAATGAATATAAATTAAAAGAGAAAGGAAGACAAGTAACAAGCTGGCTGATAGCAGAATAGCATCGTTGTTTATTTAAGAGCATAAAAATAAACTGTTGTCTGTGTATTATTTCCTTTCAGAGTTCATATAGATCTGAAAATGTCTAAATTTCAATTTGAAAGCAATTGGTTTTCATTTATAAAAACTTTATGACTCAAAGATTTTGCATTTTTTTCAAAACACCATTGTTCAGCTACGCTCTTTCTAAGGGAACTAGTAAAAACAACAACAAAAAAACACTTGAAAATAAAATTATAGTTAAATAATGAATACAAATTTTAATATACATTCTATTTTACACACACACTTATGGAATTTTAAGTTTCGGCTTTTTATGATTATGAAATATTTGGACTTTCATGAGAAAGAATGAAATCTGGCCATGTGTAGCAACATGGATGGACCTTGAGGGTGTTATGCTTAGTGAAATAAGCTAGGCAGAAAAAGGACAAATATCATATGTTTGCACATATAGGAGGATTAGGAGGAACTTAACGGAGGACCATGGGGGAGNTTATAACATTTAAGACTATTTTAAATTTCATATTTTTCTGGTGAAATTCACCTGTTACTAACCTTTTTAGAAATCTGGGTGCATGATAGGAAAAGTAGAAAATTAGAAGTTTCCCTGTAGATTTTTTTTAGCTCTGGAATTTACCATTGTGAATGCTCCTTTACACCCGCCAGAAAATCTCTCTTTCATTGTATGAGGAAGATGGTGTAATACTGCTCATATACTACACACTTACAGAGAAACTCTCTTTGTTCCTTCATGACTCTCTCAGTGCCCATCATGCATGTGTAGGAGGTTGTGATCTCTGCATGGATTGCCCTTCATGTGCTGTTTTTTGTTCCCTCATTTCACCTTTCTGTATGCTTCTTTCCATGTATGAACATAATATGTCATACTTGTCACTTAAAAAATTTTTTTAATGTTTATTTGTTTTTGAGAGGGGGTGAGGGGCAGACAGAGAGGGAGACACAGAATGTGAAACAGCCTCCAGACTCTGAGCTGTCGGCATAGAGCCTGATGAGGGGCTCAAACTCACCAACTGGAGCTGAAGTCTAACACCCAACTGACTGAGCCACTGAGGTGCCCCTAAAATTTTTTTAAGATTTATTTATTTTTGAGAGAGAGAAAAAGAGAGCATGAGCAGGAGATGGGAAGAGAGGGAGACACACAATCCAAAGCAGGCTCCAGGCTCGGAGCTGTCAGCACAGAGCCTAACATGGGGCTCAAACTCATGAGCAGTGAGATTATCACCTGATCCAAAGTGGGACGCTTAATCAACTGAGCCACTCAGGCGCCCCTATACTTGTCACTTTAAGTGGCCACATAAACTGGGGGATGACTATTCCATGAGGATTGAATATTGATTTCCACCTTCATTAAGAAAAATCCGAAATGATGAATAATGTTTAGTTTTAGATAGTTTACCTGAAAATTAGTTCTTAAATATCATGAAAGGAGATAAAAATAACTTTGTAAATTTATGAAGCATTTCCTGTATATTTTATATCAATCATTTGTAAATTTTAAAATATAAAAATTTAAAAAATGTTAGTGTTACCTTTCAAACCAGGATATACCAGGATGTACACACAGAACATACCCTGTTTATACAGGAACTAAATCCATTAAAAGAAATAACATCTTTTTCTTTTGTATCTCCCATGACTCATAATACAATGCTTGCACAGAGGCAGGGCCCAATAATTAAAACATTGGGAAAATTTATTAAAGTATATGAAACATAATCTAGTATTTTGATGTAAAGATTTAAGTGTATTCTTTATACTTTCATACTTTTCAAATTGTTAAACTGATTAAATTGTTACTGTTATTGTTCTGGCTGTTGCTATTTGGTATTTTTCTTAGTGCCAGGATAATAGTATTGGGTTATTTTCTTAATTTATTACATAGTAATTCCCTGTACTTTTCCAGTGAGAATATCAGACTAATTGCAGCTCTTTTATTACTAGATTTAATTATTTTGATCATTTCTGCTTCAACATTTATTTTGAACTTTGTCTCTTTCTTTAGATAATAATTCTCAATCCTTATTTTCCAGTTTTAATGATATCTTTATAAGCTACAGGGATTTCTCAGATCACATTTGACCATATTTATGGCAAAGCTACTTAGTACTAAGTACTTTTTTAAGCTTTGAGTGTTACTAATTATCAACTACAGAGCATTACATCTTTGACTCCGTGAAATCACTCTCCCTCTAAGGCATAGCTTTCATGATTTTATTTGCTCTGACACTCTTCATAAGGGTTTTCTATACTATGTAAACATATAGCCAGGAAATATGAATGGCATAATTACTATGAAAATCATACGTCCTCATTTTTTTCTGCCAACTATAGAAAAGGTGATATGTTTATACAATTTGACATTTGCTAAGTTGGAAGGGATCAAGTCTTAGTGCTTTTTTTAAAGTCCATTTTTTTCAGATGGCCCAGGGTCATTAAGATCAAGATCATACGGCTAGTTGGTGGTAAGAAGCAGGATTAGAACCTACATCTTTTAACATAAAACGTCTGTGAATAACTATTTAATACAGATGAGATAGACAAGCATGGGTTATTTTTTAATTCATTGATGACTCAATTACAAAAACGTAACATGGCTTAAAACCTTTTCTTACTAAAAATAGCCTTAAAAACCCACTTAATGGAGGCAATGCTATTATGAAGTTAGGTTCTTTTCTCTGTACTTAAAATTTTGTTTTTTTATTCCCACTGAGAATTGAGAAAATAGATTTTTAAGAAAGATCATTAGACAAAATATAGTTGAAAATTACTCCTGAAGAACCGTTAATTTTCAAGTAGACCATGGAGGTTTATTTTAAGAAGCACAGATTCTGGAACAACCCAAGATATAAAGACAGAGAGCTCTGTTAAGATGGAAGAACAGAATTAGATACTAGAGACACATAGTAGTGTCCCCTACATGCCTAGTATAAAGAGGTGTGCGTGTGTGTGTGTGTGTATGGGTGTGTGTGTATGTGCTAGCATTTTTGTGAATGGAAGGACAAAAGATAGGGTTTAAAATTTTTTTGGAGAAGGAACATTTTTTTATTCAGATAGCATTTCCTTCTTTTTAAGGTTTGGGTTTTGAGTATTTCTGTTCAAAGAAAACAAGGACTGAACAGCTAGTGTATACCCCATTTAGCATTTATATTAAAATGAAGGTAATTAGGACCTGGCTCAGCCTACTCCAGGGCAACCAGCTTTCCAACCTATACTGGAAACTATTCCTTAATCTTTTTTTAAGAAAAATGCTCAGCTTTTTTGGTGAAATAGTATTATCTAATAATTCTTATTGGAATCTTAGCATAATGACAGGCACACAAACTATACTGTAAAATTTTGTAGGGGTTAAATGAGATAGTGTAGCCTGGGTGGCTCAGTCAGTGCGGCATCTGACTTCAGCTCAGTTCATGATCTCATGGTTTGGAGTTTGAGCCCCATGTCAGGCTCTGTGCTGACAATTTTTTAAAAATTAAAAAAAAAATTTTTTTTTAATGAGATACTGCATGTAAAGCACCCAGCCACTGTAAGAACTCAGTAATTTTGGTTACATGGCTTCAATTCCTAACAATCTTTGGAGGCATGAACTATCTCCATGTTACAGAAGAGAAAATTGCAACTCAAAGAAGTAACAATTTAAGTTTACAGAGCTAGGAAAAAGCAGAGTTGAGAATCAAACCCAAATCACATCTGATTCTGGAGCTAGTGTTTTTAACCACTAAATATTAGCCATTTGTTTTATTGGTGTATTATCTGCTAGAAACCTTAAATGTTGCTTTTAAAATGGGGGAAATTGGGCTGCCTGGGTGGCTAAGTCAGTTAGGTGTCTGACTTCAGCTTAGGTCATGATCTCATAGCTCATGAGTTTGAGTCCTGTATTGGGCTCTATGCTGACAGCTCAGAGCCTGGAGACTGCTTTGGATTCTGTGTCACCCTCTCTCTCTGCCCCTTCCTGCTTGCGCTGTCTCTCTCTCTCTCAAAAATAAACAAACATTAAATAATTGTTTTTAAGTTAAAAATAATAAAGTGGGGGAAATTAGTGAGCAGAGAAAATTGAGGGAAAAACATTTTTATTAATTTTCTTTTCTAAGTTGGGTGATGATGAGAAAGAGGAATTTTTGAGAATAATATATTAAAGTTATAAAAATTCATAATTGTAAGAATTATAATACAGGAACATTTCTTAGAATAATTCAAAGTTATGATAGATTTCTTGAACTTTTATTTTGTGCTAGACTCTCTTTAGAACAGTTGAAAAAAATTATGGCCAGATAAATTAAAAGGGGCAAAAAAAGAGATTATTGAAAAATAAATGAAATGGGTGAATTTGGTATTGTGTTCAAGATTTCCCATTTAAGGAAATGTCCAAAGCCCACTAGTCTGGCAATCAAATCTTTTGTGATCAACTGCATGATTTGGACGGATCATAGATTTTCTGTTCCAACATGCTATTTGGGGGCATGTATATGTATGCCCTTCTTAAGCACTACAGTGAAATTGAAATAATAAATGCTTCCTTAATATTCGTTTAATACTTTGTAGCTGTCAAAAATTTTTCACTATATTATCTTTTGTTCTTCATAATGGCCTAAAAGACAGGAAAAAAATATCCTTTAAATGAAGTATATGAGATACTTAAGGCTTAGAAATTAAATCATTTCTATCGGATCATACTGCTGGGAAATGCTATATATTAGGTTAGCATCCAGAGCTTCAAACATGAATGCCAGTGTTCCTTTAAGTACATGAGGCTGTGTCTTACTGTACCATGTTACTACTCTGAATCCAAAATCCTTTGACTGTTTTTACACAAAGCACTCACCCCAAGGGAAACAGTAGCAGCTTGTACAGAGAGGCCCTCACCCCCTGGGGAGCTTGCTTGACCAGATTTGGAGATTGAGCAGTCACTGAGTTCAATGAATCCATTTGGCAATGGGGGGAAAAGGTGCACCAGAGCTCCTTGTAGATTTAAACATAGGAATGATACAGGGGCACCTGGGTGGCTGTCCGTTAAGCGTCCGACTTTGGCTCAGGTCATGATCTCGCAGTTTGTGGGTTCGAGCCCCGAGTCGAGCTCTGTGCTGACAGCCAGCTCAGAGCCTGGAGCCTGTTTCAGATTCTGTGTCTCCCTCTCTCTCTGACCCTCCCCTGCTCATGCTGTCTCTCATTCTCTCTCTCTCAAATAAATTAAAACACAAAAAAAATTTTAAAAAGAAACATAGGAATGATACAAAGCTACTAAAGGAAAACACAACAAAAAAATTCTAGAAGATGAGTATAATATTATACATAAATTTGCTGTGTGTGTGTGTGTGTGTGTGTGTGTATCTTGTTGGACTTTGGCTTCATGTGAGGACTTTTTTAGCTTGGTTTTGTTTTGTTTCCTTAGCTAAGAGTCTTGAAAGTTTTTACAATTTATGTTGTCTTATACTGTATATATAGAAAAAAAGCTCTGAAAATTAAAATGATATAAGGTATAAAATAGAATTAAAAAGTCCTTTAAAAATAGCTCGTTTATTGAGCATTACTTTTGTGTCAGGTCCATGATAAACTCTTTGCATTAGTGATTTTATTGAATAAATATATCATCCTACATGGTAGATTCTGTTGATTACTATTTCACTGATGGAGAAACTGCAGCTCCAAGAGTTTAAGTTAGAAAAAAAATCTCTGAATCAAAGTGGTTCACCATGTTCTTTTTAATAGAGAAACTTTTGGACAGAAACACAACTAAATATTTTGGTTGATTTGGTATTAAATACCATATATTTGCCAAAGTATAGCAATCTGCTAAATTCCATGTCAGTCAGAATTCTGCTCCATTTTATACTTTAATGTCTTATTTTGCACTGATTTTAGCAGGATAAAAATCTTAATGATAATAAGGATAATATCTTATAACATTTATAAGATCTTTATGCTTTTTTCAAAGTTCACATGTCAGACTTCTCAAGCAATTAAAGGAGTAGAGGGCGCCTGGGTGGCACAGTCAGTTAAGCATCCGACTTCAGCTTAGGTCATGATCTCATGTTCATGGGTTTGAGCCTGGCATCAGGCTCTGTGCTGACAGCTAGCTCAGAGTCTGGAGCCTGTTTCAGACTCTGTGTCTCCCTCTCTCTCTGACCCTCCCCAGTTCATGCTGTCTCTCTCTCTCTCTCTCTCTCTCTCTCAGAAATAAATAAAAAAACATTTTTAAAAATTTTTATTTTAAAAAAGTAATTAAAGGAGTAACTTGATCAGAAAAAACTTTTATTTCCTTGAATTACCTAGATTAGAATTTCCCGAAGTGTGCTTTTATAGAATGAAGGGTAATAATTGATAGTATATAGTAAAGGGTTGCATGGTCAGATAAATTTGGAAAATACTGTAATAAACATTTGTAAATAGATTTCTTTTCTGCAGGAGTTGTCCTGATCCTATGCCTTGTGAACCTATACATATTTTTTTAAAAAGATATAATGGCATTTTTCTAACTTACTGGTTTTTAATGTTTATTTATTTTGAGGGGGTTGCACAGAGAGAGAAGGAGAGAGAAAGAATCCCAAGCAGACTCTGGGCTGTCAGTACAGAGCCCACAAACTCATGAACCACAAGATCATGACCTCAGCTGAAATCAGGAATCGGACAGTTAACTGAGCCACCCAGGCGTCCCTCTAATTTGCTGGCTTTAGACATAACTCTTTATGTACCTCATCTCAGAATGCAACTTCTGGGATTACTGTTTTATCAAACATACTTATGAAAAATGCTAATATCTGGGAAGAAATACTTATATTTTAGACCTTATATATTGATGTTTAAAATGTTTGCCATTAACTCAGAATGACAGTAAAATTGTCAACCTTCATTTATGTAGACCTGGCACTATTGTTAGTCAAAGAATAGCAGACATTTGTTCTGTACCTTAAGCCATGAAAATTCAAACCCATTTTTTATTTTTAAATGTTCTATTAGACAATATATATTCTTTGTAATAAAGAAAAGTCAGCACACTCTATAAATGTCTCAAGAGGTTGATGCTTAAGTGAATTATAGTATATACATAGGATAAATATCTCTGTCAAAAATAATCTTATAAAAATATTTAACAAGGAGAGAATATTTTCAGATTATATTGAAAAGTGATGGGGCACCTAGGTTGCTCAGTTGGTTAAGTGTCCGACTTCAGCTTAGGTCATGACCTCACGGTTTTTAAGTTTGAGCCCCATTGAGGCTCTGTGCTGACAGCTTGGAGCCTAGAGCCTATTTTGGATTCTGTGTCTCCCTCTCACTCTCTCTGCCCCTACCCTGCTTGCACTCTGTCTCTGTCTCTCTCAAAAATAAATATACATGAAAAGTTTTTTTTAAAAAAGTAATGACCACCCACAAAATGATATTGAAAATCATTCCAATATTATAAACAAATGAAAAATAAAACTCAGAAAGGACTGGCAGAAATAAAAACATCAAAATGTTAATCTCATTATAAAGAAATCAGTTAAATCCCAAATATAATATTCAAACACATGTGCTACCAAAGTGTACCTGTGTTGTTTTTTGGCTTATAAGTCTAGTGTTTGGGAAACTTAATTCAGAAGAAATCTTACGATCTGGATGTGACTTATATCCTTATTAGCAACTCATTTAAGCAAATTGGGTTGGTTTTTTGTTTACTAGTTTCTGCACCTTTAAAGATGGAAGTTTCACTTCCTCCTGTAACTAGGATTTTATAAAGACTTGTGAAATAATGGAATGTATTCTCCTTTAATGTCTAATGTGGGAGGTGCTGATGTGAGCTACTCTGTGTCCCTGGCTCAGTCCTGAAGCAAAGCTAATTTTTGGCCTCAAGGTGCTCTCACTCCCGTGGGCAAGTAACAAGAAAAGTATCACAGGAAAGTACTAGGAAATCACTTCAAAATTTTACTTGGCTTTGGCTTGCCTGGTAAATGATTAATTAACATGCTTCAGGCACCACTCAGCCTATGACTCCTCCAATTCACATCTCAACTCACCAGAGTATATTTTCCGCCCACAGTGTCTTATAGAAATCATGGTGGCTATGATCTCCAGTGACGGCCTCATTCTTTTTGGTCTTCCTCATTGGCCTTTTGGGTCCTCCTTGAAATACTGACCTCACCCAGCTTCACTTTGTGCTTCTCCCAGCTTCTTGTCTCTCCTTCTCTGTTCTTTTCCTGGCTCTTGTCCTTCTGCTGTCTCCTTAATGTGAGTATCTCTCTGGCTGTGTTCCCCATGCCCTTCTCTTCTCACTCCATGAATCATTCTTCACACGTATAATCTCAGTCCTTGTGGGTGAAATCATCACTTTCCCTTCCCTCCTCTGGAAGAGAGGAGAAACTGGATTTAGAGTGTTGATCTAAATAACCGCACAACGGTTGCTCAAAGTATCATAAAGAATGCAGTGAAAGTAAAGCTGTAATTTCACTAATACTAACTTATGAGATGATAGAGAATATAATTTTGTGCCCCAGGTTTCAAAAGGAAAATGATTTCCTGCCTTGGGTCATAAAAAAGCAATAACAACTCACAAAAGTCTCTCTCTCTCTCGAAAGCCCTCTTCTCAATCTTTTTTTTTTTTCTTTTGTCTACCACCCACTAATAAATTTGATTAAACCTTCCAATATGAATTTCTACTTCATGAACAGTTTTTCTCTTGTTTCTTCAAGTTTCATTTCTTCACTCTGTGTACCATTTATACCGTACTGATTTGTGTATATTGCTTAGTAAAACTAAAGCTCAACTATAGTATATTTTATGTGCTCAGAGTGTAAGGCACCTAAAAGGTTACTACATTCCCTTTCCCTTCCTCCCTTTTCCTCCTCCTCACCCTGGCCTGCTCCTCTCTTCTCCCAATAACTCTCATTATTATGCCTTTGGCCCTTACAACCTTGGACTAACATCTGGGCTATACACAGTAGTCTGTCAGGAAGTGCCACTCACTGGATTAAATGGGTTAACAGTAATTTAACAAAATTCAGTTCAGATAAATACTACCAAATATGATATATATGTTCTAGTTCTTCAATTTTCCTTGTTTTCTAAGGTGGACTTTTATTCTTCTGGCAAATTTATTGTTGGAATGTATGACATTCCTCTAAAGTACTGAATGGTTATTCAACTTTCAAATGATTTCCTGCTTATAACTACCACTTGCACATCCAACTGCATCTAGTAGTCTGGTGATATCCTCATTAAAATAATGCCACAGAGGTCTCATCAACTGCCTGCTAGGACTGGGGAGAAAAAGATCAGATCATGGTGTGGGACCTGGGATTTAAGGAAGCCCAGTCCTCAAAATGGTTAAACTTATCTAATCACCTTTCTTTGATTTGTTTGTTTCCAGAGGATGTGTGGTCTATATTTTGACAAAATCCTTGGCTGTGTTCATAATAGATTTTCTACAAACTTAGGATTTTATATTATACAACGAGATGTATTATATTTCTTTTTTTTTTTAATTTTTAAAATTTCAATACTTCTGGCACCATTTTGTGAATTTTAAAAAATATTCTAATTCATTCTCAGAAAGGCCCAATTTCTTTCAATTGTGTATATTTTTCTTTTCTTTTTTTTTTCACTTAAAGTTTGTATTGGAGATAAAAGTAAACTGAAATAACTTTGAGTCCATCCTGCTATGGTTTGCTAATAAGATTAATAATTTGCCCTTTATTCTTTTAAGGTAGAGATAGATTATTTCTGGATATATTCTGAATACTTTATCTCAAATATAGATCTTAAACATTCTGTACAGAATTCCATTTATAAATCAACTCTGTAGAGGAATCAGTTCAGATATAGTTTCTTTGACACCCTATTAAATACATTGCAACACAACTGTAACATTTACTTTCCATTATTTCCTAGAGGGGAAAAATACATCATGAAAGCATTTCCAGTTTTTTTTTTTCATAAATCTTACATTGGAAGAATTATTTGATGCCATTGCTTTATATAGCTTATCATGAAAATAAGCAGAAAGTTATGAAAAATAACTTTAAGTGAAAATTTCGTGCTTTTGCACAATGCTTTCAATTACAGCACTGTATCATTTTCTCATGTTGAGTTCATTATGCATTCACACACTTTGAAGAAATTAATTTCACTTTTTCTCAATTAAATGTAAAGACAATATCTCACTTTATTATTAGCTCTATGAGACTATAGAGATTGTGTCTTGTTTATCATCGTTCTCCAGCACAAACTGCTTTACCTAGTTCTTAGTAAACATCCAATCAATATTTGTTGAATGTTTGAAGGAATGAAGACTCTCAACTCCTGCTAGCAAAACTGGCATCATGGTTTTGTAAATCTTATTGTTTGATCGAAGAGAGTGTAACTTCTTTGGATCACTAGCCATTCTTGGCCTCTTTCCTTCGTGCCTGAGAAGAAAACAGTTCTAGCATTAATCCATTTATACAATTCTTTGCTTTCAGCGTACAAACATGCCCACATCTCTCCCACCTTCAAAAACGACACAATCTGTGACCCAAACAGCTACCCCTTTGTCTCTGTCTCTCCTCCCTTCTTCATTGCCAAGCCTCGTGAGAGGGTAGGCTACATTCAACATCTCTCTTTCCTGACTTGCAGTTCACTCCACACTTTACTTCATAACCTGGATATGGGGGCTTCACTCTGAAATCAGACACCAGGGATTTCAGACTCAGCATTGCCCATCACCAGCTTTGTGACCATAGGCAGGTTTTGCAACCTCTCTAACAGTACAGATCTCATAGGACTCCCATGAAAATTAAATAAGATAATGCATTTAAAATGTTCTTCTGCATTGCCTGGCACATAGTAAATGGTAGGTATTATTCTTACTGATTGAAAGTGTAATGGGAGTTCAAAGATGAGAAAGAATGGTGCAGACTTAAGAATTATTTTGAATTCCCCTAACCAACCACTCACTCAGTCTTCATTAGGAAATTAGAACCCAGAGAGATTAAGTAGTCAAAATTTCAAGAAGGACATGATATTTGATTTAGATTTTGAGGGATAATAACAATAGTTTATTATTACTGAATGTTTACTGTGGGCCAGAGACCATTCTAAATGTTTGAATGGAATGTTTTATGGACTCTTCAAAACATTCCTGTGGGGTGGCATTTCACATTTTGTGAGCTAGAACTATACTGTCAGTCAGAAGCCAGACAGGGAGAATTGAGAAAAAGGAACGAGTGAAAATCTGGAGGCAGGAAAGACATGCTGATTTCTAAAGATGGTGATGAGACGTATCAGCCAGAGTGAAGAGCTTGTCCTCGGCAATGATGAGAAACAGTGTTGGACAGAGTTAGGCAAAGTTATGAGGTCTTAACAACCGTACAAAAAATTTTTTTTTCTGCTTTATCAACTGGGCAAAATAAAGAGCAGATATTTGGGGAAGGGAGGATATGCACGGAATTGGGATTTAAGCACACTGGTTGGGTGGCATGCACTATGAAGCCCTGAAGGGCAGCTTGTCCTTCATGTCCCCAAGAAACCTCTACCAGCCACTATTGGTTACCACTAGTCACTAGGTCAGTACCTGCAGTTTCCCGTAAAGTAGGTGGTTAATAACCGTTTCTTTTTTTTTTTAATTTTTTTAATTATTTCTGAGAGAGAGAGAGACAGTGTGAACAGGGGAGGGTCAGAGAGAGAGGGAGACACAGAATTTGAAACAGGCTCCAGGCTCTGAGCTAGCTGTCAGCACAGAGCCCGACGCGGGGCTCGAACCCACCAACCGTGAGATCATGACCTGAGCCTAAGTCGGAGGCTTAACCGACTGAGCCATCCAGGTGCCCCGGTTAATAACCGTTTCTTGAAGGAAGGAAGGAAGGAAGGAATAGAATCATGAATTCTCACTTTCCAGTTGAGAAGTGATGAGAGCTGGCACTATAGTTAAGGCAATGGGAATGAAAATAAGGAAACAGATCCTAGATATACTTTCAAAGAATAAATAACAAGACTTGGGCATATATTGGACATGAACTAAAATTTAGAACCATATTTCAGGTTTATTATATATGGTAAACTGCAGTGTTAGAACAGTTGCATTTCACACATTCTTTGTTATGCTTTCTGTAGAAGTTCTGTATTTGGTATAAATTGAAGCACATTTTAGCATAACGATATTATGACTAATTATTACCACTAAAACGTCTACGGTTTTACTGTCTACTCCTACTCCCTCAACCCAAGTGCTTCCCAGTTTTACCGCACACCTGGTTTGTTGTGGGAGTCTTCTACTGAACTCTGACCGAATAAACTTCATCTTCACACACCTGGCAGTTGCCTCCTCTCAATGTTTTATTCATACAGTTGCTTTCTCCCATGAATACCTTTTCTTCTACCAGTTCATTGCCATTACCAACTGGAATATTAGTCATCCTTCACAACCAAATCACATGCTATCTTCTCCATAATGTCTGATCAGCCCAGCTGGCACTGACTTTTCCCTCTGAACTACCATAGCAATATACTTCACCATACTGCTGTGTACTGGTCATTTGGTTTACTGGGTATCTCCTTACCAGAATCTTACTTGTATCCCTACATTTGAACCTGAACCTTTATTTCTGCACTCCTGGCCCTTAGGAGGGAGGGAAGTGAACTGAGTAAGATGCTTGGGATTCCAGCCTTTGGGTCCTTGGGAACGCTGTAGGACCTGGAAGCCAGAAATCCAGGGCATTGAGCTGGATGGAGAATTGCTGGAAAAAAAAAAATGTCACTTAGCAGGCATATTATCTGTGAAAAGGCAAGCTTAATTTGTAAGCATATCTCTGAAACCCCCATGGAGGATGATTCTAGAATTTCTAGAGAATAAGGAACTGATTTGTACAGTGCCCATAAAGGATGTAGAAAATGTTATCCATAAGCTGTTATTTTCATGAAATTTAAAAATATATATATGTTTCCATGGTGGTTCATTCATAACTTAAGATCCTATCTTGTTCTAAGTCTGTAAAGTCCGTAAAGACTTTGTTCTAAGAAGTCTTCTGTAAAATCAATGGAATCCTACTTGTGGGATCTTCAGAAATCTAATATTAAAGGCTGCAGAGGACTACTAGACTAATATTGAACCAGAACTCTTAAACTTGGCTAAATAGGTGTCTATTTCACAGTGTGGTTGGCAATTCTTGAGGCTCCCAGAATATGATATGGGCTCTCATAGCTGAGTCTTTGCACATGCTGCTTCCCTTGCCTAATATACCTCTCTTCAATTTTTTTTTTTTTTTTTTTTTTTTTTTTTTTTTTTTTTTTCTTTATTTTTTTTTTTT
>NW_027531318.1:3972271-3974132 GCF_008692635.1 Crocuta crocuta
AAGGTTAACTCATACTTATCCTACATGATTTTGACTCAGATATCATCTCCTCCAAAAAACCTTCCCTGAATGCTTTCATTACAGCCACTCCTGGCTGTTCCCACAATAGCCTGCACTTTCATCAGAACACTTACTTCAGGTGTGGCAGTTTTCATCTACAAGTCCTTCTCCACGAGCTCTGAGCTCTGTGGGTGACAAGTCATCAGCAGCATACTTAGAAGGCCATGAGGGCTCAATAAATGTTTGCTCATTGAATAAATGTACAGTATTAGTATAGGAAATGTAGATGAAAGTTCCTCTGGCTCCCAGAGGTAAGTTGTCGGTATTAGAATTTTAGGGTAATTTTTGAGAAACCGGAATCTATGCGTTTCTTGTCTTCTCCCCACTTGGTAGAGTGTAGCTAAACCAGGCTGGAAGATAGCAGTTTCCTATGCGCCTTAAGCAAGTGACAGTTCCTGTCCAACCCAGTATTTAAGAATTGTGATGATTTTTACTGTGTAGCCCCCAGGGAGAAATGCAGACTTATAAAACATTTTTCTGTTTTTTCTATTTTGAATGATTGAAATTTTGCTACTAAACCCACTAAACCCACCCCATCAGTGGTTTTGTTTGTTGGTTTTAACATGCCACTGAAAGAGCTCTCTGGATACCTATTTTCATGTATAGTATAAACCAAATATTAATATATCACATGCATCTAAATTTCTTCTGATAATACAGTTTTTCCCTTTTTCTTTTTTGATTTTGCAGGAGCACTACAGGTCTTTTATATGATTCAATCTTAAAAGTTTTTCAGAGAATGATAAGTGTGAACCCATGACTATGTTAGAGAAACAGCATTTTCAGTGCAAACAAAATCATGAGCTACATATAATGAATTGGCTATACAAGGTCTTGCTTTAAATTTTTTTCCCTTAAGGTTATAGTATCCGATAATAACTCCTTTTGCTTCAATTACAATAAAAGAGTGAATATGGGTAGATAAAATGCAAGATTAAAAAAAGACCTATTTTGGAGCAAAGAAGGATGCCTGCCTGTTTATACTGAGCCCCATGGATGGGAACTGACCAAAGATTTGCTGCGGAGCCTGTCAAATATTACAATCCAGAGTTTCATTACGGTAAAAATAATCGCTGGTAAAAGTTCGCCCACAGTATCATTTTGCCCCTAATTTCGTTTGTATTAAAGACCTAAAAAGCCGCGTTAACTAAGACATGCTTTCACCCACCGAATTTACCATCGGTGCGCAGCGCCTCCGGAGCGCCCCTCCTCGCCCCCACCCAGGGAGGCTCTGGACCCAGCCAGAGCTGGACTCCAGCATGGAACCACAANTGCCTGTCAGAAAACGGCGCTGGGAGGGAGCGAGCGTGAGAAAGTGAGCGTGTGCGCGAGAGGGACAGAAGGACCGAGGAGTCGGCTCCCGGCGTCCGAGCGCCCAGTCTNCCCTCCCGGCTGGTGTTAGTGCCCGGACGGCGGGCTCTGCGCTCCGCCCCTCAAGTCCCCGGCAGCGGTAGGCGAGTGGGGACCGAACCCCCGGTTCTCCATGATCCCGCTGGCCGGGGCCGTTTCCCCAGAGCGGAGAGGTATCTGCTGCGCCTGAGATGAGTAAATTGTCGTTTCGGGCGCGGGCGCTAGACGCCTCGAAGCCGCTGCCGGTTTTCCGCTGTGAGGATCTGCCCGACCTGCACGAATACGCCTCGATAAACCGGGCCGTGCCGCAGATGCCCACCGGAATGGAGAAGGAAGAGGAGTCGGTACGTGTTAACTCCCCTGTCCGACCCAGCGCCAGGCCCCGCTCCCTCTGCTGCCTGCGGCGGCGGCGGAGCAGCATACCCACACAAAATGGCCGCCCTCCTCTCTT
>NW_027531318.1:3974257-4017218 GCF_008692635.1 Crocuta crocuta
GGCCTTTACCCCGCCTCCCCCGGCCTCGACCCCCGGCCGCCGCGGCCCGGCGGGGCCTCCTCTAAGGCCACCCGCCGACCCCGGCCACTTGTACCCGGGTCCCGCGGAGTTCGGGAGCCCGAAAGGCACAAAGGGGTCACGTGACGAAGCTGCCGGCAGCCATTTTGTGGTCTTAGTTCTTGGGTTGGGCCTTGTGCATCCGGAGAGGGGAACGGGCTGGGTGGCGGTGGGGGTGCGGGGAGCGGGGAGCCGCGGAGGACCCGCCTGCAGCCCTCCCGGCAGGCCGCTGGGTGGCGTTCTAGGGCCACCTCGGCCTTCGCGCGCTGCCGGCGCTGGGGAGCGCAGGTTCCGTGCACAGTGGGGGTATGTCGCTTCCCGGTGGCCTGGAAAGGTGACTGGGCTCTGTGCGGTCCCCACGCGGAGCCTCAGTGGGGCACGTAATGTTGACAGCAGGTCTGTGAGGCTTGTAGTCCTTCACCCCCTGCAACAGAATGTCGGGAGTACTGCGTGTTTGCTCAGATGACTTACTTTTACAGAAGATAAGGATTCTTTCTCTGTATTCTCTTTCTGGGACTTTTGCATTCATTCCTCCCCAATTCTAATTAGTCAGAGGGTAATAAACTACTATCCCTGACTTTTGCTTTGATCTTTGAGACTATGTTGCAGACTTATTTTGGAGTACGTAGTTTTTCTTAAGCCTGTAACTTTATTATTGCCTTTTTTTTTTTTAATAAAGTGTAAGTCCGCCTTTCTGGTTTCTCAACATAGGAGAAGAAAAGACCCAAAGTAAGAAGATGTTATAGATCTAGATTTCGAAAGAGGGTCCTTCCTTATCGATAGCCGAACTAAAGTTAAGTGAATTCATTTACAGAAATCTTAACATTCAGATGTTCTATGTTGGGTGGGCTTCAGTATTTAACTGTTTACAGCTAATAGACATTTTATCATAGCTATGGCTTTACCTAGTTGTGGAAACTGGGTTCAGACACAAGGATAATAGAATCTTCCTCTCATTTCCCCCAGATCCTTGACAGTATAACTTGATGACTTCTAATCCTAAGGAATTGCATAACTTGGTTTTCAGGTACAGCCATTTAAACAGGGTGCAGTGTATTGACAGTTCAAAGAAATCAAGGAGTCGCTGCATTTGTGTGCTACAATTTGTTGTGGAGAATTGTACTGTAATACTTCTATTTGGGACTGTAAGAATTTTAAATGTAGAAATTATGCTCTGTAATGTTGATTTTGAAAATAAAGCTGTTTAAACTGTTTGGGTTATTTAACCTTTCAAAGTAAAATAGTTGTGACAGTTGAATGTTACCTTTGAGAGTAGTGTTTCAAATCTAACTTTACAGATAAGCTAAGTGATAAGTGTATGTAGTAGTTGAGATTGTCTAGTGTAGCACTGACTTTCTGCACCTATCAGACAGAACCTCTCCATTTATTTTACTTGTATCAACTTTAGAGTAGACTGGTGCCATTTGTTGATTTTTTAATAAGTGATTTGTTTTTAAAAATTAAAGTACTTGTGACTGCAGAATCTTGTCTTTTGGTTTTATTTTTGTTGCTGTTTATAAGTTGTACAGATAATACTTTCAAGCCGGGGTGTTGGTGTTAACACTGCCTTGGAATTTAATTCGTAGTTGTTTTGCAGCCAGGGAAGGTGGGGAGATGCCTTATAAAAGCAAGGTAGCACTACAGTACACCTTAGACATTTAGTTAAGTCTTGCTTCTGAGTATTTTGGACAGTCTCAAGAGCTACAACCTGAAATCCGGCTGAACTCAACTAAAGTATCAGTGCTTGTTAAATTTTACAGATAACTTTGTTCACTGAAATAATTTTGACATAGTGCTGTGGATATTATTAGTAACGTTCAATCTCTCTGAGGGACGTGAGGGATGATTTTTCCCCTTCAGACTACCTTTTTCCATCATCTGTTTAGAATTTGTTTTAATTTATATCCAACCAAAACTATAATCAGTGAAGCATATACCTCAAGAATAGATACTGCATTTAATAAAAGAATTAAACAGTACCAAGTGAACTGCTGCTCTACAGTCCTCTGGTTCATGTTGTCAGTAGTAGTAGGCCATATAAATCATAATATTGAATGTAGTGTACTACACAATATTGAAAATGTAGACTCAACATAAAGATAATTGAATTCTGAGTTAACCTAAGAAAAACAACTTTTTGGTAATGTGCTGAAGCATGATATGCTTGTAAAGGTGAATGGTTAAAACAAACTTTCGCCTTTGACACATCATTTATGGTGTCTCTTAGGTCAAAGAGACCTAGAACCTGAATTGTGGTCTAGGGTAGAAAAAGTGTAATGGTATGTAGATCATGAAAAATGGGGCAGATTTAAATGACAGTTTTGTGTATACCCCCTGATTAAGAAGGCATTTCATGATCAAAATGTATTTGCAGTATTGTCACGTGAACTATATCTGGTAGTTTTTACCATATTTTGTTTTTGTGGTGAAGGACAAATTCTAGATCTTACCACTGAGAAAATAAAACTTATTAATGCACTTCTCTTTACCAATTTTAATAATATAATCTGAATACAATTAGGCATGCCTTTAATTTTTAAAAAGCAACTTTAAGCAGAAATCTCCCCTCCCCCAAGATTTTACTCAATTTTAGAACTTAGTTGTTAGTGTAGTAGGATTGAAAAAATAACTCCAAATTGTAATAAATTGAAGGACTTGACTGAGTCTTAGATGTTTAGGAGTTAAATGTTTAAATTGGTACACTGTAATACATTGTAGCTTGCTAAGTCAAAAAATAACATTTGATGAAGACTTTGAATTACAGAAGTAATTTTCAAGTAGGAAATCAATAGATTGTCAGTTCTAAAATGAGATAAATGAGTCCTTGTGGGGTTAAATAAAAAGGAGTTTGAGCAAGTTGATAGGGCAGATGTTTGTACTATTATATTTTAACATTTTTGTTATGGTAATCTTAAATTTGAGATTTTAACTTTGAAGTTAGGAATGTTGAAATACTAAGTCTAGTTCCATGGCTTCTATTTTAATTGAAAGGGTAACTTGCAAGATGTCAGTACTATTGGTATGTTTTTATTAAAATTTATTTATGTTAAAATTGGAGCTTTACATTAAAGTATAATTCTGCTCTATAGATACTTACATTTAGGAAAGACATTTTAAACATTGGTTTTAAAGTCATTAACACATTGGAGCTACCTGGTTCCTGTAGTATAACTTTTTCATTGGGATGTCCAGGGTATTGTGGCTCCATTATGAGTGGATAGTTAATCTTCTACTCCTATTACCTAGTCTGGTTTGGGTAGAATAGGTGATGTAATTGACATGTTAATGATATCACATGGCATTACCCTACACAGCTACCTTTGAGACTTAGAAGTAGGGTCTAGCCATTATAATCCAACACCTTGTTTTAATTGGGTTCTATCTGGACAAAATGGTCTTATACACCTGCCTTTCTCTCTTAAAACAACCATTCATTATTAAGGGCTGTATATAATGTTATTAAATCCAAGTTAAGGACCATTTATAAAATGGACAGGTTCGTTCTTTGTTTTTAATTAAGGATAAATTTGAAATATGTATATATCTCTAAAATGAGGAAAAATAAGTGCTACATTTTCATAAATGGATAAAAGTCTAGTTTTTCTATTATAAAAAATTAAATGATCAATTTAAATGTTTGATTTCTCATTGTTTGAAGGAAGCCACAAATCTTTTTTTCCCCTTTAAAATTTTATAAACTAAAAAGTCCTTGTATTTGGAGCTATACAATTAAATTAGATTTCTTCCTTCTTGGAAGTGAAGAAAAATATGTGAAATCTCAGTTACAGTAGAAGCAAAGTTTAATTTTTACAAATAGTTTGAATTAAATTTTTTTGCATTAAGTAGCCAATAACTAGTCTTTTTAAAATCAGATAATTAAGAAGCAGTAGTAAAATTTAGTTTCAAATTTCTACCTGAAGATTTGTTTTTAATTTAGTTTTTTAGGTAACCTATATGCCCAAAATGGGGCTTGAACTCATGACCCTAAGATCAAGAGCCACGTGCTCTACCGACTAAGCCAGCCAGGTGTCCCCTGTCAAGATATTTTTGAGTAGAAGTTTCTAAGTTTTAAGGACTACATGGAAATACTTCTGGAAGTAGTGAATTCCCACAATATGCATATAAAATTTTGTGATGGTATTTTTTTTAGGAGAAAAGTTCATATTTTTCCATCAGTTTCTCAAAGTATTGGTAATGAGTTGGAGCAGAAAGCTCAAGATTAAGGGCTACTAATTCTCTTAGTAGAAATTTCTTAGAAATTTCATGCGAAGTCATTTTGGTTTTATTAGTATGTCTTACTAGGAGAAGGATAATTGAAACCAGCTGTAGGCAACTCAGGAAGAGAGTACTTCCCCCCCACTCCCCCTTAATAGGCTTAAGGAACAAACTACTCTTTAACTACAAAAGGAACCTCTCAAAAATTGTAGTTCCTAGGTGCCTAAAGAGCTCTTGTTTCAGTGTACTATTTGATATTTAAAATTTTGGATTAGTACAATTTGGATTTAGAGTTCATTTTTTATAAAACAATGGTAATGAAAACTGACAGGCTTACGTATCTAATTGTTTTGTAAATGCTTTGTGATCTGTAATGGAGTTTATGCTGACCTACCATTTCTTTTAATCAACAGTACTTAATTTAAAATACCATCTAAATGTAAGGCAGCTTAAGTTTTGTAAACAAGGAATAGTAATTTGTACCTACAGGTTCATGAATCTGTGGCTAGATTAAATATTAAACCAACACTCCTAAAAACTAAGTTTAGTTTTATATTTTGCATTCTACATCATCAGTAAAGTTTAACAGATGAAAGAAAGATTTGGAATCTGACTAATATATATGATTCAGTTTTTCTAAAAAGCTAAGGGTATTTCTTACCAGCAGTTGGTTACAACAGCAGTTTTAAAGCAAAAGCTAACATTTTATTCAAATGTTTATTTATTTGAGAGAGAGCACATGTGCATGCACATGCTCTTGAGCAGGGGAGGGGCAGAGAAAAAATCCCTAGCAGGCTTGACACTGACACTATGCAGAGCCTGATGCAGGGCTCTTATCTCCTGACTATAAGATCATGACCTGAGTCGAGATCAAGTCTGATGCTTAACCTACTGAGCCAGCCAAGCACCCCCAAAAATAGCATTTTAAAAGGAGCAATAATACCATGGGATAATGACATAGTTTGTGATTCTGCTTCTTAAGGTAACCAACAAGGAAAAGAGAATTTTATATTATAATTAGGGAATAAAATGAGTTGTGAGTTTCTAAGTGCAAAAGTGGTATGAAAATATGATATACAGACAGGAGTAGAGTATGTCTTTTACTTTTTAAAGTAAACTCCTGAATCCTCAGTGTGATTTACGTTAATATTTTATAATTTTTTGTAAGACTATATCAATTTATTGGGAAATCAATGAGAAATGATTCAAATGTTTTAAATAAGTTGCTGGAACTACTTTCAATGAGTTACTTAAAGCTATGTTGTCTTCAGCACATTTGTAAATTTGGGCAAGTCTTTCTTGATCAAGTTAATGTAACTTAAAGCCTGTGATTATAGGAAACAATTTTGAGCTATTATGGTGTTTTAAACATAGTGGAGACCAACTTTATAGCTTTAAATATATATGAAGTGAATTTCATCCAGCAGTCCCACTGTAGTAAGTAGATTAGATGAAAAACAAAAACATAGTTAAATCTGTTATGGCCCATTATTTGAGTTGTAGCTTCGATGAATGGGGATATAATCAGTTCTTCAAAAGATAAAGCCTTTCCTCATTTGTTGTTTTGGAAGTTTTCTTTGAAAGGTTTGGGTCAGCTTCGGTTATGCATGGTGACATAGTTTGCTGAATTTTGTAACCGATTATTAAAGCAGATCATTTTGGTTGAATTTATATCAGTATAGCAAGTTCTGGCTGAAGAAATAGGACATGGCCTTAGAGTGAATCCAGGGGCAAAGATAATGTGAGGTTTAAAACATCCTATCAATGATTTAATAGTTTCAAATATTTTTATATATTGAGATGAATTTTCATAATTTTGGAATCACAAGTAGCAACCTTATATTCTCTGAGAAAATGTATTTTGGCTTTTGTGGCTTACCTACATTTACACAGTCCCTTGTATTTGGGATTATCTGATATGAATGTGTTAGATATGTTCTTTGTCTTCGTAGAGTTGTATGTAGTTGCAAAAAGTGTGTCTTTAAAGTTGAGTAATAATTTGGGAAAGGCAATTTTTATTATATTTTTGTAAATATTTATTTTTGAGAGAGAGCATGCGAGCTGGGCAAAGGCAGAGAGGAGAGGAAGACAGAATCTGAAGCAGGCTCCAGGCTCTGAGCTGTCAACACAGAGCTGGATGCGGAACTCAGACCAACGAACCATGAGATCATGACCTGAGCTGGTCATCCGCTTAACCAAGCCGCCCAGGTGCCCCGGGAAAACCAATTTTAGATTCAAGGCGTCATCCAGCTTCTAACAGTTTAGGATATGCATGCCTGCTTCCACTTACCCAGGTTTTTCTTTTTTTTTTCTTTTTTTTTTAATGTTTTATTTTATTTACTTCTGAGAGAGAGAGAGAGACAGAGACTGCGTGAGCAGGGGAGGGTCAGAGAGAAAGGGAGCTACAGAATCTGAAGCAGGGTCCAGGCTCTGAGCTAGCTATCAGGACAGAGCCTGACACGGGGCTCGAACCCACAAACTGTGAGATCATGACCTGAGCTGAAGTCGGACGCTTAATCGACTGAGCCACCCAGGCACCCCTACCCAGGTTTTTTTTTAACCGCAAAGTAAAGTAAAGCTATGGTAATTTCCTGTTGTAATGAGTATATTATGATCTGTTTCCAGAAGTATTTTATGTGTTTATAGAATAGTCATTCAATCTTGAATTAGTTAAAGATTTCATTTGCATATTATATAAACATAATTTACACAAAAATAAAGGTAGTCTGGGTGCATGGATAATTGGTTCCAGGTTAGTCCAGAAAGGCTTACAAGTTCTAAAGGATTTAAAGAATATAAATGGGTGCTGTAGTCACAAAGCGTTTATTATTATGAGAATTTGAAATTAGAGCCAGAATTCTGTAGTTGTGGTTGCAGATTTGTGTTTTACCTGTAAGAGAATCTAAAGGGAAACAAAATATAAATATGGCTGTTTTGAAGTCAAACAAGAATTTGATCATTATTCTAATAAGTGGAGATATTTGAGGTGAGGTATGTTGTACAGACTAAGAAAATGTAGATTAACCCATTTTCAGTCACTTTTGTAGCAAATACTTGTGCATTTGCTTTGAGGCAAGGATTGTTATAGATCCTCTGGATACAACACTGAACAAACAGGGTTCCTTTTTTCATGGATCTTAACATTCTAGACCATAGGCTATATTAGGGCAGGAATTTTTGTCTTGCTTTATTTCACTAATGTAAGTAAGTGTTCAATATTTGTTTAATTGAATGAATTCTATAATGGGAGAAACACAAAAAACAAGGCAAATGAAAGTAAAAACTATAGCTCCTCTGTGGCAGTTGAACAGGTTAATTTCGGATAGAAGGAGGGTGATAGAGTTATCTTTGCATAGGTGGTCAAGGAACATTGGTTCTGAATCTTGAATGGTGGGAATGAGCCAACCCTGTGAACATCTGGGTGAAGAACATTCCAGGCAGAGATACCCACAGATGGAGAATATGAGGTAGGAATAGAAGGCAAATACGACTAGGGCAAAATGAAAAAAGATAGGGTAGTATGAGACTGAGAACCCAGAGATAATTAGGGGTCTATATCTGGTAAGGTATTATAGGCTACCACAAGGAGTTTGGATTGTTCCGAAGTAGTAAGCCATTGGAGAATTTCAGGCAAGGAAGTGACATGATCTGAATCATGTTTTTTCAAGATTATTCTTGCTGTCATACGGGAGAATGAGGCATATTGAGCAAATATGAGTTGATGGTGACTTTAACTAGGGTGGTAGTAGTGGGTATAAAGAGAAATGGATGGATTTTAGGTATATTTTGAAGGTAGAACCAGCAGAAGTTGCTGGTGGATCTGAATGTATTAGATGGAGAAAAAGAATCAAGGATTAACTCCTGATTTTTCCTTTGAGCATCTGGATAGGTAGGTGATTGGGCCACTTAACTGAAATTGGGAAAATTAGAGGAGGAGGAGGATACAGAAGGAATGAATGTGTTTGAAGTGCCCCTTGCTTGTCCATGTTTAACTGGATATGTAAGCATGTCATGCATTAGACAGTCTGTACTGGAAGTGTAATATTTAAAAGTCATGAGTTGGTACTATAAATTTGAAAATCTTTGGGAGATAGAAGTCTTTGGGTTTTAAAGCTGTGCCTTTGGGCTCAGCTAAAGAAGGAGCTATTACAGAAGTAGGAAGAAAATGAGGATCAGAGTGTCTCAAGAAATGACATTGGTTAACTGTGCCCACTGAGAAGATGAATAAGGGGAAAGTGATTGTTTAATTTGATTAGATATGTGCCATTGGCCTATTTTGATGGAGTAATGGGAAGGAAAGTTCAGGATAGAAGAAATAATGAAAGATAAAGGAGTCATAGCACTTGTAGATGATGCTTTGCAATAGTTCTGCTGTGAAAAGGAGCAGAAGATATTGGACAGTGGCTGGAGTAGGCTGGGAGATCAACAAATGATTTCTTTTATTTTTTTAAGTGTTTTATTTATTTCTAGGAGAGAGAGAGAGAGAGAGACCGCATGAGCAGGGGAAGGTCAGAGAGAGAGGGAGTCACAGACTGAAACAGGCTCTAGGCTCTGAGCTGGCAGTCAGCACAGAGCCCGACGCGGGGCTCCAACCCACGAACCGCGAGATCATGACCTAAGCGAAAGTCGGACGCTTAACTGACTAAGCCACCCAGGCGCCCCAAAATGATTTCTTTTGAAAAAGAGTTATATGGGATGTAAATTAATTAAAATAATAATAACGAATTACAGTGTTTCAGCTGACACAAAGGGAGAGCAAGACATAGAGGAGGGAGGCAAAGCTAGTCCTCAGTTTCCCCGTCTCTACGCACCTAGTATACATAGAGGGAATCCCAAATAGACTGTGACAGCCTCCTTGTGTCGAAGAGAGAAAATTCAGAGTTTGGAGAAGTTGAAGTGGCTTCAGGGCAGAATATCAGACATGCACAGAGAGCTCCAGAGATTCTCTTGAGTGTGGCTGAAAACTGATCTGAGCCTGTCTGCGAGGCAACTTTTTGAAGGGTGAGGGAAAAGCAACTGGAAAGAAGTGGGAGGGACAGTTTTCGGAGCTCACGCAGGACTAGGAATGTATTATGTCCCCACTAGCCAGAGTGGAAAGACCTCCTAATACATGGGCATCAGATAAGAGTTCTCAGAAGAGTATCTTCCGTTGTTCTAGGGCCAAAATCACTCTAAAGACTGTTCAGGATGCAGCCTAACAAAGATTAAACATTATTCTCAAAAGGATCAAACTAATTACAGGTAACTTAAGTATATTCCAGAATAATGCCGAAAAATATTCAAAAGAATACTAAAAGTAACATAAAACTTAGTGTTTAGCATCCAATAAAAAAATTACCAGATATGCAAAGAAGCTGGAAAATACAACCAAAACTAAGGGAAAAAATTAACAGAAGATGACATAGAAATAACCCAGATGATAGAATTAGTAGACCAAAATGTTAGAAGAGTTATTAGAGTTACTAGACTTAGCGGAATAGTTGGAATGATGCTGTTAAAAAGGTTAAAATAATCCTATCCCCTCTTACGCTGGGGACTTTGTTCCTAAAAAACTATTTCTTTAAAACCATCTCTCCTGGATCAACTTCATAGAGGGGGTTTGTCACTAATTAGAGCAGAAATATTTAAAGGTAAGAAAAAGGCAGTCGTGCGAGGGGAGAAAAATGCAGATTAGTTGTTAGAATTGACAGTGGGAGAGTGAGGTAATTTATTCCTTGATTCTATTTTCTCTGTGAAGTATGAGGTGAGATCATCCCTTCAGAGTGGGGGAGGGGGGACCTTAAGAGAGATGAAGAAGGTATGTGTAGGAAAGCTAACTTACTAGAGAAATGTGGTGTGATTGATGGACGAGCTGAGGGCTCAGTATTTGTGATCATTTACAGTGAGACCAGTCAGCTCACTTGAACAATTGAATGCAAGCATTAAAATTGAGTTCAAGCATCAAGTAGATATATAATAGGGTTTTGGGGGGTTTAAGGTTTGCCCAACAAGCACAGAGGAGAAGAGAGGGATGAGACGATTAGTGCGGTAGATTATCATGATGGACCAGGGAATCTACACTGGGTGAGCAGGGAAAGATTATCAGGGAGCTGATGAATAGTGGAGAAGTGGTAGAAACATTTGGCATAAAAGACTCTGTGGGAGGCAACTGTTGTAATAGGTGAAACTAAATCAAGAGGGTGGTGGTTAAAAAGTGAATGCTTGATTTTAGATGTCAGAGGTGGCACGTTACTTGTGAAGGAAAGCTAGAATATAATCACAGGAATGATGGCTAAAGTGGAATACAGAAAAAGATCAATGTGGGTGAGAAGGTCATGATGACAGAAGTGTAGTAGTTGAGAACAAGACTGGACGCTCTTTGACTTAACCGAGAGAGTGTGTATGACAGCTTTGGGGAGAATGATGTTCTGAATTTCTTAGGGGTTATGATTTTTGAAAGGACAGCAAAGAAGAAATGGTATCGGATTGGTGGTGGAAAGCAAGGAAGATGAATATTTAATGCCCTATAAAAGTATGTTGGACATGGGAAAATAGCTTCTTAAAAGGGCTATAGGGAGTGCTGTTTCAGGAAGACACTGCCAGGCTTCAGTTAGGGCAAGAAGTTAAGGGAACAATGAAAGAAGTTGAGACTTTTATGAAGAGTTTAGTGATATACTTCTATTCTAGATAACAGTGTGGAAGAGTTTGGGAAAGCAAGGAAGGGTAGAAGATTGGGTTACAGTAGGTGATGTTGAGATCAGAGTGATGATAAGAGCTGGGGAAATGCTATTAAGTCTTGGACTCTGTTGCTAAAGAGAGGTTTATCCAGCCAACTTCAGATGCACAAACAGTTCAAGATACCTTCCTGGTAGATACTCTGAACTATATGAGCCATTCCTGCAACTAGATATGGTGTGATAGCCTGAAGGATGGGCATCCCCACTAGGTAGAAACTGGCTGTTTGAGGAACTCCAAGGAATATCTATCACTCCTGCTGCAGTTATATACAGGCATACCTCGGAGATATTGTGGGTTCAATTCCAGGGCTTGCAGAAAGTAACTATTGGAACAAGGTGAATCAAATGAATTTTTTGGTTTCCCAGTGCATTTTAAGTTATACTGGAGTCTATTAAGTGTTCAACGTGTCAAAAAAAAGTTCATACCTTAATTAAAAAGTACTTATTGCTAAAAAACATTATCATTGGAGCTTTCATTGAGTCATAATCACTGATCACAGATCACCATAAATAAAATAATGAAAAACTTTTTGAAATATTGGGAGAATTATCAAAGTGTGACACAAATACATGAAGTAAATACATGCAGTTGAAAACATGAGGCGTATATGCTTGATCTATGCAGGGCTGCCACAAACCTTCAATTTATAAAAAACGCACTACCTGTGAAGTTCAATAAAACGAGGTATGCCTGTAAATATCTTTACAGTGAAAGATTTGCCCATGGTATGCTTGTTTCAGGATCCAGCAAGTGGGTCTTTGAGGTTGTTATTGAGCATCTGAGAACTCTCCTTTCTCCGCAGTGGTTCTTCACAGGGACTATACTATTCTCTCTTCTTCAGGACATTCTGGAAAATTGTGGAGATGCTTTTGTCACAATTTTGGGGAAATGATCTTGGGGTCAGGAAAAATGTGAGTTCCACCATGCGAAGAATAGTCCTGCAACACAGAGAATTGCCCACATGACTTTTGACTATCCCACAGAACATCCTAGTAGGTGACATTTCCACTTGTAAATTATCTGAGTGTAGGACCTACATGTAAAGTGTTTTTGTGCAGTTTTTATATGTACTAACATTTCTAGGATTGCTACTAGTATATAAAATAAGGGAATATTACACTGTGCTTTATTTCAGAATTTTTGTAGTGAGTTGTTACCATTTTGGAAATAACTTCATCAACGTCATTTGTAGTATTTGAATCAACAGCCCTAAATTTGAAAAGAGGGAGCATTGGATCTGATAGAATTGAAAACAGCTATTCTACTGGGCTCAAAACATGAGCTGTGGAGTTAGGTTTTAGTTCAAGTTCTGGTTGTCCCCAAGTCTGGTATAATTGAGATCTTGTGTAAAGTTTTTAGCATGGTGTCTTATGTACAGTAAGTGCACAGATCTTTTTAATTTACTATTTTAGTTTCATTTTTAAATCTTGATAGAAATGTGCTTTTTAGGTTGGTTTCAAAATTTTCAACAAATGTCCATTAAATAACAATGTTTTGAGTGTTTTGATAATGAATACTAATTTTGATACACATATAGTTGTATTTATGATAGAATGTGAGATACTAAGCAAAGTATCAAAGAACATGGCTTTAAGTAGACAAATATGTCAACCAAATGGATTGTTTTCTCTACTTAAGTACATGCTTGGTTTCCCAGTGGATGCTAAGATGTGTAAAATGTGTTTTGAAGAATTCATCAGCTGGAAAAAAAAGTTTTCTGCAATTTTAACAGGTTCTGTACACTTCGATGATTTTTAATTTTTAAGGTTGCTCCTTCATATAAATCTATGCATTTCAATCTAAGAATTCCTTAAAAAGATTAGACTGCCTTATTCTGAAAGGTTTATAATTGCTTTTTAATTGGTCTCATTACTCTGTTTTTCAAATTTATAACCCCCTCAAAATTGTCAGATGCTCTTTTTAAAATTTGAATCTAGCTGTTGCTTTGGTATCTAAAATCCTTTAAATTGTTCTTTTTTCTGATAAAGTAAAATGCAAAAACTCTGAAGTGGCATTTATTGGGTCCTGATGATCTGACTTCTTTATTTTCAGTCTCTTTCCCTGCTTAAATTCTGTATTATTTATTGCTGCATGATAAATTACTCCCAGACTTAGCAGGATGGAGCAATAAACACATTATCTCACACAGTTCTTGAGGGCTAGGAATCTAGGAGCAGCTTCTCCGAACAATCCTGGCCTAGGGTCTTTAATAAGGTCCCAGTAAAGCTCTTGGCAATGGCTGCAGTCTTCTAAAAGTTTGATTGAGTCTGGAGAATTTCATTTCCAAGCTCCCTCACGTAGTTGTTAGCAAGCTCAATTCCTTGCTGACTGGAGGCGTCTGTTCATGAACTTCTCCATTGCTGTTTTCATTGTCCTAACAGTATAGCAGCAGGCTTACCACAAAGGTAGTGATCCAAAAGAAAAAGAGCACAAGTAAGAGAGCACAAAAGACAGAAACAGTGGTCTTTTATGACTGACTTTGGAGTTCTATATAAAGTCACAACAAATCAAGCCTGTAAATGTAGGAAGAACTATACAAGGCTGTGTATGCCAGGAGATGGGGACCATTGAAAGCTGACTACCACAGTAGCCACATGCAGAATAAATTCTCTCCCTTCAAAGCTGCCACAAGTCTCTTCCCATTATAGTATCAGCTCATAATCCAGAATCCCATCCAAATTGGTTTTAGATACCTGTTGTTGCTTCTCAGATGTAGTTCCTTAAGTACAGCTACTCAAATTTCTCTCATGCTGTTAAGCTAAAGAGAAATATCCACCTCCTCCCTTACATATGCAATATACAGTACAGGGTAAGGAAAATCCTATAAAGTAGTTCCCATTCAAAGCAAGAGGCAGAGGGTAGGGGATGGTAGACACAAGAGGGTTCCTGGTCCAAAGCATATCTGAAATCCAGTCACACAAATTATGATAGTTCCTTGGTTGAATGTAAATTCCTGAGTATAATTCACCAGAGGCTCTCAGCTTTGCCTTTTGGGCATTTGGTTCAGCCCTCTACTCAGTCTTTCTCTTTCATGAAGGATAAAACATGCTTGTTACTGAGTTTTCTTAGCTTTCTTCCTGCCAACATTTTGGGATTCTGAAGACCTTTTTTTCATTTTGTGTTATTTCTTGTCTCTTAGTTCAAGCTGGCAGTGTTTCAGAATATGTTGATTTTTTAAAAAACAACTTTGTAGGTCTTTATGTACTTTATGGGGTCTGTTTCATTAGCTGAATGCCACATCCATAAATATCTTTAAGAGAAGCTTTTACTATGAGCTGCTGCTAAAGTACCACACCCTTTGAGAGAATCTGAAGTGACTAGTTCTCTTTACCAGGTCTTTTGTCTGGCGCAGTCTTTGATCTTTCTGAGATTTTAACAAAAAATTTTGTAGTCACTTCTTCAACTTAGTTTTAGACCACGTTTTTCTGTTAGTGCCCTGGATTTGATATTGGCTGACCATTTCTGAATTTTAGTGTTGTTTGCATCCTAGAGAAATCGCACATTTTCAGAACCCTCAAGTCCTGGCTCTTCTTTAACAGTTCTTCATTTAGTTTTTGTTTGTTTGTTGTGGTTTTTTCCATATAAAGCAGAAAAACAAGGCAGCACTTTTCAACTCTCTGATTTAAAAATCTCCTTAACTAGGGGCGCCTGGGTGGCTTAGTCGGTTAAGCGTCCGACTTTCACTTAGGTCACGATCTCGCGGTTCGTGGGTTCGAGCCCCGCATCGGGCTCTGTGCTGACTGCTAGCTCAGAGCCTGGAGCCTGTTTCTCTGACCCTCCCCTGCTCACGCTGTCTCTCTCTCTCTCTCTCTCCTAGAAATAAATAAAACATTAAAAAAAATTTTTTAAAAAATAAATATCTCCTTAACTAAACCAGCCAGGTTATTAGGTAACATTTTCTACTTTTCACATAACTAAAGGTAACAGTGTTCTTAAACTTTCTGCCCCCTTCCTAACAAGGATATTCTTCTAACATCTGTCTCACTTTTCTGCCCTCATTGCAGCCTTATAAAATACCATGAAGCTTTTATTAACAGTTTCTAATACTGTCCTTAGAGGCCATGGTCTAGTTCCAAAGCCATACCTACATTTTAGGTTTTTGCTACACCAGAAAGACTCTAAATACCAATATATGTGTTAGATATCTCTTGCTGCATAACTACTTATCCAAGCCCTTGCAGCTTAAAACAAACAACCTGACCTGCCTCTTCTCAGGATCAGGAATCACCCTTGCTTTACTGGGTGATTGTGGCTCTGTATTTGCAGAAAGCTGTTTGGGGTTGCAGTCACCTCAACTGGAAAATCTGCTTCCAGGCTCACTTAATGTTGGCTAGAGGTTTCTTTTCCTCGTCACGCGGGCCCTCTTCATTTACTACCTGTTTGTCCTCACAACCAGACAGCTGGCTTCCCCCCAAGCAAATGATCCAATAGAGAGTGCCTAAGACAGAAGCTGCAGTCTTTTGTAACTTAATCTTGAAAGTGATCGATAATACCATCTCTTCTGCTGTATGCTACCACACAAGCCCTCTGCTCAATAAACTGAACTCCTTATTGTACTTAATATTCTCTTAATTCCTCACCTCTGCCTTTGCTTACACTATTCCCTTTTACCCCAAAAGCCTTTTCTTTCCACAAGTTCACTCCACAAACTCCTGTTTGCTGTCAACGTTTATGAAGCCTTTATTGACATACCTTCCCTAAACCCTGTCATATAGAACCTGAACTTGTAGAAAATAAGTTCATTTATATGGTTATTTCCTACTATACTAAAAGTCCTTTGAGAGCAAAAATGGTTAATATTGTTCTGGCACCAGTGTTTCTTTAATGTTTAAATAGTTCTGAGAAAATCTAGGTACTTTATGATTTTTTTGTGTTCTAAAATGAAAATCAGATACCTGTTTTAACTGCCTTTGAACTTTTGGAGTGAAGCTAATAAAGTAGAATTGAAGCTATACTTTTTATGTGTTTTTGTAAGATGAGGAAGGACATGAGGCATTCTAATGATTATGCCAAAATTTTAAGCCAGAAAAGTGTCCTGACCTTTCTAAAAACACATTTTGTGGAACACTGCTAAAAGTACTTATTTTATATTGTGTAGATTTATCAAATAGGTGTAAGCTTATACTTACAAAGTATAATGATAAATATTATGGGGTCTATAGATCTGTCTTTCCCCTCAAGGGCCTCATAATTCATACGATAAATAAACTATAATATGAGGCAGTCTTTTTAAGTCCCTGTTGTAAAGATCAGAAATACCTGTTTTTACTTTGGGTAGATTGTCACTCGTAATATAACAAGGGGAGCCTGGGTGGTTCAGTTGGTTAAGTGTCGGACTCTTGATCTCAGCTCAGATCTTGATCTTAGGGTTGTGAATTCAAGCCCCACATTGGGCTCTGCACTGAGTGTGAAGCCTACTTTTAAAAAAATAATAATAATAAAACCTTGCAAACAAACTTCTAACATTCGGTCCTGAAAAGTCCTCTTTTATCCTCCATTTGAAATAAATATAAGTAAAATCCTGTAAGATCAAAATCAGTTATTTTTTATCAGTTATCAATTACTTTCTTTGGTTTCCTTTTCCTCTACCATACTGACATCTTGAAAATGTGTATGAGAATTCTGTTTTGTTGTTTGTTTTTTTTAATTTTTTTTTTTTAAGTCTTTATTTTGAGAGACAGAGAGTGAATGGGGAAGGGGCAGAGAGAGAGGGAGACACAGAATCTGAAGCAGGCTCCAGGCTCTGAGCTGTGAGCACAGAGCCCAGTGTGGGACTGGAACCCACAGACTGTCAGACTGTGAGATCATGACCTGAGCCGAAGTCGGACGCTTAACCGACTGAACCACCCAGGTGCCCCTGTATAGGAGAATTCTGTATGAATGCTTTTCTCTTGGTGAATTTTTCCTTTGCAGTGCAATACCAATAAAATAAGAATGGTTTGTTTTGTTTTGTATGTCAGTAAATGTAGAATCATATTGACTTGTGGGGGTTTTTTGTCTGTACTTTTGTGTTGTGATTTTGTAAAGTACACTTGAGAAATTTCTAACTTCTGTAGTAATGAAACACTTTCTTGGTTTTTTTGAAGATGGGACAGAGCAAAGAAATGTTTGAAAGGATTAACGTTTCCCCCTGGTCTTTGTATTTTTAGGATTGGATATTTTCATATAAAATTTCTCAGTTGAACCTTAGTTCTTGTTCATATGTAGAACTCTTTTATTTCTCAAGGATTCCTAATACTTTGAATCACTGGCAAGAAACCAATTAAATTACTATAATGTCCCTTTATTTCTGCCCAGCTACCTTAAATCCTTCCTGGAATAAATCTTAAGTTTGAATAAAAAACATCTGTAATTTCTAAGATTTGGACCTAGAAAGCCTTACCAATTGGAAAATAATGGAATATAATTTAATGTTTACTGTATAAAGTGTCATAAAATAAGATGACCACTCGTTCCTAATAGCTGTGTATCTTCTACAAGGGAGGCCTGTTGGAGAGACATCCTTGTGATATAAATATGTTATGCTACCCATAATATCTTGGTGTTATGCTGTCCTTTCACTCAGTTTAATGTATTCAGATTTATTATGAATTAATAGTGGAGAAATTAGAAAATCAAGAGGAAAGTTCACAGGGTAGCAAGAACTTAAACCCTGAATAAAAATTCCTAAGTAGGTCAGATGTTATCTCCATTGCCATTTCCCTAATTCAGAGTACTATCATCTGTTGCCTAGATTTAAGTACTTTCCTAAGAAGTCTTCCCAAGACTGCGATTACTCCCTTCCCTAGTATTAACAAAACCAGTGGTCCTTTGAAAACTGAAATCTCATTGTGTCGCTTCCTGCTGAAAACCTCTAAAGAGCTCCCATTGCTCTTAAAGTGGCTTATATATTAGGCCTTATGTAATCTGGCCCCTACCTCCGTTTAGTTCCTCCAAATCCTTTGAGGTCCATCCATCCACAGAATCATTTCTCATTTATTGCCGTATACTGATAACATTATTTCTCTACAGGTTGGTTTAGTAATCTCTCACAGCTCCAGGTCACCTCCTTAGGTATCCATTAGGATAGGTCTGTTATATGCTCCCATAACATAGCTTTTTAGCAATTACTGTTAGAAACTTCCATCTCACTTATGTAATTATTTGCTTACTCTTTACCGTATGATTCTTGGTTCCAAGTACCTGTAGCATTGAGCTTAATTTCTTCATTATTTGTTGAATGAATGGGTACATTATTGGCTTGTTTATTTATGTTTCTAGTTCAGTCTATCCCAGAGTTGTGTTTAAAGAGCATAAACCCCATTATAATTTAGACTTACAGGACGATAATGATGTTTCCATCAATTTTTTTGCCATATGGTTACATGTGATTAGACAGGTCATTTAACTGCTAGAACTCATTTTTATCATTTGTAGAAGGAACTAGTTCATCTATAAGCTTGCCCCTGACTCAGATGTTCAGTAATGTTTTATGGTTTCCCTTCATCAGGGAAAAGATTGATTTCTAACTTCATTGACCATTAGGTTGATTTGGAGGTTCTGTTCTACCTGGCCCCACTCTGGGATTCAGCTGAAAGAGCAGCCTCCAGTCTCAACTTGGCTGGACACCGTAATAGAGGAAAGAGCTCTGGAAGATCTCTTATCTTTCATCTTAATCAAATACTCTGTCCAGAAATTACATGTCCTCTAGGCCCACAGCTCATTGACCAGAACAAGCTACACCACCTAACTATAGAAGGACCAGTAGGTACAGTCCTACCATATGACCAGAAGGCAAAGAAAAAAGTATTTGGCAAACAACACTAATGACAGATTTTTATGCTTCGCATCAACCAAAGATTTGAATCACTGTCTTTAAGGCAAAATATACTCATTTCCTCCCCCAGTGAACCTGCCCAAAAGTCCCAGCTAGCTTGAAGTCTTGGGATTTCCAGGTGTTGTATATAATTCTCTACATTCAGTTTGGGTATGTTTTTTCTTGGTCTGGAGATCTGTGAATGAAAATACTATCTCCGTTATTGTCTGCTACCCTCCCTCACTGTAAATACACCTAGTATACATCAGAATAACAGGGGCATGATAACCACAATAAACACTCCCATTTGAATAATGAGAGGAAAACATAGCATTGCCTAATCCATAGCAACTAAAAAATCCCACCAGGCTGACTTTATAAGGGTCCCTTTCCCCTGGATATGGGGAATATTCTTATTTAGGTACTAAATCTGCTCTTCTGTAAGGTCTCCCCAGTCCATTGTTTTTTGTGGCTCTTGGCATTCCTTCATTTCTCCATCATCTTCCATAGCCTCGTCTGAAGTAGGTATTAGAAAATATTAGGGGAGCTAATGCAAGTGTCAAAGTCAATCAGATTTTAAACGGGCTTTTGATTTTTGTTTGTTGGCAGCACAGCTTTGGAGTAGGCTTCTAATGTGTTTCTATTTAGCTCAGTATGCCAGTAGCCTGTATTCATAGTTCTTTATCAGATTGCTAACATAAACCTATTAACTTTTGCTGGCAAAGTTACACCCTTAGTGTCCTTTCTTTTTCCTCAGAGCTGTTTTGTTCAGCTGAAAGCATTAACACAGTTTTAATTGGGTCTCTGCTTTTGAGACTCTAATCCATTCAAATGTTTTACTCTGATTTGAAATTTACCCTCAAGGTCTATTACTCATCCTTTGTTAGTTAATGGCCTTCTTGATTTTTACAATTATGGCTCAGGTTGAGAAGCATTCTTCAAATGCTACAAGTCCCTGGAGAATTTTTGGAGTCTTCTTTTCATTCCTGTTTTACAAACTAATCAGTTTTTTTTTTTTAATTTGTTACTTACAAACTGAACACAGAGCAACCAGTACACTGTTTTGATGTTCAGTTTTTTTAACCTCTTCTCCTAAAGCTCCACCTTTATTAAGTACGTTATTTGCTTTTCAAGCTGTAACTGACTTGGATGTCAAATAACTTGTACTGTCTAATATGGGCTGTCATCCTCCCGTCCTCTTAGAGGTTTCCTTCCTCCTTGGCCCCCAAACTAATGGAATATATTTTAGCCTTTGTGTTAGAACAGTATCCCCCTTCTGGAACCAATTTATGTCAGGGTCAACTAGGTTATGATGTGATAACAAACAACCTCAAAAGTTTATGTCTTGTTTTATGTAACATTTTTTCATGGATCAGGTGGAGAACTAGGCAGATGCAGAAGTCAGCGTCTCAAGTATAGTGGCAGATAGAAGGTGATTTCAAATCTTTTACCAGTAATAAAGTACTCTGTCCTAGAAATAATAAGTTGCTTTGATTCACAACTCATTGTCCCTAATTAGGTACCTAGTCCCACGAGCCACAGGAGAGCCAGAAAGCAGAAAGCACGACGTTACTGTGTGCCTGGGAGGCAGCCAGGAGTAATTTGATGAGCAGAAATAACGGCTCTCCATTACACTTTCAGTGTTTATCTTTGTGTATTGGGGAAAGAGGATGAAGGAAAGTGGGTACTTGAGGACATTTGTGAAGACAGAAAAAGTATACTCCCTTCAGTCAGCTGTGTTCTGAACTTAAGGTTTTTAATCTATCCTCCTTCAGTCCATTTAAATAAGTTTTAAGTTTCGCATTCTGACCATGGTTTGGTCAGATTATAATAAGAATATCTCACTTACTAGAAGGTATACTTTGGTTGGCATCAGGTTGAGATAAATATAAATTCCTAATTAAGTATAGGTTTGTAACATCAGCCCTCTGCTGCCATTTATTACTGGGAAATTAATTTGTGTCTGTCACAGTTTGCTTCTTTAAAATGGGATCATGAAAGTATTACTTTTGTTTAGGTATAGAAGAGTCAACCTTTTATTCTGACCAAATTTAATGCAGCTTCTGAGATAATAAAACTTACAAGCATGATTTAATTAATGCTTTTGTAGGAAACTGGTCTTAACTCATTTCATCTCTTTCTGCTATGAAATAAGATAATTTGTGTAATGTGTATATGAGCTTACAGACCTTTGTAAGAACGAATATAATTTCCCTTCTCTTATGGCTATAAATACCAGCTAAAAGAGAATAATTCACATATAAATATGTTGTTCAAGTTTTGGAACAATTTGCCCTTCCCAAATAAAAGTTACTCATTTTTCTCTCACTTCCATAAGAAAGAGAAACCAAATTTATATCAGGAAGTATTAGATTAGTTTAAAAATGTTCCAGTGAATTATTTCATATCCATTGTGGGATAAAATGTGTGGTGAAAATAATCTTTGAAATGAATTACTGCCATGAATTTAACTTGACCAGGAAAGCGGAAAGAACAGGGCTTCCTTATTATGACTGCAGTGCATGTTTTATTTTTTTTCTTTTGTACTTTAAAGTGTATAAAGAGTTCTCATTCTTTTGTAAAAGCTGAAAAAGTGAGGGTGGTCACTATAATAATGTGCCTGAACTTGTCATATAAAGTTCTCAGAGTTCTATAGTGAGTGAGATTTGACAGTCTTCAGAGGTTTAGGATTGTTTTTAACAATGACAGACTGCCAATAAAAATTAGAGGTTTAAAGTGTCCTTGTTTATAGGATTAGTTAGAAAGGACATCATTTATTTACTTTTTTTTTTTTTTAGTTTTTTAATGTTTTTATCTATTTTTGAAACAGAGACAGAACATGAGTGGGGGGAGGGGCAGACAGACAGGAACACACAGAATCTGAAGCAGGCTCCAGGCTCTGAGCTGCCAGCACAGAGCCCAATGCAGGGCTTGAACGCACGAACTGTGAGACCATGACCTGAGCTGAGGTTGGATGCTTAACCACCTGAGCCGCCCAGGCGCCCCATGGGACATCATTTAAAATATAGGTAAATTTGGACTTAGTCTTATTAATGTATTGATTCATATACAGCTAGAGTGAAACAATGTCTATTAATAATATAGGCCATTTATTGAAATTTGCTGTTACAATAATACCCCACAGTTTTATAGACATAATTTCACTTAATCCTTAGTGTAACTTTTATAAATTTGATAGCATTTTCTGCCCTTTAATAATAAGGAAAAAAAGTTGGTGTCATTTATATTATAAAAGGCTAATAAGAATATGCTAGGTGCTATGCTAAAAGGTTATCTCATTTTATCTTTATAATGGCAGTTCCCTCATTTTACTAATAAGAAAATTTAGGGTTAAAGAAGTTAAGTAACAGTTTAAGTGACACAATTGGAATTCCAGTCCAGGTTTCTGACATCAGAGTATGTACTTTTAAATAGTGTACCTTGTAGACGTCTTCATATTTGATAAAGAGTATTCTAATAAAAAGTTAAAATCAAATTTTATTTCCATATGTGTGTTTTATAATTTATAAGAAGATAATTTATGGCACAAAATAACATTAAATTAGAATAATTTGAGATTAAAAAAAACTTACTTTCATCTACCACCGTGTTTCAATAAAGGGGGAGTGAGTTTGAGTAAGTAAAGGAAACAGACATATAGTTAAAGTAGAAAGTTTTGAGACTACCCGTGCCTTTTATTTTTTAGCTACTACAGAAGACACAGATTTCAGAAATTATCACACTGGGAGTTTAATGGTTTTGGTGAACCCAAGGGACTTGGTGTTAGTTAAGAAAAGGAAGGAAATTTGTGAGATTAGTTCGCGTGTCTGAACTTCCTATACTTTTTTTCTATACTAGCCACTTTACAGTGTTTTCAACAGTTACCTTAAACATGCACAAAACTTAGCATTCATACAAACCCGGAAAGTTTATATTTTTGATAGGGAAAACAAACTATTAATAAGAGCAGTGTAACAACAGCTAAGTCTTGATTGCTATGTTGACTGGCAGGAAAATACAAGAGATAAATCTGTTATTTTTGATGGAAGAACAAGTCTCTAACTTGAGACTGTTTCATCCTTCTTAGATCCTTATCTCTCAAGGGTAGTAAATCATTTAGTATCCTCTTGACTTCTTTTATGGTAGATTATAGGATAATACCTAAATAAAATACTTTAAAGCCAAAATGAACTCCTTCCCAATTTGCTGTTAATTCAAAGCTGATTCTCTTCTTAGAGGGAAGCTCGTATTACTATTTATTTCTGTAAAAAATTACTTTGTTTCCACATTTGGTAAACAAATGTTTACCAAACATTTCGTAAATGGAGATATAATATCAGAGATATAATAAAGTGTTGCAAATCCAGGGAAGAAGTATAAATTTTAATGGATTTCTAATGTTTATTCAGCAAGATAAAACCATGCTTGTTAAAGCAAAACATACTTTATACTTTACAGTGGACCTCTATGTATATAGGGATGATAGATGGTTAAGAATAGTTAGTTACACAGGACACATGCGCATGTTTTGGTTCTCCTAGAACTTAATCTTGCTCTGCTCCATCCTTCATATCCATGGTGCCTGGGTATTACCAGCAGTTAAGCTTTTTGAGCATTAATTTGGTAAAACACTCCAAAGAGAATCCTGTTAAGAGAAGTTAGGAAATTGCTCTTACGTTCTTATCTGGTTGTAGCTTTCCACTGATCCTTGAAGCCACGATGCTGTTGTTTGTCTCTTCATGTGTTTAAAGTCCTTTCTGCTTCTCTCTTAGTAATCTGAGTTCTACCCTGAGTACCAACCAGAACTCAGTCATACATGGGGAAGGCAAAAGAAGACAAGAAGGAGGAATTAAGACACAGTAGAAAGGCCATGGGGTTCTGGAGTCAGACCTCAATCCAAATCGTATTTCCACCACTTCGGGCAAGTGACTTAATCTTAGTGAGCTTCACTTTCCCTGTAAAATAGGTATAGTAATATGTTTTAAGGATGAAGATTAAGTATCTAATAAAGGGTCTGAACATAGAGATAAAATTTTACTTACTAAACTACCCCTTCTTACTGTCATTTCCACCATGTAAATAGAGCATGCTTTCACGTCTGTCAGTGATCCACCTTACCACAACCAGACTGCTAAATCTTCAAAAGTAAACAGCATAAATAACTATGTCAATATCAAGAGTCTCCATACTTCCTGTAAAGAGTCAGATATTTTAGGCTTTGCAATTCTTACAGTCTGTCACTACTACTCAGCTCTGCTACTGTAGGGCATAAGCAGCATGGGCAGTATGTAAATGAATGAGTATGGCTATGTTCTACTAAAACTGTTTACAAAAACAGATGGTGAGACAGATTTGCACACCACCCCAGGCTATAGTTTGCCAACTGCTAATCTGTACTACTGTCCATAAAAGGGAGTTCTATTGTCAGAGATTTCATATTCTGAAAACAGCACCCCCTTTTTAAAATCAGTGAAAAATACCTCAGTATGAGTTAACAGTGAAGTCATGAGGTTATGTTTCCCAAAACTGATAGACTTTCTTACTGTAGAAGAGAATGGTTTTTATATGCCACAGTTTTAACATAAGTTTAATGCTTAGCATACTTTTTAATACTGAAAAATTAAAGGTTTGATCCCACCAAACATTTAGATGAATCACACTAAATGATGAGTAATAATTAGGATATATTGACTTATATATTACTCATTTGGAAAATCATGTGCATATTAGTATATGAGGATTCTTCTGTACAGAAACTGTTCAACACTGTTTATCCCTGTCTGTGCATTTCTCAAAATGAATCACAAAACTCTTGACATAATGCTTAATGATATCTCTAGAACTACTATTCAGAAGACAGTATTCTGATAATATCTAGATTAGGTAAGGAAATTACAGAGAAAAGTTTCACTGACGTATGATCAGAGATAGTACAGTTACTTGGCAGTAATTCTGGAAGAAGTACTTGTACCTCTTCCTCTGGATTTCAAGGATTCTTTTTTCTTCTTATTACTCTTAGCTTTTTTTAAAGCTATTATTGGGAAATAATTTCTTTTTTTTAATTTTTAATGTTTTTAATTTATTTCTGAGAGAGAGAGATAGCATGAGCAGGGGAGGGCAGAGAGAGAGGAGACACAGAATCTGAAACAGGCTCCAGGCTCTGAGCTAGCTGTCAGCACAGAGCCCGACATGGGGCTCGAACCCACGAACGTGAGATCATGACCTGAGCCAAAGTTGGACACTCAACCGACTGAGCCACCCAGGTGCCCCTATTGGGAAATAATTTCAAGCTTACAAAAAAGTTGTAAGAAAAAGAGTAGTACACCTGTACATTCCCACTGTTAACATTGTGCCCAATTTGCTTTATTGTTTGTTTTTTCACATGTTCTCAATCGTATACAAACACATGCACACACATAATATATTTTTTCCAAACCATGTGAGACTAAGTTGTCTACATCATGGTCCTTTATTCCTAAGTATTTCAGTGGGTATTTAATCTTTTATCATATAGACAGTTTTTGAAGATTATAGTTCCTTCGATTTTTTTTTTTAATAGAGGATCCCATTTTGAGTTTGATGTTTTCTCAATTAGATTCAAGTTTTGCACTCCCAGGTAGAATATTACATAAAGGATGTCATATTCTCATGGTATCACATCTGGAGGCACATATATCTGTCCGTCATTGATAATGTTAGTTTTGATCACCCAGTCAAGGTGTGGGCCGTTCTCTCCACTGTATAGTTACTAGTTTCCCTTGCAACTAATAAGCACTCTGAGGGGAACCTATATCCTTTTGTGAATTAATATAGTGAAGTTGTTAAGAGTTCATACTAGAGTCACAACTGAAAAGTCCAGGTAATTGTATGAACTTAAGCAAGTTTACTAATATGTGAAATAGGGATGATAGTTGCCACGTCTTTTTCTACATGTACATGTATATAACATACATTGTTAGGCGCTTTAAATGAAATATCTGCAAAGGCTTGTCATGTAATAAATGTTCAGTACATGTTAGCTGTTACTATTTTAGCTTTGGAAAGATGAATTAATACATAGTAATAAAATGTAAGGCTTTATAACCCAAAGTTAAAAAGGACTTTATCTGAGGCACCTAGGTGGCTCAGTCAGTAGAGCGTCCAACTCTTAGCTCATGTCTTAATCTCAAGGGCCTTGAGTTCAAGCCCCACATTAGGCTCCAAACTGGGCATGAGCCTACTTAAAAAAAATAAGATTAATGTTTTATCCAAGATGAATGACTTTTTAAATATCTTATTATTGAGCTTGTTCTAATTCTTTGTGTTCTTCCCTACCTGCTGTGCTCTGTCCCTTCTGTTATGTGTGAGGCAAGTAGTTTAGGGGTGAAACCCCTATCAAGAAGTTTTTTATGAATTCTGACCTGCTTAATTTTCAATTTCTTAAAGATTATAATTGGATTTTTATGAAATAGACATTTTAAAAATCACCTGTACCTCTTTACTCTTCTACCACTGTGAAGTGTCATGTAATAGTTGTAAGAGACTTTCTAAAAGGGGTAGATATCCTAGTAGAATTATAAAGAATAGAGAGAGGTTTAGATGGACTTAAAGACAGGGAATATCACAGACAGGTATCACTAAAAAGTTCTTCTAGATGTTCCCTATGGCTGGAGTGTGAAAATCAGGGTAAAAAGTGATAAAGTAGGGGCGCCTGGGTGGCTTAGTCGGTTAAGCATCCAACTTTCGCTTGGGTCATGATCTCGCGGTTCGTGGGTTTGAGCCCCACGTCGGGCTCTGTGCTGACGGCCAGCTCAGAGCCTGGAGCCTGTTTCAGAGTCTGTGATTCCCTCTCTCTCTGACCCTCCCCTGCTCACGCTGTCTCTCTCTCTCCTAGAAATAAATAAAAACATTTTTTAAAAAAGTGATAAAGTGTTGGACTGGAAGAATTAGCTAGAGCCAGATCATGAAAGACCCTGTTTGCCATGCCAAGAAGTTTGAATTTCATCATGAAGGCAGTAGAGAGCCAAGGGTTAAATATGAGAGTGATAGGATCTAACTTTTAGAAAGACCACTGACAGTAGCAATAGAAGGGAATTGGAGGATAGTGTGATACTGAAGGTAAGAAGGCTAGTTGCTGCCTGAACTGTAACAATGGGGTAAAAAAAAAAAAAAAAACAGGCACTGAATAACTTGTAGACATAAAATGTGGGAGAACTGTATAGGATCTGATGACATTATTTGGAAATGGAGCAGTAGGAAGCAAGAGAGAGATCGAAAAATCAGGTCTTCTGGCTTGGGTGACTGGATGTACAATGGTGCAATTCACTGCATTAAGTAATAAAAGAGGAACAGATTTGGAGATCAGCAGATGGGGATGTTCATGTTATGTGAGGTATGTCTGTGGAACATATAGTAAGAGATCTTTATACATGTGCCTGGAGTTTAGCAGAAATATGGGCTAGAAATTAAGATTTCAGGTCATGTCATTAGCATACAAATGGCAGTTAACGCCGCAATAGTGGATGAAATTGCAAGAGTGAATATGTACAAGGGCTAAGGACTAAGTCTTGCATAGCTTTTGTTTGTATTAGATTATATAAACATCTTTAGTTTTACACAAGTTTAAATTTGATTATTCAATACTGTTGATTTAGTTTCTCCCAAAACGAGAAACACCATTTGTATTTTATTTGACTGTGTGAGTTAAAAGGTATTAAGTAATGACAGATGACTGACTAGCTCTCCAGGATATGTTGGAGGTTTAGAAGTCATCAGCATAAAGATTATGACCAGAAATAATAGCTTTTGAGCCTTTTTAAATTTAATTTTTAGGGAAGCATTCCAGTTAGATTGTCACTTTTGTGAGCAAAGAAAGAAATTAATTTTAGTCCCTTCCCCTTAACATGCCAGTCAGCACATGGAGCATGCAGGCTCCTAGTAAATACAGGGCAAGCCAAGTTTAAAGGGATGTAAGGGGTACAAATACAGGAATGAGAAGGCAGGCATCAGGATTGAGCTTAATTTTGCCTGGAGGTGCCTTTGACCATGTTATGTAGTGACTTTATGTCCTGAATATTTTGTAAGAAAAGGATTAAATTGACAAATATTTCACACTGCAGAGAAGAAACAAGACTGGATTATTTTACATGTACCTTAACAAAGGTCTATTTTACTGTTTTATACTCTAGAAATAAATGTAATTTCAGAGAATTGAGCTCTAAGTGGGAGGAGGGGGTAGAGGGTAATAGTCCTACGATTTTTTACCATTTACTCCTTGTAGGAAATAGTAAGTATTGAATCGTTCTTTTTCTTCCCAAATAGTCCATATCTTCAACTATTTTAACTGTTCACACTGAGTATTTTAAATAGAAAAGGCAAATGTGTTTTAGCCTTAATTTTTTCTTTGCTTTTATGAAATTTAATCTTAGTGTTTTATGCAGTCTATTCTAAACCAGAACAGTTTGTGGACCTTAAATAACTGGCGCAATTTACTGGCTCATTTATTCAATAAATATTTATTCGATATTTGTGTGTGAGGCACAGTTCTAGACCTAGGGCAGAGCTGAGCAAAAAACAAATTCCTACTTTCATGGATCTTCTATTTTAAGGAGGAGATAAGACAATAAATAAAGCAATAAGTAAATTCAATAGTCTGTTAGGAGGTAGGCATTATAGAGGAAAACAAAGAAGGGGGGGTGGATAAAGTGTTGTAGAGGGAAGAGAGTTCATTTTTTTGCAACATTTTCTTATGAAAGGTTTCAAATATATGCAGTGAAGTTTCAAGAATTTACAGTGACCATATGTATACCTACTAGCTAGTTTCTACTATTAACATTTTACTCCATCTTATATCCATCTATCTCCATCCATATTTTGAGGCATTTCAAAGGAAATTGCAGATATCAGTGCATGTTTTCCTAAATATGTCAACATACATGTCATTAATTACGGTTCAGTATTTATTATTTTTTTCTTTTGAGGTAAAATGTACGTACAAAGATATTCACAAATAGTAAGTATATATTAGCTGAATTTTGACAACTCATATACTTTCATAACCTAACCTGCATCAAGATATGGAACATTATTACCATCATTCCTGAAAGCGTCTTCATTCCCCTTCCCAATTAATGCTTGCCCCCACTCCCCAGAAACAAGTACTGTTTGATTTTTTTTTCACCATAGATTAATTTTGCCTGTTTTGAAACTTCACATAAATGGACTCAAAGAATGTGAACTCTGTTATATAAAACTTTTTTACTCACCTCAGTGTTTTTGGGACTTACTCCTATTATTGCATGTGTAAGTAGTTCCTTAAGTTGCTGAGTGTTATTGCACTATATTACTATACCATGGTTTGTTCATCTGTCCTATTGATGGACATCTGGGTTGTTTCCACTTTGGGACTACTGTGAATAAAACCATATGAATAGTCTTATTCAGGTCTTGTTGTGGGCTTGCATAAATACCTACGAGTGGTATTACTGGGCCATGTGGAATGGGTATGTTTGGTAAGATCTGCCATACCTTTTTCTCAGTAATGCCATGTAGGAGAGTTCTAGTTTTTCCACATCCTCACCATCATTTGATGTTGTCAGCCTCAGGTTTAGCCATTCTGGTGGGTGTGTAGTGGGAAAGCTGGCAAAGATGACTTTTAAACAAAGATTTGAAGAAGGTGAGGGGGCAGGCTATTTAAATTTGAAAAAAAAAAAAAAAAAAGCAAAGAATCTAGTGTACAGGAGCACAGTAAGTGAAGAGGAGAATAGTAAATGATGCCAGAAAGGTGACAAGGAAAGGGGAATGCAAATCACTTTGGACCTTGTAAGCAGTTTTAAGAACTTTGGCTTTTATTCTGAATGAGGTAAGAAATAACTGGAGTATTTTAAGTGGAATAATGGCATGATTTGACTTGCATATTAACAGATTGGTTATTCTGTGAAGAATGGTCAAAAATGGAAGCAGGGAAACCAGTCAGAAAGTTCTTATAATGAGCCAATCATTAATTGGGGTGTTTGGATGTAGAAAACTACACAGTCTTTGCTGAAGCCATGTTCCTGAACAGGCGCTGATGTTTTAGTTCTTAGAAATGTCATTAGAGAATAGAAGAGAGAGTAATTCAGTTCAGCCTTTTTGTTCAAGTAGCATTGGAGTCTAGCTCTACATGTATAAATAATTGGGGGTTAAATTTCGTAAGTGGCTTTTTACAAATTAGTAATTACTTATTTCCCCATAAGGAATTTCATATATTGTTGCTTATAATACTCTGTTTTAATTTCTTAACCCAAAAGGTCTAAATGTGGTCTTAATTGTTATATCTAAGTGTTAAGGTCATTAACATTAATGACCTTAATCATTAAGGTGATTAAACAAAAACTTAATGATTAAGGTGTTAATCATTAAGGTGATTAAACAAAAAAATGAATTAGTGAAAATAATTTAATCTTTATTTAGGAATTTTGTACAAAATAACCTTAAAAAGCTCTTGTGGTTTGCTGGTATTTATTAGATATTATAAAGCAAAGTATTAAGAGTTTGCAGTGAAGCAAAATATAGTACTAGATGCTGAACAGGTTACAAGGATAATTGTATTTAGTCTTCATCCTTAAAAAAATTTAGAGTCCCCAAATAACACAAGAGAATATATCTTTAAAGGGAAAGTCACAAAGGTTAATTAAACATAGTGTCCACATTTTAGAGATCAGTATATAAACAAATAGTTACAACACAATTTCTAAGTAGAGAATGTAGTATTATAGAAGCACAAACTGGGGAGCATTTCTGCTAAGAGGAGGCAGAGGGAAGATAATTTTAAACAGACCTAGAAGAACAAGTGGGAATTTTCCATGGAGGAGCTGGGGCATGTAATGTCAGCAGAGGTGTCCAGTCATCATCTGAGCAAAGGCACAGAGCAGATGCTTAAGACACACTTGCAAGACTGTCCCTTCAGATAATTTTTATCTACACATAGCTAATGTCACTCTCACTTAATCAATAAAAATGGTATTTTCTAAATTCTCAAATGTAAGTGACATGCCCAATTTAGAGCCAGTTAACCCTTTCACATTAACTGCCAGTGCATTTAACAAAGAGACAATAAAAAAACATCTGAAAGGACAACCTTTTTCTAGGGTTAAGCAAAATAACAAAGAGGAGAGTAAAGAAACAAAACATTAACTGCCAGAGAAAAGAGAGGGAAAGTTGGGTAAGGGGGGAAAAAAACCAAAATACAAATAGGTAGGAAAGTGACTTGCTGGACTTGGGGTTCATGAGGAAGGTAGGATTCTTACATATCTTATTCTGTCTGTATCTGTATCCATGCTCTTCCAGTGTACTAGGGAGGCTGAAGTAACATGAGTGAATATTTTGGAGCTTAGTGTCATGATAGCAAGTTTCATGGAGACATGACAGTGTGCCTCTGAACCTTCTAAAGATCATTGTTCAGGGGCGCCTGGGTGGCTCAGTCCGTTGGGCAGCCGACTTCAGCTCAGGTCATGATCTCACAGTTCAGGAGTGTGAGCCCCGCATTGGGTTCTTTGCTGACAGCTGGCTCAGAGCCTGGAGCCCGTTTCCGATTCTGTGTCTCCCTCTCTCTCTGACCCTCCCCTTGTCATGCTGTCTCTCTCTGTCTCAGAAATAAATGAAAAGCATTTAAAAAAAATTTTTTAAAAAGATCATTGTTCAGTCTTTTCAGATCCTTTTTATTGTTCATATTGCTATGTATAGAAAACATAATTACTTGCAGATCAAGAAGCTTTTTAAGTTATTTGCTTAATCATAAGTTATAGTTAACCTAATTTCATTTTATGTAAGATCAAATATTAAAGAATTCTTTAGATTATTTAATTTTATTTACTTTGTTTCCTGTAAATCCAAACTTGAGAATTTATGCCTCTGTTATTTTATTGAAAAGTTAGAATTGTTCTTTGTATTTTGGTGATTAATTTTTAATTGCAACTGTGCTTAACATAAATATAAAATTTACCTCCCCACTGTGTCACATGTATAAGTGGTCTTCAAACATAGTTATTTCCTTTTTTTAAAAAATAATATTCTAGAGGCACCTGGGTGGCTCAGTTGGTTAAGCATCTGACTTCGGCTCAGGTCATGATCTCACAGTCTGTGGGTTCAAGCCCTGCGTTGGGCTCTGTGTTGACAACTCAGAGCCTGGAGCCTGCTTCAGATTCTGTGTCTCCCTCTCTCTCTGACCCTCCCCTGCTCACTCTCTGTCTGTCTAAATAAAATAAAATAAAGGCATTAAAAATTTTTTTAATATTATAAAAAATAATATTCTAAATAACTCCCATTACTGTACATGCTAGCTTAAATGTCCCATTACTGCAGATGTTAGCTTTGCACTAGTGAAAATAATGCTGTGCATGAAATCCTTTTCCTATTTACGTTTACAGTGACACATTGTACTTCATAGCACTTACCACACTGTACAATTTATTTTTAGGACTTTTTTTTTTTAATTTTAAACACTGATTCATTTTTGAGAGATAGACTGCAAGTGGGGGAGGGGCAGAGAGAAAGGGGGACACAGATTCTGAGATTCTGAAGCAGGCTCCAGGCTCTGAGCTGTCAGCACAGAGCCGACGCGGGGCTTGAACCTACAAGCGGTGAGATCATGACCTGAGCTGGAGTAGGATGCTTAACTGGCTGAGCCACCCAGGCACCTCAGGACTATTTTATTAGTATCTGTTCTCCCTATTAGAATGTAAGCTCTACAGGGTTGGGAAATGTGTGTATTTTATTTACAACACTGTGTTCCCGGTGCCAGGCACATGGTTGGCACTCAATAAATACGGACTAAGTTAACTAATGAACAGACTTAATCCTAGGTGTTCTGCTCTGTGTCTCTAGTTTTTGTTCTCTACCAGCATTTCCCAAACTATTAACAAAAGTTCTCTATGAGCTATCAATAGACATTTTCTGAAAAAATGATTCTGTGGTCATAGGTTTGGAAGGACTGTATCCCCCCTTCCTTGAACAACCACAATTTCCATTAGCAAGGTAAGAGCTCTCAGAAGTCCTAAAGTCCAAAAAAATCTAAGGTTAGAATCCAGCGTTTTGTCTTTTATAACTGTCAAACTCTTTACTGGACTATTTGAAATTATTTCAACACAGCTGGCCTACTTAATCCTGCAGGTAGATTTATTTTAAAAAAATTCATTGACAGATCTTATCTTCAGTGAATATCTTAACTTTCTATATAAATTATAATTTAAAATTGGATTATCTTAGGTATTTAGCCCAGGCATTCAATAAATTATTGAATTCAGAGTTCATTCTCATTTATTAATTTGTTACTTGGCTTCACGATTCTACATCTTCCTACTCAAATCAAAAATCTCATTTTCACTTATAATTTGATGTTACTATAATGTAATTTACTGTCTGTTCCCTAGAATTTACTGTCTGTTCCCTAGAAATAGATGTATATCGTTTTGGGTTTTAAAAATACTTTCTTTACCTACAAAGCTACAAGTATATTTTACTCTCGAACTAAATTAACTTAAATGGGAAAAGTTTTACTGAACCAAATAAATTATGTCTTTTAGAAATTAACAGTGTTTTATAAAATCACTTAGTGAAATGTACTCAAGTATTTATTTTGTCAATAAGTATTATATGTACATTTTAGAAAATATAGGAAACAATTACAAAAGAGCATTTCAAAATTGTGCCACCTAGAGATCATCTGTTAACTTTTTAGTATATATACTTTGAAACTTGATGTATATGTGAGCATGAACGCATATGTGTGCATATGTGTATATGTATATACACACACAGATACATACGTACATACATGTTCCTTTATTCAGCACATATTTAAGCAGTATGGTTTGTGCCCAGCACTTGTTTTAGGGTGGCTGTTAAGCAGTGACCAAAATGGACAAAAATCCCTGCCTTCATGCTGCTTAGATTGGGTGGCAGAGGAAGATGGGGAGAAAGGGATGACAGTAGTAAACAGGTATATGAGATGTCAGAGGATGGTAAGTGCTGTGAGAACATAAACCAGGGAAAGGAATAAAGGAATATAGAGAAGATTTATTTTATATTTATATATATATGTACATATATGCTTGTCTACTTTTAGACTTTTTTCTGAATATACTTGTTCAATTATATCTTTTTCTTTTAAAAAAGATTAATTACTACAAATATCCTGAACATACAGTTTTTACATCTATTTTACTTAATAAATATTTTCCATATTATTAAATATTCTGAACCATTTTAAGGCTACCTTTAAAACCTTTCAGCCACTATTGCCCTTAGTAAAAGGATAGATCTTAACATGACCAATGACTCTGCATGATTTGGTGCTAATCCCCCGAGCAGATAGCATCTGTTACTCTCCTCCTTCACTCACCATCTCTAGCCACAGTGGCATATGTTTGGTCCCCTTCCTCATATATACATGGGGAGAGAGAAAATAGGAATATATAAAGTTATAGCTATATCCCAGCTGTTGAGAAATGCTTTGAAAGACTTAGAAGAACTTAACCATAAGTCTTTTATATTCTGCACATTTAGGGTTCTTAGTACCTTATTCTTCATCTAACTTTTTACTATAAAAATTTTCAAACTTAGAGAAAAACTGAACAACTATATACTCTCAACCTAGATTCCAAAATTGTTAGCTTTGCAGTATTATTTTTTCTTACTCTATAATAAGATGTTCTGTAATTGAACCATTCAGAAGTATGTTGCACACATTATGACACTACCCCTATAAGCCATGCATTAGGGGGAAATTATTTTCTTGACTGGTAAAGCTAGGAAATTGTGTGAAGTATTTTATAAAACAGAAAAATGACAAGATTTTTTTAAAGCAGAAGTATTCACTCTAATATTAATAAATAAAAATTTGATTTTATAGATATGGAAAATAGATAAAACCATAAGGAAAAACTTTCTACAGAACACTGTTCAAGCTACAGAGACTGTAAATGGTAATTGTTAAGCATATAGAATATTCTTTAGTTTTTCTAATAATGAATGATACATATTTGCTACCGTGTGTTGACTAGTTAGTATGTCTCGTGCATTTTAACCACAATTCTGTAAGGTAAGTACACAGTGTACACTTATAGATAATAAAACATGCTGGGATAAATATCTTGTCTCAAGTCCTAAAGTCCTAGAGCTAGTAAACCATGGAGCCAACATTCAGATCCAGAGCATTCTTGGTTACCAAAGTCCATATTATTAACCAGCATAGTATATTGCCTATAAAAATCAAAACACCTTAGGGGTCCCATTTCACACCTTGAAGGTAATCTTCTTTATGGTTCATCTAGAAAAATAGATAGCCAGGAATATTCTGAAAAAGGAATTATGAGGGAGGAGTTGCCTTACTAGATAATGGAGTGTAGAATGAGGCTACACTGTTTAAAAGAGATTAAATCTGGCATAGGAGACAATTGGGTAGAGTAGGAAAAAAGTTTAGGAATACTCCCAAATTCAAGGGAAATTTATTCTATGATACAGGTACATTTTTTAAAGTTTATTTATTTATTTTGAGAGAGAGACAGAGGGCGAGAGAATCCCAAACAGGCTCCTACTGTCAGCGAGGAGCTGGACACCAGGCTTGATCCCACAAACCATGAGATCATGACCTGACCTGAAACCAAGAGTCTTCATGTTTAATCAGCTGAGCCACCCAGGCATCCCAATACTGCCATGTTTTTAATTATTAAAGGGGATAGATGATTTGATGCATGACATTAGGAAAAGTGGCTTGCCATCATCTCTCCTTATACAAAAAATAAAAAGACCATATGTCTTTTTATGGGGGTCTGGAAAATCATAAGGGGTTATAGAGACAAAAGACCAGGTTTGTCTCTGTCCTTATTTTAAAAGATATTAGTTAATATATATGAAACTTTTTTCCAAATTTATGAAGCATTATATGAAAAGGAGATTAGAATAAATTTTTGTCCATAGCTTGCTTTCTTCATACAGATTTAAATGTTTTAACTTTTTCCTTTGAATTTCATTTGTAAAATGCAAACTTTAACATTGAGTCAATATTTTGGAATCTTTTGTATAATATAACTCAGTTTCAGTGTAGTACCTTTCTTAAATTGAGAAAGCATACAGTGTATCTAACAAAACCTTGTTTCTACTTAATATGTTTTTACCACTAACTGTATTGTTAACATCCTTTCAAGGCTACTAAAATCTTCTATTTTTGGTTTTGTTTTTTTTTTTAATTTTTTTAATGTTTATTTTTGAGAGAGAGAGCGTGCAAGTGGGGGAGGGCGGAGAGAGAGACACAGAATCCAAAGCAGGCTCCAGGCTCTGAGCTGTCAGCACAGAGCCCGACACAGGGCTTAAACCCACAAGCAGTGAGATCATGACATGAGCCAAAATCAGATGCTTAACCAACTGAGCCACCGAGATGCCCCTAAAATCCCTTATTTTTAAAATAAACAAAAACCTCTTTGTAAGGTGTATGTTCTGTTTGCTGTTTTTAAATACATAAACTTACCTATTTTTTCCTCTTTTAGGAACACCATCTTCAGCGGGCTATTTCAGCACAGCAGGTGTATGGCGAGAAGAGGGATAATATGGTCATACCAGTCCCAGAGGCAGAAAGTAATATTGCTTACTATGAGTCTATATATCCTGGGGAATTTAAGATGCCAAAGCAGCTCATTCACATACAGCGTAAGTAATTACTCTTTTAATAATTATATTTCCTATATTATCTGCTGAGCTCGACACATTTTTTACTTTTACCTGTTCAAGGCCTTCTTTGGTACCCATTTCATTGACTGACATCAGTTTAGAGAGTTACTAGAGCACATTTTCAACTTATTTATTTATTTATTTGTTTGTTGATTTGAGAGAGAGGGTGCGAGTGAGGGGCAGAGAGAGAGAAGTGGGGCTCACCAGGGCTCATGTTCACCCAGTGCAGAGCTCAAACTCACAAACTGTGAGATCATGACCGGAGCCAAAGTCAGATGCTTTAACGACTGAGCCAGGAACCCTGTTTTCAACTTTTAAAATTGAGATTTTTACCTGACAAAAAAAGATGGTATTTTCATCCTAAGTTTTTAGTTTCATCTCAACATATGGTCTTATGCTACTTTAGGATAAAGAATTTACCTCAGATGTAGAAATAGTTTTATTACTGTTGAGAAATAGTATTGTGAGTAGCCTTAAAGAACTTCTTAGTAGAAATCACGAATCAGCAAACTTTTTCTCTAAAGGGTCAGATAGTATATATCTTAGCCTTTTGGAATCATTTAGTCTGTCACAACTGTTTGACTCTACTGTTGAAAGGCAAAATCAGGGGCACCTGAGGGCTCAGCCGGTTAAGCGTCCGACTGCGGCTCAGGTCATGATCTCACGGTTAGTGAGTTCGAGCCCCGCTTCAAGGCTCTGTGCTGACAGCTCAGAGCCTGGAGCCTGTTTCAGATTCTGTGTCTCCCTCTCTCTCTGCGCCTCCCCCGCTCATGCTCTGTCTCTCTCTCAAAAATAAATAAAGAAAGGTAAAATCAACAATAGATGACATAAACAAACGGGCATAGCTATGTGTCATTAAAATTTGATTGACAAAAACAGATGGCAACCCAGTATTGGCCCTTGGACCAATAGTTTGCCAACCTCTGATCTGTGATTCTGTTTACATTTTTAAATTTAGTGGGTTTTTGGGGGTTTTAATTTGAGAGACAGAGAGCTCATGAGCTAGGGAAATGGGGAGAGACAGACATGGAGGGCAGGGGATCAGACGCAGGCTCCATGCTGAGCAGGCTTGATCCCACAATCCTGGGATCATACCTGAGCTGAAAGCAAGAGCCCCATACTCAAATGACTGAGCCACCCAGGCACACCTAAATTTAGTGTTGTAATTGCTAACTTGTTTCACTTGATAGTGATAGGTTCTTCATTAGCAATAATCCTTTAATAGCCATTACATATGATGATCAACTGAAAGCTTGTAAATTTAAGAGACTAAATTTCATTTACTCAATCCCCAAGTACTTGACAACTTTAAAACATAGCTGAAAGTTTACTTAGGTAAAATGTGTACATTGTTGTTGACCTTTATGATTAAGAGGTTTTTCTAGCAACATGTCCAAACATTTTTTTCTGTCTTAAGCCTTTTTTCAGGACCATATATAAATCTGTGTTGTATTTAGAATGATCGTTTCTGTCCTAAATTCTGAACATTTATTTTACCATTTCGTAAATGTGGAAAAACAACAACAACAACGTAGTGTCTGTATTAGCTCTTATCAGTAAGTACTATATTGGCATTTGATATGTTTTTTTAAATTTTTCTTAATGTTTATTTTTTGAGAGAGAGAGAGAGACAGCGTGAACAGGGCAGGGCAGAGAGAGAGGGAGACATAGGATCTGAAGCAGGCTCTAGGCTCTGAGCTGTCAGCACAGAAGCTCACACGGGGCTCAAACACATGAACAGTGAGATCATGACTTGAACTGAAGTTAGACACTTGATTGATTAAGCCAGCCTGGCTCCCTAGCATTTGCTGTTTTTAACGTGATGTTAATTCTAACTCATACGTAACCTTATTGATTTCCTTTAGGAAAAAAATATATTTTTTCCAATTTACTAAAGGTTACTTTGAAGTGAACCAAATAAGTGGCATGTGCTTTCTTGTCCACTCACATGTTTAACTACATTTATGACACAGACATTTTAAACAAATCTGGTTAATATTAGAACCTAAAAATTAGTTCTCTGAAAAATCATGGCACATACGTTAACTAGGACCGCACTGTATTCCACAGCCACAGGTAATATTATCATATGAATGCATGCGTTTGGGTTAAAACAGGATTAAGTAAGATAAAATTATATTAATTTATATACCATTACTATCAGAAAAAAATTTTGGAATGCATGTTTTACAAATAGGTGACTCATTAATGACCAAAACCCACAAAACACATTTTACTGGTAACTAGTGGATTAAATTATGGTCAGAAGAGTCAAAAGGTGTGATATTTATAAAGGAATTGACTTTGCTGTTGTGTAATCAAATAATAGTAATAAAATGACAGCAGAACTGTAGCTTATTTGGGAAGAAAATCTGTTAGTACAAATTTGAAGTATGTTGTCTCTGGAAAGATGTATACATTGGAATATTAATCAAGACTCTGCTAATTGGTGTTAGCTGCCATTGAATTTCTTTTAACATTTTGTTTTGAATAATTATAAATTCACAGGATAATACATGTAGTGTTAGATACTTCAGTCAAGATACTCAACTATATCATCCCCACAGGTTTATAGTCAAACCTAGTCCCTGGCAACTGCTGATGTCTCCATCTCTGTAATTATATTAGTTCATGAATGTAACATAAACAGAATCATCCAGTGTATGTCCTTTAGAGATTGGCTTTTTTCCTGTAGCATATATCCTTGGAGTTCATCCAGCTTGTTTCATATATCATAGTTTCTTCCTTCTTATTGGCAAGCAGTAGTCCATAATATGTATGTACCACAGTTTGTGTAGCCATTGACCCATTGAAAGACACTTGGGTAGTTTCCAGGTTTCGACTATTATAAATAAAGCTGCTGTAAACATTCATTTGCAGGTTTTTGTATGAACTCCTAGGATAAATACCCATGAGTGCAGTTGCTGGGTCCATTTTTAGTTTGACATGAACTTCCACAGTATTTCCCAGAGTATCTCTCCCATGTTACATTATCAGCAGAGGTGTTTGTGTCATCCAGTTTCTCCTGTTTTCTTGTCAGCATTTGGGACAATGCTGACATTCTAATAGGTATGCATTGATATCTCATTATGCGTTAAATTTGTATTTCTCTAAGTAGCTGATACGTTAAATATCTTTCATGTGTTTATTTGCCTTCTGTTTATCCTCTTTGGTGACATGATTGTACATGTGTTTGCCTGTTTTCTAGTTAGATTGTTTTAACATTGAGTTTGAGGATTCTGTTTTATTTATATATTCTAGACACAAAGTCTTTGTCACATATGTGATTTAGACATATTTTCTCCTAGTATATAATTTGTCTTTTCTTTCTCTTAACCAAGTCTTGTCATGGAACAAAAGTTTTTAATTTTGATGAGATAAAATCTAATCAATTACATATAAGTGTATGACCAATTTTGAGTGTGTGAGGTTTAGGTCAAGAGTTTTATTTGTTTGTGCTTTGTTTTGGTTTTACTTCTGGATGTACAAATGCTCCAGCATCATGTATTGAAGAAAACCATCCCTCTTCCACTGGATTGCTTTTGCTTTTTGGCCAAAAATTAAGCATATTGATTTGGATCTGCTTCTGGGTTCTATATTCTATTCCACTGATTTCTGTTTATTCCAAGATACCACTGTTTAGATTACTGTAGCTCTGTGATAACCCTTGATATCAGGAAGAGTCATTCCTTCTTTATTTTTCTTTTTCAGAATTATTTTGGGTACTCTAGGGCCTTCAATAAACTTGTCTGTATCTACACAGAAACTTGCCAAGATTTTGATAGAAATTAGATTAAACCTATAGATCATGATAGGGAGGAGAATGGACATCTTTTCTCTGTTAAGTCTTCAGTCCATGACCACAGTATGACTTAGTTCTTTAATTTCTTTCATTGACACTTTATAATTTTCATCCTACAGATCTCGTACACACTTCTTTATTTTAAAAAAACTACATTTATTTATTTTTGAGAGAGAGAGAGAGAGAGCATGAGCTCGGAAGAGGCAGAGAAAGAATCCCAAGCAGGCACCATGCTGCCAGCACAGAGACTGACATGAGTCTCGAACTCACAAACCGTGAGATCATGACCTGAGCCAAACTCAAGAGTCAGTGCTTAAGTGAGCCACCCAGACACTGCAGATCCTGTACACATTTCTTTAGATTTATACCTGAGTGTTTTATTTTCTTTGGAGCAATTGAACATGGTATTGCATTTTTGACTGGCTTCTACTTGTTCATTGTCAGTATACAGAAAGGCAAGTGAAATTGTTTGTTTGTCTTATATACTGTGGCCTTAATTGAAATTGCTTATTAGTTCTGGGAAATGTTTGCAGATTCTTTGGGATTATCTATATAGAAAATCACACTGTAGTCTACAAATAGAGACAGTTTTATGTTTCTTTTCAATATGTCTTTAATTTCTCTTTCTTGCATTAGTATAGTGGCTAAAACTTCAATACTGTGTTAAAATATGTGGTGAGAGCAGACATCCTTGCCTTGTTCCTGATCTTAGGAGTAAATAATGAAGTCTTTCACCATTAAGTATTACATTAAATTTAAGTTATTTTATAGTTACCTTTTATGAAATTGTTGTATGTGTGATTTGGAAATATTTTCTCCCGGTGTATATAATATGTTTTCATCCTCTTAACAGAGTCTTTCACAGAGCAAAAGGTATTTTTCTGAGATCCAGTTTATTAGTTTTACTCTTATGGATCGTTTTATTCCTAGTGTACTGAGAGTTTTCATCATGAACCAGTGTTGAATTTTGTCAAATACTTTTTCTGTATCAATGGATAGCATCATATGATTTTTCTTCATTAGCCTGTTGATGTGATAAGTTACATTAGTTGATTTTCAAATATTGAACCATACCTGGAATAAGTCCTACTTGGCTGTAGTGTATTTTCTTTCATAACTTGTTGGTGGGTAGGATTTGCTAAAATTTAATTGGGGAGTTTTGCGTCTAGGTTTATGAGAGATCATGTTTGGCTGTGTGTGTGTGTGCGCGCGCGCGCGCTTGTGCACGTGCGTGCCACATGCACATGCTCTGCCTTGTTTGTCTTTTTTCTTAATCATTTAATATTTATTCATATTTGAGAGAGAGAGAGAGAGCATGAGTGGGAACGAAGGGGCAGAGAGTGAACGAGAGACAAAGGAATTTGAAGTGGTCTCTGCCGGACAACAGTGAGCCCACTGCAGGGTTCAAACTCAAACTGTGAGATCATGACTTAAGCTGAAGTCGCACACTCAAACAACTGAGCCACCCAGGCACCCCAGCCTTGTTTGGTTTTGGTATCAGAGTAATAGTAGCTTCATAAAACAGGTTGGAAAGTGTTCTCTCTTACTCTGTTTTCTGGAAGAAATTGTATAAGATTTATGTTAATTCTTTAAAACTTGGTATTGGCTTTTAATATAGTACAATAAAAATAATTATAGTATAAATTTCTATAAAGTTAAAATTGAATTTTGACTGTGAGGTGGTCTAGTAAATTACTTACGAAGGATACGTTACCTTTAATGATATACAGAGACTAGTTCAGTTTAGTTCCCCTAATTCCTGGTTTGTAAAGCTCTTCAGCTAATGTTATACAAACTCTTCTGGGGAGTTATTTTTTTCAAATTTTTTTTTTGTTTATTTATTTTTGAGAGAGTGCCAGTGAGGGAGGGGCAGAGTGAGAGGGAGACACAGATTCGAAGCAGGCTCTGGGCTCTCAGCTGTCAGCACAGAGCCTGACGCGGGGCTCAAACTCATGAACTGCAAAATCATGACCTGAGCTGAAGTTGGACTCTTAACCAACTGAGCCACCCAGGTGCCCCACTTCTTAGGAGTTTTTAAGGTGATAATTAGTATTCCTTATAAAAGCAGTGGTCAAACATGTTTGCGAATGATTACATATTATATTCCCCTATCATAATGCATATTATCATATTTATAGACTCCGGAAGTCTTGTGACTAAAGAAAAAAAAACTTATTTTAATCCACCATTTTCCATTTGTGTGTGTGTGTGTTATATATTACCTGTTAACATTTCTTTGAACATTAGTTTGGAAAAGTTCAACTCTATCTTTATCCTTATCTTTGGCTTCAGCAAGAACTGATAATTTTCTCCTTTTTATCCTAGTCAGAACTCTAAAGGAAAAACCCCATATTAAAACCATTATCCCCTTCATACTTCAGGTACTTTGTAAACTATTCACTGAGTGCTGGCTACTCAGCATCTCTTGATCCAAATATCATGTAATGGTTCTCTTTTGATTAGTGACCTGCAAAGTTTCTGGATTACACAGCTAGGACTTCTTTCCTATTTATACTGGGAAAAAGGACAGAACAATTCTGACCAGAAAGAATAGAGAGGAACAGCTTTCTCTCCCCCTTCCTTTTGCACGTGGGTCTCAAAATTCTCCTGTTAATCCTGAAAGGAAACTTTTTTTTTTTTTTTAACTTTATTTAGAGAGAGAGCACGAGCATAAGCAGGGGAGAGGGATAGGG
>NW_027531318.1:4017483-4082617 GCF_008692635.1 Crocuta crocuta
AACTTGGAAGGGCATAGAGACCAGGGGAGAGAGAGTCTTAAACAGATTCCATGCTTAGTGCAGAGCCTGATGCAGGGCTTGATCTCACTGTCCTGGGATCATGACCTGAGCCGAAATCAAGAGTTGGATATTCAACTGACTGAGTCACCCAGGCACCCCACAGGAAACCTCGTTCTAAAGACCAATCTTGATATATATTTATATATGTATATATGTGTATATTTAGAGATATATATATATTTATAGCTCTATCCAGTGGAAAAGTCAAGAAGCAAGATTAAAGCAATGGATTAAGTAAGCATAACAATTGTAAAGCATTAAAAATGTAGGAATTCACGAATCCATACTGATTATAAAAAATGGTGAAGAGTAGTCTCCTGCTTTTGTAGTATAAAGCCAAAAGCTGAATGCTACACTATGAAGAGAGTGCTGGCGTTATAAAGTCATTTTGCAGTTATCATGATCAAGATTGAATCATGTAAGAATCATCAGTGTGTTCTCAATAGAAGAGGAAATTTTGAAAAGGAGCAGGATAATTGCATGGTCTTAAGCTCTCCCTACCAATCGCTTATTAGTTACAAGAGAAGGGAAGAAAAACAAACAGTAGTTATGCAGTGGAATAATTGGGTAATTTCGTGACTGATCAAAATTAACATCACTTATGAGGAACAGATGAACATTGTGTGCCTCTAGATGTGATACCCTGAGAAGGATTAAGAAAGTTGAGTATGCCATCTGAGAGTGCATAATCTAATCACAACGGGAATAAGAAGAAGGCAAGTTCTGGGGAAAGGACTCTACTCTCAAAAATATTAGTGTCTTAAAAGACAAAGAGTATGGAAATGTTCCAGATTAAAGGAAGCCAAAGAGACAGTAACAAAAATAATACCTGATCCTAGACTGGTCCTGTGCTGGATCAGCTGGCAAAATTGAAATATAGGCAGGAAGTTAAATTGTTGTTTGAGTGTAAATTTATGAGGTTGATGACTATACTGTGATCATACAAAAGAATCTAAGGAAATAACACTGTGAAGTGTTTAGCAGTAAAGAGCAGCTGTGAATGTAATGTACCCTCCAGTGTCCCAATAAATAAAGTATGTATGTGTATATAGATTGATACAGAGAATGCATGCAAATGATAATTAATAAAATTTAACAGTAGGTGAATCTGGGAAAGGATATGTAAGTATTCCTTGTACTCTTTTCATTTTGTAATTTTTAGAAGTGGGAATTTCTAAATGAAAAGGTTTTTTTAAAATAGATCTTTGTAGAATTACCTCTCACCATGGATGTATCCTGTCTTTATGGCCCAGTTCTGAAAGACTGCATTTTCTCCTTCCTTTGCCTACCTCCCCATCTCCCTACAATACTCCATCTTCCCCCATTATTCTTCTGGTACTACATTCTAACATATAAAATCAACCACAGAACTTTATCAAAAAGGATTTCACGTCTGTGATTTAAATCTTTCAAATCTGGGATTCTCTATTCATTCTCCTTAAGTATATTCTAGAAGTGACTCTAAGCTCTGTACAAGTATAAAGAAGTTGAAGACTTTGATGATCTAGCTAGCCAATAATAGCTTTGTCTTCTTAGGTCTAAGGCAAAGATGTCAAATACCTACCACACCATAGTAAATATCACTATTAACAGTATTTTCTGCTGCTCAGCATTTATTTCAAGAACTTTGCAAGTTGGTATTACCAATCATTGAGGATTAGTGCTTGAATTGAAACCCACTCACTATTCCTGGTCTGACACATGTTCTGAACTTTGGATGGTGTGCGTTCTTTTCAGTCAGGGATTACATTCTGTTTCTAATCCACAATTTGTGCTGTTTGATGGACCCAAATATCCTTTCACTATTTGCCTCTTTTAGTTTATTTTTTATTTTTATTTATTTATTTATTTATTTGGAGAGAGAAGAGAGTGGGCATGCACATGCAAATGAGAGAGGAGCAGAGAGAGGGAGAAATAGAATCCTAAGCAGGCTTTACACCCATCGTGGATCCCAATGGAGGGCTCAATCCCATGACCGTAAGAGCATGACCTGAGCTGAAATCGAGAGTTGGATGCTTAACCAACTGAGCCACCCAGGCGCCCTTGCCTCTTGTATTTTTAAAATGTTATTTGGGGTTATGGTCTGAGCTAGATATGCCATTTGTTATATAAGCATTTTATATATATTTCATCTCTATTACTTGACCCTAAGCATGAGACTGTGGTTTGTACTGCTTTGTATCTCCTTTAAAAATAATCAATTTATATGTACTCTTACATGTTCTTGCTTAGATTTATTTTCTACTGCATTTTCTTCATCTGTGTATTTTGTTTAACCATACACAAATCTGGGTTTATCCCTATCGAAATATTTTAAAAGGACTTAGCCTCTACAATATGGCTCCTGTTTTTAAGCAATTACTGGCTAGCTAGGTCTCATTTTAATTGACAACTTAATTACAAGATGTAATCCACTTGCCTGTTTCTCTGCAGATCCTATTTTCTATTTTGAACAAACTCAATAACATGGCCCAGAAAGTTTGAAGATACTCCTATTTTTAGCACCATGATAAATATGTTATATCTTTATCAGCTGCAGTTGAGCTATCATTGGGAAGTGGTAGATTTGGCTGAAGTCAAATGACATGTTAATCATTGGCTCTGGTTTTTTTGGTCAAATGAAATCCTAAAGTGAATTTTTACATGTTAGCATTTTTCTAGGGCTTTTAATATTTTTATGTCTCAACAAGATTTGGTTCTCCTTACGTTTTAAGATCTTACATGTGTTTGCACCAACTATGAAAGGAAAGTCTCTTGCAGAGGCAAGAGCAGTCTCGACCATCAGATACTTGTTAACTTCTATAAAAGACACAGAGGTCCTAGAACAAGGTCCTTTCTTTCCAGTCTTGATTTCCTTCCTCCATATGTTGGATATGACTTGTCATTCATGATATAATGTATGTTGGATATATTTTGATAATGCAATAATAAGGTGATAGTAGATGGGTTTGCTTCATTTTTGTGAATAATTAAGTTTGGAAGTGTGATTTGATCTGAAAAATCATTTTATAGTGGAGGATGCCAAAGTAATACATAAATGAGACCCTAAAAACATATAAAATATACCCTCAAGCAGAACATTGCTGGTTGGTCCCTATCAGTTTGGCTGTCTATATTATCAGGATCACCACTTTTTAATAAAATTTTAGTGAAATATTTTATAATCTGTGCTTTCAGGAAAANACTAGCCACATATAGCTATTTAGTACTTGAAGTATGGCTAATGTGACTAATGTACTAGATTTTTAATTCAATCTTACTAATTTAAATTGGCTAGTGGCTATCCTATTGAACAATACAGCTTTGGATTGTTTTGGTTAGGAACCCAACAAAACAAGTATTTTTAATCAGTGTTTAGTCTACTTCAGGATCTCCAAAGCTCTGTTTATATAGCAGTAACAAACAGAAATAGATCATGGAAAGTCATTGGAAGGCCAGTGCTTATAAGAAACATGGGTGCAGAGATGTTAATATATAGAGTTTTGGGTTTTTAAAAATTTTTTAGAGAGCACTCATGAGCAGGGGCAGGGCAGAGAGAGAGAGGGAGAGAGAATCCCAAGCAGGCTTCAAGATCAGTATGGAGTGCTTCAAGATCAGTATGGAGCCCAGTGTAGGGCTCAGTCTTATAAACCACGAGATCATGACCTGAGCCTAAATCAAGAGTCAGACAGTCAACCAACTGAGCCACCCAGGCACCCCAATATATAGAGTTATCATGAAGGAGTCTAAATATTTTAATTAGGAAAAGTTACAGAAGTGTAATATAGGTCAATATGGAAAATGAACAATGGTATATAATATGTTCAATTCTACAAATATTTATTGGATTCCTGTAGGTCAGATACTATTTTAAACTTGAGGCAAGGATGTAGGTTTGGAGTAGCCAAAGGGTCACTCACCTCTTGTACCTATCACATATATCATTAGTGGATGACTACATATATTTTCATATTTTTTATCCCCCCCCAACTTGAATAGAGGCAGTATCAGTATGCTTTTCAGTAGGGTACAGCAAACAGAGTTGGCATACGAGATGAACATGTTTACTGTCTCTGCACTAGAGGTACAGAGATAAATAAGAAGTCACAAAGCCTCCTTTCAAGGAAATCAGTCATATTGTAATACTTATCAAGTAGATTGTAATGTACGTGTAGAAAATAGTACAAAAGAAAGACATTGATCTACAACAGGAATTTTTTAAGCTTGTAACCACAGCTTTTAGGGATGTTTGGATTGCTTGTGATTTATGCAGAATGTTATATGTTCACACATTTTTTTCCCCCTGGTGAGAGGGTTCGTAGCTTCTGAAAAAGCTAAAAGTGACAAGGAACTATTTACTAGTTGGAGCAGTTAGGACGGAATTCCACAGGACTTGATGTCAGGTTGGGTTTTGAAAAGATTAAACAGTCATTTGCAGTCATTTGCTGGGTGGGCAAGCAGAAAATAGCTAATACAAAGACATGAAATAGCATGCTATATAAAATATATAAAATTTGAGAGGCACCTGGCTAGCTCACCTCACTCAATAGAGCACACAACTCTTTTTTTTTTTTTAACATTTGTTTATTTCTGGAGAGACAGAGCACAAGCAGGGGAGGGCCAGAGGGAGAGGGAGAGACAGAATCTGAAGCAGGCTCCAGGCTCTGAGCCGTCAGCACAGAGCCCAACGCGGGGCTCGAACCCACAAACCATGAGATCATGACCTGAGCCGAAGTCAGATGCTTAACCAGCCGAGCCACCCAGGTGCCCCAACACAACTCTTGATCTTAGAGTTGCGAGTTCAAGCCCCACATCAGGTATAGAGATTACTTAAAAAAGAAATAGATGAAATTTGCTATGTCAAAAAGTACTGATGAATGAGACTGGAGAGACTAGGTCAAAAGGGGCTTCATATAGTCCTAAGGATTTGGATTCTGAGGTGATAGAAAGTTAAGGAAGGAAAAGGTATGAGACATTTTTATATCAAGCTATTTAATATTTTATTTGTATTATTGTCAACCTAGTTTAATATTGATAAGTAATTGAATGACATTTGATAATATAGAGCAGTGGTTCTTCGCCTTTTTTTCAGATCCTAACAAATAGAGAAATATATCACATTTCTATCACCATGACAGTGATTGTCATAAGGAAACAAACAACAGATGTGCATTCATTGAATGAAAGCTCTTACTATTACTGGCAGTGGCTTCTAACACTTCAGCTTTATTTATTTATTTTTTAAATTATTTAAAAAAAATTTTTTAAGTTTTTTATTTAATTTATTTCTGAGAGAGACAGCATGAGCAGGGGAGGGTCAGAGAGAGAGGGAGATACAGAATCCAAAACAGGCTCCAGGCTCTGAGCTAGCTGTCAGCAGAGAGCCCAATGCAGGGCTCAGACCCACGAACTGTGAAATCATGATCTGAACTGAAGTCAGACACTTAACCGACTGAGCCACCCAGGTGCCCCTAACGCTTCAGCTTTAAATACCACTCCCTAAGCATTTGGTAAAATAGTTAAATAATCTATTAAGTAGGACTTAAATATTCTAGAAACAATCTTATTTAAAAACCTTAACCTTTTATATTATATCAAACATATGAAATTGCTGATACTTCATCATTTTAAGCTATAAGAATCTCCTTATGTTCTTAATAATGGGCTTCTAGTTTATTTGCTTCAGGTGAGTGGAAGGGGTCACATCCATTGTCTTTTATGACTTATGTGTCTGTTAACAGTAAGGATAGTCTCCTTAAACTTTAAATATGGGAAACATACATTTCTTATTTCTTTAGAAAATCTAGATTTTGTTTTTATCCAGACATCCGTGAGAGGTTTTTGTCAGTGGATTCACATAGTAAATGATTCCTTATGGTTTCTTCTGTCAGCTTTTAGTTTGGATGCTGAACAGCCTGATTATGATTTGGATTCTGAAGATGAAGTATTTGTGAATAAACTGAAAAAGAAAATGGACATCTGCCCGTTGCAATTTGAGGAGATGATTGACCGTCTAGAAAAAGGCAGTGGTCAGCAGGTACAACTTTACTGTATATATAATAAGTGTGTGTTTCCATATCTATATGGAAACAGATAATGTTGGGGAACATTAACTCTGGAGCAGACTCTGGAGTTAACAAGCATGAATTCATATGCCATATCCGCCCAGTACTAACTTGCATAATCTTGAGTGATATGTTTAAATGTTTTTATACCTCATTTTCCCCCTCTGTAAAATAGAGATGATAAACACAATAAGACTGTTGTGAACATTAACTAAAATAATGTATATAAAGCATCAGTGACTGACATGTATAAGGCACTCCAGGTTTGCTGTTATTAATTATTGCTCTTTTATTGTCATTGAAAGTTGGAAGTACTTTTGAACTTATGTATATATTATAGGAAAATGACATAATGATTTTACATTTAGCCAGTCAGTCTGCAGGAAGCCAAGCTACTGCTAAAAGAAGATGATGAATTAATTAGAGAAGTTTATGAATACTGGATTAAAAAGAGAAAAAACTGTCGGGGGCCATCTCTTATCCCATCGGTAAAACAAGAGAAACGAGATGGTTCCAGCACAAATGATCCTTATGTGGCTTTTAGAAGACGTACTGAAAAAATGCAGACTCGAAAAGTAAGTGAATTTGGAAAACTTCTTTTCTAATTTTTTTTGATGTGAGAAAAATTATTTATACTTACAAATCTCTCAGTATCTGAAGCAGTATTTTAATTTGTGTTTAAATAGACTTTCTATACAAAATAATGAAAAATATTCATTTAAAGTGAATCAACCTTAGGATTCATTACATAGCTATTAATGGTGTATTTTAAACTATTTTAAAATCCTATATAAAATTGATCCTGGTGATCCATATTCCCTTTCAGTTTCTTTAAAATTTGAACTAACCTATCAAATATATGTATTCTTATATGTCAATAGCTGTATTCAGAATGCCACTAGAGAAATGTTATTGACATTCAAGAAGCAACTTCTTATTTGCAGAATCGCAAAAATGATGAAGCCTCTTATGAAAAAATGCTTAAGCTGCGTCGCGATCTGAGTCGGGCTGTTACTATCCTAGAGATGATAAAAAGAAGAGAAAAGAGTAAAAGGGAGCTATTGCACTTAACACTGGAAATTATGGAAAAGAGGTAAAGTATACTTTAATAGCAATATTTCAGTAGGAAGTAAGGTACCATTAGCATTTTGTGTATTGAAGTATGGTACCTAAGCCATTAACCCTAGAAGTACCTTCTTTTAATAAGAAGTAAAGACTATGTAAATGTGTGGTATGATATACTTTGTGTAATTTTACATGTGTTTCTCTATTTCTTTACAAGTGACTGGGTTAAGTAAAATTAAAATATGCCATGGGGCACCTGGGTGGCTCAGTTGGTTGGGTGTCTGACTTCAGCTTAGGTCATGATCTCATAGTTTGTGGGCTCGAGCCCCACATCGAGCTCTGTGCTGACAGCTCAGAGCCTGGAACCAACCTGCTTCAGATTCTAGGTCTCCATCTCTCTTTGCCCTGCTCACACTCTGTCTCTCTCTGTCTCTCAAGAATAAAATAAATATTTTTTTAAAAAAATTAAAATATGCCAGGCATAAGCTAATTTTTTTGTCCATATTTGAGTTGAGTGCAAGGCTGAGAGGGAGAGAACATTTTCAATCCTACAGCTTCTAATTTACTCACTAGGTGGTACTGGAGGGTTTTTTTTTCTGTTTTTTAAAACACATATTGGATTTTTTAACAGAGAAGTATAGAGAAGGGAGGGGAAAGGCCCATAATCTTAACATTCAGTCATTCAGGAAGGTGTGCAGTGAAAACTTGGAGCCTCGTTCTCCTGTTTCCCAGTCAGTATCTCCAAAGAATATTAAATTTCTTATAATTTGTTTCAGGAAAATTAGTTTTATAGTAAAGCACAAAGCAATTCAAATTAGCAGAAAGTTTCTCAATACCATCTTGGGCATTAATTTCAATATCTCCACCAAATCTTTCACCAAATTTGGTAAGTTATAGTTCGAACCTTTTTTTTTTTTCCCAGTAGTCATCTATCTTTGGTACCAGGATAAAGCTAAAAGCCAAAAACTAAACAGAAGAAACAAAAGGAATTATGTAATCTTTAATTTTAATAAGCATTCAGCAAATAGTCAAAGTTTAATTGTACTCTTCAGTCTAATCAGTGTGTATTATTATGTCTCAGGTATTAAAATTCTTAAGTATATAGAAAACTAACTTTAATTTTCTAAGTTTTTTTTTTTTAAATTTCAGGTATAATTTGGGTGACTACAATGGAGAGATCATGTCTGAGGTTATGGCACAGAGACAGCCAATGAAACCTACCTATGCCATCCCCATCATCCCTATTACTAATAGCAGTCAATTTAAACATCAGGAAACAATGGATGTGAAGGAGTTTAAAGCAAATAAGGTAGGGATGCCTACTTCGGATTCTGTGTCTCCTTCTCTCTCTGCCCCTTCCCTGCTCACACTCTGTCTCTTTCGAAATGAATAAATATTTTTAAAAATGTAAAAAAAAAAGTAAGGTGATAAAAATTTTTGTGATAATAGTAGCTGATAATGGAATGGTATTTTATCATTAGAGTTAAAAAAAAAACACATAAATTTTACCATAAAACATGCCACAAAGCTTGTGGTGCAAGATTGGTCTGTCAATGCAACAGCAACAGTAGGAATTGTAAAGAGAGATAACCATATACTGTAATGCCATAAACAATATAAAATTTGATATAAATATTTTAGCATGTGTATATAACCATGCTACTTGCCATGACTTTTTCTTCCCAACATGGATTATTTTTGCCTCTAACCTTTCTTGCCTGTTGAATACTTCATACTTCTCCTCGCCTTTGCTATTACCTGCCATACATATTTCTAACATCACTCAGTTCATCAGCTCAGTCGCTCTTGCTTTTGTATTTTAGCCTTGTGCTATGTTGTCCCTGTTTAATGATTTCATCTCTTTAGCATCTAAAACTGCTCAAATTCAAATCTTTACTACTCTAATTTTGTGACATCTCCACATTATAACTTTAGGTTCCAGTATGGTAATAGTTATCTGAGGTTTGCTTTGTGCATCTGTAAAATTATTTTCATTATTTTCCCAAAACTGATTTGTTAATTCATTAGAATAAGGACTAGATCCCCCTTTTTTATTCTCTTCTAGATTTTTCATAGAAAATTAAGAAAAAGGTATAGGAGCCAGTGATAAATACAAACTGCAGTTACAGGATTTCAAAAGCTCAAGAACTTCTTTTCTTCTATTTTAATTGGAACAAAATATTTTATAAGGTTATATTTAGGTTGTAGGAACATACCCATGTTTTGTAGAGACCAACCTCTAAGATTATACAATGTAAGATGACAAAATATAAAGTCTTCTATCTCTTCTATGAATGACTTCATTATAGCTATAAATTTCATTTTAAAACTTATCCAAACATTAAGGTTTGATGAACATGGTTTCTGGTGTTTGATTAGTATATGACTTTATTGCAGCAAGATAAAGCTGATCTTACCCGACCTAAACGTAAATATGAGAAGAAGCCCAAAGTCTTACCATCGTCTGCTGCTGCTACTCCTCAACAGACGAGTCCTGCCGCACTGCCAGTCTTTAATGCTAAAGATTTAAATCAGTATGACTTTCCCAGCTCAGATGAAGAACCTCTCTCCCAGGTAAATAAGAGAAATTCTGTATGAGTATAGAGGAGGGATGTAGGAAGTCACATGCTTTGACTCACTTCATTTTATTTAAAGGTTTTGTCTGGCTCTTCAGAAGCTGAAGAAGAAAATGATCCTGATGGTCCTTTTGCTTTCCGTAGGAAAGCAGGCTGTCAGTACTATGCTGTAAGTTTCAAGTTCTTTTTTTTTGGTAACAAACTGTTCACCTTTAACCAACAAAATGAGATAATTTGGATTTTTTTTTTTAAGCCTCACTTAGACCAAACTGGCAACTGGCCTTGGACTAGTCCTAAAGATGGAGGACTAGGGGATGTACGATATAGATACTGCTTAACTACCCTCACCGTACCCCAAAGGTGTATTGGATTTGCACGAAGACGGGTTGGGCGCGGTGGAAGGTAAGGTATTTCTGTATTCCTAGCATAGGGATATTTTTAGATAGCGAGTGGTCACATCTAGAGTTGAAAGTGAGGTAATCCTTCTCAGTAGCTCATTTGTTCCCAATTGCTGTTCTTAACTTATTTTTTGACTAAAATCCTTAAAGACACTGCAAAAAGTTGTTTCAGAAATTCTGGGAGATATCAGGAGAAAGGATTGAATAGGCTATGTTATAAAACTTGGGGCACTTGGGTAGCTCAGCCAGTTAAGTATTCGACCCTTGATTTTGGCTCAGGTCATGATCCAAAATCACATGATCCAGGGTCTTGTGATTGAGCTCCACATAGGGCTTCATACTGAGAGTGGAGCCTGCTTAAAATTCTCTCTCTCCCTCTGCCTTTCTCTCCTCACGCTTTCTCTCTCTAAAATAAAATAATTAAAAATCAGCAACAACAACAAGAAATGTCATGTAACCAGTATACTAAGTTTAACTCATCAGTGAAAAGGATCCAAGATCCATGCATAACCTGACCTTGACATCCCAGTTTTTCTGGATCTAATTGCTCTTCTTTTGTTTAAACATGATAGAACCTCTGTATATTCTAGATGCCTTTATGTGAGACTTAGTGTATTTGTGCAGGAGGCAAGAAGGAATTACAGAGCACATAAAAGTGCAGAAGAAGAAAGCTATTCCTATGTTGGTATTAAGGTGCTTTGGGGGAAAAAAATCTAAGGATGTGATTTATAGAGAATTATGGCTTATGTTTACATTTGTTTCATTTTTGAATCTTAATTTCAGTTTGTAATCATTTAAACATTAGTTTAGAATTGGGCACTGAAATATATTTTATTTATTGCTTTTCTCCCCATTATTGTGTTGACATCAATAGTAGTGAAAATTCTCTATATTGGTTATATTTTATTCTGTACTAGCATTAGTCAGTGTTTGCATTTTAAGATAGACTAGAATCAATTTTATAAAGTTTATAAAAATATATCCTCTAGAGTACTGGATATCAAATACTTGGTCTATAAGAAATTTTAATGAGAAGCGCCTTAGGTGGCTCAGTTTGTTGAACATCTGACTCTTGATTTTGGCTCAGATTATGATCCCAGGTTCGTGGGATCACACCCCACAGGCTCTTCACTGAGTGTGGAGCCTACCTAAAAATTCTCTTTCTCCCTCCCTCTCCCTCTATCCTTCTCCCCTGCTTGCACATTCTCTCTCTCTCTCTCTCTCTCTCTCTCTCTCTCTCTCTCTAAAACATAAAAAAGACAAATAATTTTTTTAAAAGAAATCTTAATGGTATAAAATATCCCAAAGATCACATACCTTTTACTGCTCTTCTCCTACCTCCCCCCTGCCCCTGCCAAAAGGAAAAAGAAGGAAATAAAAAAGAATGAAGTGTTTGTTTAATAGAGAGGAGGTATTTTATAAAGTGCTTTGGTGCTTTGTAATGGAAATAAAAACCTTTGGTTGAAAAGCAGTTTGAAAAGCAATAAAGTCTCATGTTTTATCAGTAACTTACACTGGTAGACCAACTCATAGAACTGCTGAAAGACTCCTACTGATGTCAAATGAATAGTATACCTTATTATTTAGGCAGAGTCCTGTCTTTAATCAGATCATGATAAAGTAAAAACTTTTATCAGAAATGGAGAATTTTTTTTAGAAAAGAAAAGAAATTGGGAATTTAGCCTATAGGAGCCAAATACTGAAATAATCAAAGTTTTACCTTTTAAACATTTACTCTGAGATGGCTTTGGGGGAATTGAGGGCGTCTTTTTTACATAATTTGAATAACTATTTTACGTATATGTTTCCTGCCTTATTTTTAATAGGGTCTTACTGGACAGAGCTCACTCAGACTATGACAGTATGTTCCCTCATCTGGATTTGGAAATGCTTTCCTCTCCACAACATTCTCCAGTCAATCAGTTTGCCAATACCTCAGAAACAAATACCTCGGACAGATCTTTCTCTAAAGACCTCAGTCAGATACTAGTCAATATCAAATCATGTAGATGGCGGCATTTTAGGCCTCGGACACCATCCCTACATGACAGTGACAATGATGAACTCTCCTGTAGAAAATTGTATAGGAGTATAAATCGAACAGGAGCAGCACAGCCCGGGACCCAGACATGCAGTACCTCCACGCAAAGTAAAAGTAGCGGTGGTTCAGCACACTTTGGTATGTTTCTTTGTTGTGATGTACATTTCTATAGAAATGTCAGGTTCATTAATTTTGTGAGTATGTGGCCTATTATATTTAAGTTTAAAAGTCCTTTTCTGTCAAGACAATAAGGAAAAAAAGGACTTGGTTAAGTATTCATTTGAATTCTGTTTGTACATGTGTTTTCACTTAAATAAACCCACATTACAAAGGTGACTTATTACTGTTTAATATGTGACATTTGTTTCCTGGATACACTCTGTGAACCACAATTCCTGATTCATTAATTATATTTTCAAATAATAAGGAAAGAAAATGGATTGTTATTTGTTAGTATTTTGTACTTGGACACTTCTCTAGCCTTTTATTTAAACTGCTTAAAAGTAGACCAACAAGTTAGTAGATATGCAAAAGCCTTGCCTAATGACAGTAATGCAGAATAATTTATAAGAGAGAAACTAACATTTCAGAAAACAATATTTGAATTAAAGGATTATTTTAATTTTACAGGATTATTGTCATTTTGGAAACATTTCCAGATAATATCTACTTTAGCTTTTTGTGGCTATATTGTGAAATGTGTCTAAAATGTTTGGAATGGAAATCCTTAGTTCATAAGAAAAATAATCACATTTCAGAAATCATAGCAATCTATGCTTCTAGAAAGCTAGAAGATAATCTAAATTCTTCTGAGGCCTAACAAAGTAGTATAGTTACATTAATTTCAGAGTGTATTTATATCAAGGAGAGTTAGTTTTCCCTGCTATTACAGTCTTAAAAATCAAAATAACTTTTCAATATTAAGGAAACGATAGTGTGGGGTATAAACGTGTAATATGTTTTCCCCTGATTTTTAAGCTGTATAAATTCCTTGAAACTTCTTTTAGCAAATTAGCACGTTTCATCAATCCCATCTTCTCACTCCTTAAAATAGAGAAGTTGAGGGGGTACCTGGTGAGCTCAGTCGGTAGAGCATGAGACTTTTAATTTCTGGCTTGTTCAAGCCCCACATTGGGTGTAGAGATCACTTAGAAAAGTAAAATCTTTAATAAAAAAATTAGAGGAGTTGAATTTTATAACTATCCTAAGGATCTTTTAATGATCTTTTTTTAATGTAAATTGTTGTGCTATACTACATTGATATTACATGACTTACTTGATTTGTGTTTGCCAAAGAATATTAAAAGATGAACGTTGAACAGTAGTAGTATAACTAAAAGTTTAGCTGAAAAAAAAATTTAGTAACTGATTTTTAATCATTTCCTTGCCCATATATACAACTTTTAGAAAGTGGATTTATCAGTTTTTTGTCATTGCAATTATTGTTTTAAATTTTCCCTTAATTTTTTACTAGATCTTTTATATACTTAGAGGATAAATGCCTACAGATTGCTATAGGGTAATACTTTATTCTTTGAAATTTTTTTTTTATAGTTTATTTATTTGTGAGACAGAGACAGAGCACAAATTGGGGAGGGGTATAAATGGCAGGAGAGACACAGAATCTGAAACAGGCTCCAGGCTCTGAGCTGTTAGCACAGAGCCCGATGCGGGGCTGGAACCCACAAACCATGAGATCATGACCTGAGCTGAAGTCAGATGCTTAACTGACTGAGCCACTCAGGCGCCCCATATTCTTTGCTATTTGTGAATACTCCAGAAACCTAAAGCTCTTCTTTTTATGCTCTATAAAGTATATTACAGTAGAATCATATCATATGTACATATAAGTGAATTCAACTATAGGCCCCTGGAGAAAATAAAATTTTAACAGTTCAAAAAGTGTACAGGATTCTAAATAGAATTCTACTGAAAAAAATATATTCTCCAGAATTGTCCACTCTGGAAATGGCAGAAGTGATTCTGTTGTTTCTCATGGAGTGTTAGTGCCTCCATTGTTTCTTCATTCGTAGGTGAAGCATTCACCTCCATCAGTGTCATTGTAATTTTAAAGATAAAGTTTTTCATATAGCACAGCCCTCATATACAAGCCAGACCATTTTGTCTGGTACTCAGTCACAAAAACTGATCCCATCTGATGCCAGAGGGAAAACTGTGCTGGGCTTATTGAAAGAGATAACATCCATCATGGCACACTCTAAAGTAATTTTCAAGGGTTAATTTTTATGATACTGACTTTGGAACTTAACTTTTAGATGAGATAGGAATCAGTTGATATATATGTACTTGCCTACTGCTTAAGCCAAGTATTTTGTTTTTTTGTCACTGTTTTAAATTTTAATATTTATTCATATATTGTGGCATAGTGATCCCCTCTGAACTAATCTTCCTTTTCCTAAATAATCACCTACAAGAGCCTACTTATTCTCATTTTCAAACAGGAAATTCTAAATGAGGATATTAAGAATCCGTTGTTTTTAGTAAAAGTTATGAGCTTTATTTAACACACCAACTTTTATAGCTTCTGGTGCTCAGAACTTTTTCGCTTGCTTCCCAATCTTGGCCATTTTGCATAGTTGTGTGGCCAGATGAGTAACCTGGTTAGTCAGGTATTAGGTAGTCTGGTTAGTCAGGTGCCAGAGTGCTTGATCCTCTGGATAACACACAGCAGAATGACACAGTGTTGAGGAACTTGGGAAGACTTAACTGTATGTGTGATTTAGGATTTCTAGGACTAGATCTTAGTATGTATGGCTAAATTGTATATTTTTAATAATCTTTAGTTAATATGTGATTTGGACAGTTTCCAAATAGAATAGTCTATTTTTTTTTTACTCTATAAAAGCACCTTTGAAAATTTAATGTTTGTTAAATGACTAAGTACTTATTTGCATGTGTTCAAGTTTGGGGGATATGAGATATCAGAACTAATACCTTTTTTTTCATAATTTAGAAAGGGCTATATAATTTAGAGACTGTAAATAGAAAAGTGGTTTGTAAACCACCATTCTATGTTCAGGATTTGAATTCCTAGCTCCCACTGAAATTTCATCAGCATTCTACAGATTAGGTTTATTTTCATGAATTAATAGGATATGTGTAGCTGGAATGATGTTCTAAGTCTCAGGACCCCGTAGCTCACTTCAGTTAGTGAATTTACTTCATGAAAATTGTAACATGAAATTTTAAAAGGAACTCTAGATTTGAGCCTTAAATATTTTCATGGTTAGATTTCGTAAAACTGTAGGACTTTAATCCTTATCCAAGTGTGTTTCACAGTTCAGAATTAGATCCTAAGCAGGGTCTGGAGTACTACCCATAGTAAAGTTAATAGTTTTCTCGTGTGCTGAAGGGCAAGCATAGTCACAGTAAGGGGAAGATTGGGCCACAGATAAATCTCATGTTCAAGTAATTTGCAGCCAGATGAATTCAGGTTCAGTCATGTTTGGCCATCTACAGCAATATACCATCTCTTTCTTTTCAGGTTGGATTTCTGGGTGGCTGACAAATGCTTATGAACCACAAAAACTTTTGTTCAGGCTTGCTGATTTAGGGGATCATAGTTTAATACTCTATGAAGTCATTTCATTTTATATTTATTTCTTTAAAGTTACCTTTTCCTGTATTAAAATACTTTTCTGACTACTGCTCAAAGAAATTTCTAATTGAGAGTTATCTTTTAAAATAGATGTTTGGGTTTGTTGTTGTTAAGGGTTTTTTCCCCCTCTGTTTTGTTTTAACAAACAAAACAAAGTACATTTTGGTAATCTTAAGTCTACTCAAGCTGAATTTTCAAAGTATTAACTTTTTTCTAAGTACCTGTCATCCTCACTACTCCCACTTCAGATCATTTCAGTTGATCCGTTCCAGCTGCAGGAATATGACTTAAAAGAGCAACAGGTTGAACTATAGGCTATTCCAGGTGTTGGGTTACCATATAAGAGTTTCTTTGTCCAAGTAGACTGGTAACATTTTAGATTATTTCACCTAAATTCCTACCCCAGAGAATTATTAGCAGCTACCAAAACAACAGTAGTTGCTGACCTTTGCCTAGACACCTCTAGGGAGGGCAAAGTCAGCAGTTCCCTAGATCAGGTTACTCTAGAATTTGGAATCTTATTTAGAAAATTTGTCCATATATTGAACAAAAGCTGCCTCCTTAAGTTTAAATCTACAGATTCCTCTTTTGCCCTTGGAAGCCTACTGAGTAAGTTTTCTTTTTTCCAACAGCATAGTATCCTTCACATATTTGAAGTCCTGTCATGCTTCTTTCCTTTTCTCAGCTTTTAATCATGTCCGTCATGTGACTCCTCCCGTAACTAGACTCCCTTCAGGTGTTCTGTATACAAGGGTGTTTGTTTGTTTTTTTAAAACACTTGAGTCACACTATTTGGGTATATAAAAAGTTTGATTATTTCTTGTAAATAATATTAAATATGAAACAAACTTTTACCTATTTCTTTTTATATTTAAAATCTTATTGGTTTGGGGATGGATTTTCCCCCTTCCACTGTTAACTGTCTTTGTGACCTCAGATGAAAGTTTCTTCATCTTTAGTGTGAACTTGTAGGAGGAGAAATCACCATGGATGCCTCCTGATCTAAAAATTGGGGGTTCTGTGAAATGCTTCTGATTCTAGGTTTGGTCATCTGTTGATGAAACCATCCTGTCCATCCTTAAGTAAATTGCACAGTTGACTACTACACCCTGTCTGGAGGTAGACCTGCAACCTTAACACCTTCTACCTTGATGGTCATTTTTATTTATTTACACTTAGCATTTGGTTAAACTTTGAATTAGAATGCCATCTGAAGTCTTCTCAGTTTCCTATATAAATAACAATATAAAGCCCAAATCAGATTGTATTCGCCCAAATTTACCACCTTACCTTTGTCCAGGCTTTTCCTACTTATTCATACAGCCTTTTAGAAGGATTAGAAATTTATTTCTCAGAAGACATATAAAATCCTTGTATCACATGGCTGAAAAAGTCTTTAGTTATTACCTAGCTTAATCTAAGTATTTTGGATGAACATACTGAGCCCTAAAAGTTTCAGTTACTTACCCAGATAGACTCAGCTAGTTTTGAGAGAGCCAAGAGCTAAAAAAATAAATTTAGGTTTCTTGGCCCCTACACCAATGGTTTTTATTACTGTCGCTTTCAGCTTATATGTTGCTCAGCATACTCATTTCTTCTAAATCATTTATTGAAAATGGGGAAAATTTCATAACTAGACTCCAAAGGTGTAACAATATCTAAGCAGTAGGTTTACGATACTGATCTAAAATCATGATGAGTGTTAGGTGCATTTTTATTTCTAAATCTGAATTAGGAAGAAGTTAGCAGTTGTTTAAAAGTGAAATTCACAGGCCTCTCAAAAGACCAGGGATTAAAATGTTAACTTATATTAGGGCAAAAATATTTGGAACCTCTATTCAAATCAACTTCAGATTTATTATTACTAAATTTTTTATTAAAACATAAAGCAGAGTTCTACAAAAGAATATTTTCATTTGTATAAATGGAGTTTTTTTATACATAGGTCTTCCAGTGAATGCTAAATTATAGATATATAATAACCTGAACTTGCAGAAATGATCCTTTTTCTAAAAATTTACTGAGAATCCCCTCCTAGGGAATTCAAGACGTAGACAACTCACTCAAATTTAGGAAGTGTAAATCTCAAAAACATTATGGCAAAACTGTATAATAAATTGCTTTTTATGGATTTTTTAAAAACTAAAGATAAATGTTACAATAATTAGAAACCATTCAGGGCAGCATTAATTTTTCTTTAGGTTTGATATCAGCACATTTCTATTGTATGGAAATGGTCATTTTGACACAAAGTTACTTTATGTAAATATTTACAGGTTATCCTATTACCAGTAAAAGTCTTCCCTGTAATATTCAGATCTGAGAAATACAACATAGTAGGAAAAGAAACTTATAAAAGAACAGGTATCAACTAACATTTTTATAAGAAATTGTTTTTGCTCCTGTAGCCTAAGTTCAAGTGTAAACTAAGTGTACACTTAGTTCAAGTGTAAAGCCTGTGTAGACATTAATAACTTCTGAGGTTTTCTTAAATATTATTTCATAATTTTCATTGAGAATATGGTAGAATTTCTACCTGAACATTTTGTAGTGGTACTAGGCAGAAAGATGTATCCTGGAAGATAAGGTTTCTTTATGAGTTATGAGTGAAAATTCTAAAACTTGACGAAGTGAAACTCTCTTCAACTAAATTATTAAAATGCAATTAAAGACAACAGCAAATTAGGTGGACAGTGTTTTGAAAACATTAAACTTTAGATTGAGGAAATTTGCATTGCATGATTTATAGATTCCCTGGTATTCAGGGATGCATGATAACCTTTTTTGTGTTTTGAAATAATTCTTAACCAAACACCACAGGCTTCTTAAAGAAGCCTTTAAAGTCAGATGTTGTGATTGTATGTGCCCTTTTTTTTCCTTTTTTTAATTGGCAAAGATAAGAAAAAGAAAAGAAAAAGGTTTCCTTTTTAAAAACTGCACACACTTTTTTTGGGGGGTAATAAATGAACATTTTTTTGTTTGTTTTTTTTAGAACTGAGCTCTCCATAGACAAACATAAGTAGCATAACACAGTGTCTTTCCTCAGACATCATTCTGTACAGTAAATCAACATAAACAACTCCGTTCTTATTGACTGGATTTTTTCCAGGTGGGTTAATTGGGTGGGGAAAATTAATTAACCTTAACATTTGGAGCCTCTTGTCTTCCTGTTAAAGGATGAGTTCTTTAAAAAAATAAAATAAAATAAAAAAGGTAATAAACCAACAACCTTATATTCCATATAGAGGAAATGTTTGTAATGGCTAAAATTAGAAAATATGTAGAACAATTAGTATTTATACACAGAACTGTTAGGGATCATCTGAATGCATTGGGACAGTAGTATGAGTAAACTAGAAACCAAATGATAATTATCAGATTTCTTCTCAAGCTCCGTGCCAAGTTGAATACTAAATACGTGGATTTAAAAAGCTGGATTACCTTTTTACATTGTCTAGCACAAGTGTCACAGCTTACAAAAATACTGGTTCTGAAACTTGAGAAGTGAGCATTTCTCTTTCCTATGTTGTTATAACTCAGGAAGTTTATAATTTTGTTTTTCTTTAAACTCAAGCCACTCCTGATAAATGTGGTTGTAAAAATGCTGGATTTTTCATATGGAAGTGATCTTTAGCAGGATCATGAGCCTTTGTTGAATGCTTTAATTTTGGACAAAAATTTTTTTAATGCTGAATTTGTTTTAGTATTGTAAGATATGTGTGGTATCTGTGTGTTTTTATAAAGTATTTCCTCGTTTTATGTTCAGCATTTACAGCCGAACAATACCAGCAACATCAACAGCAACTGGCACTAATGCAGAAACAGCAGCTTGCACAAATTCAGCAACAGCAAGCAAATAGTAATTCCTCCACCACCACTTCACAGGTGAGGGATTTGTCTGTCTTATGATTATCCCTCATTGTTTCCCACCAGAGTTCATCTCTAATTACCAACTGTTGTCATAGAACCTTGCATCTAACCAGCAGAAAAGTGGCTTTCGCCTGAATCTACATCATAGCCATTCTATACAGGGTTTAGAAAGAACATTACAGGTGAGTATGGAAGCTGTTGCCTCTGCTCCCTATTTTAAAAAATAAAGCTAAAAAGCATAGTTAAATGAGTCAAGACACTGTCTTCCAAGTCTGTCCTATAGTCTTTGAATTTTCCTTGTTAGTATATGATCTCACCCAGCTCATTATCTTAGGTATTTTAATTATTATTAAGTTTTATCTTAAATTACATACTAAACCTCTTTTACTAGTAAAAGAAATCACTTTTCAACCTCAGGCATGATAAATGTTTTGCCATTTAAGCAGATTTAAGGCTTAAAGTCTGAAATTTGAATCTAAGCATCTTGGAAGAAAATTCATTTATTTAAAGAAATTCAAAGGGCCTCTTAATTTCTAGGCCAAGTTATGATATGATACTTTGTTACTCCTGTTCTAAAAGGATAGTTATCTTATTGTCCCAAAGATACCTTTAGTTTTTGTGTGTGTGTGTGTGTGTGTGTGTGTGTGTGTGTGTGTGTGTGTGTCTAAGTTAGGTGAAAGAAGCTTACATACTCCTTTTTCATGATATGTATTTGCAAATCACTGAAATGTTTTACTAGCATATTTCTCATCTAACACTTCGTGTTGGAGGTTTACTGTTTCCACATTCTAGAAGGTTTATTTTTGTAATTGACTTATCCATATTACATAGTGTCACATGTGAAGATCAAAATTCATAATCCCTGAGTTCTTAAATTGTTTGAACATTCTTCAAACTTCTAACTGTCAAAAGAGATGAAGATATTTCAGGGGTTTGCCACTTTGGTTTATATTCAAACTGATTTTGGTATAGCTGTGTAACTTTAATATTGATTTGAGATTAAGTGATGCTGATTAGATTTGTTTTGTATTTTCTTTTTAGGGTTTTGTTTCCAAGACTTTGGATTCTGCTAGTGCTCAATTTGCTGCTTCTGCTTTGGTGACATCAGAACAACTGATGGGATTCAAGATGAAGGATGATGTGGTGCTTGGAATTGGGGTGAATGGCGTCCTTCCAGCCTCAGGTAAGGATGAAGACATTTAAAATTTGTTCTGATATTTGTAACATTTATTTCTAACAAACACCAAAGTCGTACATTGTTTAGATGCTTCTTTCTTTTTCTCTAGGAGTATACAAGGGCTTACACCTCAGTAGTACTACACCAACAGCACTTGTACATACGAGCCCGTCAACCGCAGGTTCAACTTTGTTACAGCCTTCAAACATGACACAGACTTCAAGTTCCCACAGTGCACTGAGTCATCAAGTAACCGCTGCCAATTCTGCAACAACTCAGGTTCTGATTGGGAACAACATTCGATTAACTGTACCTTCATCAGTTGCCACTGTAAACTCTATTGCTCCCATAAATGCACGACATATACCTAGGACTTTAAGTGCTGTTCCATCGTCTGCCTTAAAGCTGGCTGCCGCAGCAAACTGTCAAGTTTCCAAGGTTCCATCTTCATCTTCTGTAGATTCAGTTCCAAGGTCAGTAGTTATTTTAAGCCTAAAATGTTTGAAAAATAGTAGCTGTAACTTAAATCCTCTAGCAGTGCTCTCTACTTATTTGTGTTTTTTGCTCTTTTCCTTATATACATTAAAAATGTATAGGAGCATCTGGGTGGCTCTGTCGGTTTAGCATCTAACTCTTGATATTGGCCCAAGTCATGATCTCGAGATTGTGGGATCCAGCCCTGCATAGGGCTCTGCACTGACAGTGCGGAGCTTGCTTGGAATTCTCTGCCCCTCCCCAGTGCGCACTCTCTTTCTCTCTCCTCAAAATAAATAAACTTAAAAATATATATATAGATGAGAATTCCTGATTTATTCAAGACCTAAACAGATCATTGTTATAATTCAATACTGTTGACAATTTGATCTAAATGGTATACTGAATATTGCATATATGCTTTGAATATCACTTCCGTAGTATAATAATAGCTTTTAAAGCTCTTGTTTTTCTTCTACCTTCACATGGAGGGAGTTCTCTTTAGAATGTTTCTTCTGTTTGTTTTCTTCCACAGCTTCTTGTGTAAACACAATTGATAGAAAGCACTGTGGCTTGTATGCTAAGCTGCTCTTAATAATGTAAATAATGTAGAGGCTGACAGTGTGCCAGGTCAACTTTTATTCAAACCATTATGTTAATTTGTCATCTTGAGTTTCAGTAGATGGTTTAGAATCTTTGTTCAGGCTCTCTTTTGTTTTAAATATTAATGGTAATTAGAATCCTGCTATTTACAAAGTACTATGAGGGAAACAAAAAGAGAAAGACCAGGGGTTTTCAGTTTAGTTAGAAAACAAGCATAAAAGTGTAAAAATTAAATACTGTTAATTGTGAGTAATAGGTGAAAGTTGTTCTTGTATCACAAAGCATTATAGCCTTGTCAGATTAATTGTATAGACTATGGCTATAATTTCAATATAAGAAGTGGTCTTTTCACACCAGGGGTATTCTGGGAAAGTTCTACAAAATAAGATCAGATTTGATCTTGTCTGGGCAGAGAAGAGGATGAGACAGAGTTGGAGAAATGCAAATGCGTTCAGAGGTTAACAACTAAACTGATTTGTCTAGAGGTTTGGGAATGTTAGTCGTTCAAGTTGGAGTGGTAGGAAGTGGGCAGACTTTGGAACGCCTTGGATGCCAGACTGATAGGTAGACTTCCTTGGCCGAGAGTGGTCCAAGAGGGAAGAGCAGGCTTTGTAGCAACAGACTGTAGCCTTCAGTTTCCAAACACAGGCATCCCCGTCTGCTTCTCAGTTTAAGTGATAGTTACTGTCTGCTCCTTTCAAATTCATTCTTCTTATTTTTGTGGGTCTGGTCATAACTAATCAATCAATTCTTCTTACCTAAATATATAATACATGGTTTTCATTGTTATAGAATTATATAACCATATGACTCGCAGTGTATGGTAAACTTACCTATCACTTATGTTAGTCCCTTGGTTTTCAAAATGAGGGAAATGAGATCCAGAGAAGTTAACGGATTTCTACAAGCACATTCAGGTGCTAAAACAACTGTGACCCTGGTCTTCTAATTACCAGCTTAGTAGCTCTCCTACTCAGCTGCACATACAGAACAGTGACTTAAAGTCCAGACATGATCATCTCAGTCACATTTGTTCCTTTTTTAAAAGAGGAGGAAAATGAAATTATAGACTAAAACTTGGGAATTTTTATGTTTTCTAACATCTGGGTTGCTTGGCTGCTGCTGCAATTTTATTGGTAATACAGTTGACCATGGAATTTATGGTGGACAGAAGAGGCCTGACTTATGGTTGTATTTTCCTGATAAAAAACTATAACGGTTCATATTCCTCTACTTGTATCTTATCCCAAAAAAGTCACATTTCTTCCCATTATTAAAAATACTTAATAATTTTTTATTGGGGACATAGTCTTGATTTGTTAAATTTGTTGCAGATAAGTAATTTAATTAAACTTTATTTCAACAGGGAAAATCATGAATCAGAAAAGCCAGCACTAAACAACATAGCAGACAATACAGTAGCGATGGAGGTGACGTAGCTTCCTCAGGAGTGGAACCGCAGCCTGGGGACTTGATTAGGTGCTATGCATCAGTAGCATTTTGAATGCAAGGGATGATGGAATGCAGCACATGCGTTTCTGTGGCAGCTGTGGGGACTTGACAGCAATGCTCATCTCTCATGCTTCAATTTTTCTTTTCTTATTGTTAATAGGAAAAAATCAACATCTGTAAATTAAGAATACAGCAATTATCTGTACAGTACTGCATATTTGTAATACCCTTGTATATATGTTACTTGAATACAGAAATGTTCATTTGTGATGCTTTGCACTTGGGGTGGGGGGTGGGAGGGAAATAAATTGCAACAAAGAGTGTGAGATGTGAGATTGTATAGAGATGAAGTGTCATCACATCATGTGCATGGTGCGGAACCTGCTGTTTTATCTATTTATTGTGCCGTGTTTACAGTTTTTTGTACACTGTACCTTCATTGGTTCCTGTGCTGTAGTAAATGTGTTAGGTAGCTGTGGACTCCTTGGTATTTTGTAAATGGTATAACATAACTTGGTTCCCCTCTGGGTCCCTGAGTTTTCTGTGTATCATGTGAAAAAAATGGTGACATACATACAGAATTTTACAAAAAAAAAAAAAAAAAAGGCATCAGTTTTTAAAAAATGGGGAATGTACTGTTAAATGGGGATCTTCCTGGTCTACTATCATTAGGACAAGTAACAAGCTAAAAATGAAGTCTCTTGAATCTTCCCATCCCCAGTTGCCCACAAAGCTGTGGGCAGTTTCTGGTACTTAAAGCACTAATGTTATGTTGCTGCTCTACAAACAGCCCAGTAGTCCCATTTCCTTCCACACCAAAAAGTGTTAAATCAAGTATGCAAATGGAGTCCTTACAACTGGAGTTTATGTTGTCTTGCCCTTTTTTTAGCACAAAAAAAAATTGTACTTTTTTATTGTCGAATTGTTGAAAAGACTTCATTCTTTACTTGTTCTTACAAAAAGGATATAAGGGAGAAGAATGCAGTAATTGCTGTACGTGTATCATCATTCCAGTTTCTAAAAACAGCCAGCCAGCTTTTTTCCTTTTCAGATTCTCCAGAAGGCTGCAAGGCCAGAACCACAAATATCGGGTGCCTTCCTTTGGAAATATTTGACCTCTCTTCTGTGAAGAGAATGGTACTTAACAGACTACTACCAGTGCTTTGTCAGTACCGAAGTCTGAATGCCCAGTCCAATGGCATACATGATCCTTAAGGTTTTTAATCCCACCTGGAAAAATTGTGATAGAATTCTCACAAAATAAACCCAGGGCATTACATGTTGACAAACTAACGTGTAGTGGTCTCTTGCTTTTATTTTCAATCCAGGAACTCCTGTGTGACTTTAATTGGAATCACTCCATAAAGGGGGGACTTGGGAATGGGAGTGATGACTCTAACTTCATTCATTTCAACAATTATTGAATGAACGCTATGCTTAGATCCTCGAACAGTGGAAAAATGCCTTTCCTCATGGAGTTTGTAATCTCACTGAGGGATAAAAACAAAAGAAGTAAGATTTAAATTGTATTATAATAAGTATTAGGGGGAAAGTTAATGCAAGGAAGGGGGAGAAGCAGTGCTAGGGGAGGGTGGAGGGTTCAGTTTCAAGTCAGGCGGGCAAGGAAGGGCTCACAGACGTGCTGCCATTTAATAAGAGACTTGAAGTTGGGGGGAGCGCATTCCAGGCAGAGAGGTTAAGTACCAAGAACCTGTGGTGGCAGTAGCGAGCCTGCCTCGCTAAAGGAAGGGACAGCAGTGTGGCTGTGCAACAGGAAAGCGGAGAGTAGGGCAGGTTGAGGAGTAATGGGGAGTCTGCTCAGGGCCTGTAGGTGATTTTAAGGACTTGGCTTTTCCTCTGCTTGAGAAAAGGAGATGGAAGCAGAGAAGTGATGTGATCTGAAAAGGTGCCCCTGGCTTTGTCGGTCAGAATATACTGCAGGGGGAACCCAGTGAGGAAGCAAATTGCAATGATCCAAGTCAGAGAGAATAGTGACAAGGATGGTAGTGATACTGTAAGGGGCCCTTGGGTTCTCTAAGCATTAGAAATTAGTAAGAGGCCAAAAGGGAGCTCTAGGCAAGGCTTTAAAAGGGACTTCTGCTCAAGCACAAGGTAAAGAGCACAAAGGAAAGAATCCTCAGGCTGACTCCCCAAGAAGGGATTAGGGAGACTTTTAAAGATCAACTTGGGTGGGGAAAGGGTGACCTGTAAGCATGTAGAGGCAGGGTTCTATTAACACCTCTGCACTTAAAGATCATGCTTCTTCATGCATCACATGTCTAATATGTTAAATCTCCACCCCTAAGTGTGGATCTTAGTATTATAATGAGGGGGAAAGTTGGTGAAATGTCAGCGCTCTGGTCCCATCTTGGCACAGACTGGTTTGGTCTGGTCTTTTACCAGCCTTTGTAGTAAGCTTCCTTCTTTCAATGAGCATCCTCCCTCCACATTCCTGCAAGATAGTCTACTCAACAGGTATAGAGTTGTAGCTTTTTTTTTTCTTTTTGTCCTTATGAAGGCAGCCTAGGAATGCTGGATTTCACAGGTTTGAGGGGACCCAAGTCTATTCCCTGCTCTGTGTCAATAGTGAGAAGTAGTTGGATTCTCTTTACCTTTTAAAGGTCAGCGCAGTAAGTTTTTGTTCACCTTGAATAGATGTAAGGTACTTGAGAGAATGAAGATTTAAGGATGACTCCCAAGATTTTAGCCTGAGCAACTGGCCACAGTTGGAAAGCACTGAGGAAGAAGTGGGTTTGAGGAAAGATCAGTTTTGGGCTGTTAGAGATCCAGTAGACACCCAAATAGAGATGTTAAACATGCAGTTACATACAAAATCTGGAATTTGGAGGAGAGGTCTGGGCTGGAGATCAAACTTTAAGAGTCATCTTCATAAGAAGATGTTTGAAGCCATGAGTCATTGAGATCTCCAAGAGAGTGGATTAAATATTGGTATAATAAATACAGTTATCACTGGTGGAGTGTTTTAGTGTTATTCTTACCTTGAAGAGAATTCCCTGTCTCAAAGGCATAGACTTCCAGTTTGTATAAGTACTACTTGTCTTTATTCTGTTCCATAGTCTTTAAGGAAGAAGACAAAAAGCTGCCTTTCAGTGCTGGTGGTTGATAAGTGTGACTAAAATTAAACTGCTGGTTTAAATATACTCAATAATTAGGATTCAAATTAAAATTTCTTAATAAAGTCCAGCAGATAGAGTGAGGCCTGGGCTTCCAGAGTCTCTTAGGAATGCCTGCTCTTCACAAGCAAATTTAGAAATGGATTGAGGAACCAGAAAACGAGTCTTCATCAAACATACCCAGTTAGGAATTTGAAATGAGTCTTGGAATGGGGCAGATACATGGCAGATCGACTAGTAATCATCAACATCCATGTGGTACTTATTCACTCCCTCATTTTAGCATACCAGCTCTGAGATGCAGAGAAAATACTAATTTGTATCATTTACATTTTAAAATACGGGAGTTCATTCCAAATGGAATCTTCAGCCTCTCAATGTTTTGCTGTCTTCTATATACTCCATTACCAACGTTATAATAACCAAAAATGAAGGACAATACAGAGTAACAAACACAAAGATGTTAGAAAAATAGGTCATCAAGGGAACCTCGACAGCAGGTGTAGCTAATAACTATCCTTTATTGAGTATTTACAATGTAACATCCTATGTCTAGTAATTATCTCATTTATTCCTTACAATAATAATTTTATACAGATGCTAGGATTATCACTATTTTATAGGTGAGATTGCCTCAAAGTTATACAGTGAGTACCAGTCCAGGATTTGAACCCATCTACCAAATTCCAAAGCTGTTGGTATTTGCTTCCCCCTACTTAGTGAGTAAGCCTGGAAACAGATTTCTAACATAATTTCTTAGTAACCTCTTCTCCTGTTGGGCTCCTAAAGAAATTGGTACTGCTGATTCTGTTCCCCTAGTATTGTTCTACTTTAATCTGTTTTATGAGCAGATGCCCAAAAAACCTGATCTGTGACTCTTTGCCCTAGATATAAGTTTTGTTTCTTGAAAAGGACTATGTAAATAGCATCTTCTGGACTCCAAATTTAGGAGTTTTGTGAATATTGTAACAATGTATAATATCCTAAAATATTACTATACCATATGTTATAGACAGGTAAAGAGGATTTCACATTCCTCACTAAGAGCAGATCTCCTTGTATCTATTTTATATATTGATGTTCTTTATGAAATATAAATTCTTTAGAAGGATTCTACTGTTTTTAGAAAGTTCGAAAAAAGCAGCAATAGAGAAATAGACAAATAGCACATTGATTCAACAAATATTTATTAACTGCCAGGCAATGATATTTTCATAGGATATACATTGAATAACAGGCTAGGCAAAATTAAACATGATATTAAAATCAGTATTAGAGAAGAATGTCTAATGGAGTCATCTTGAGATTTTAAAAATACAACTTTCATCTAGCTTTGGAAATTATCTGTGGAAAACATCATTGGAAGTACCAAATGACAATTCCTTATTTTCTCACAAGGGTATATTCTGGACAAATTAGGCACACACAAACACACACAGTTTCAGATAGGCAGATGTAAGCCATACATTTTGAAAGAGAATCCAGTCTTAGAGAATGATCTGCCCTACTTTTGTAGTTATATGAAACAAAAAGTCCTAGTATGTAGGACTATAAGCATTATAGAGCATTAGTCTTTACTGAAGACTATTTCTGACCACCTATATTAGTTAATCTGTGGCTGTGGTCATAAATTACCAAGTGATGGCTTTAAAACAACAGAAATTTATTCTCCCATAATTCTGAAGACCAGAAATCCAAAGTAAATTTCTGCCGAGCTGAAATCAAACTGTCTGCAGGACCCTGCCATTGGATGCTCTTTGAGGAGAATCCATTGTTTTGCATCTTCCAGCTTCTGATGGCTGCCTGGCTGGCATTCACTGGTGCATGGCAGCAGCAGTCCAAACTCTGTCCATCTCTGTGTTCACATTGCCTCTCTCCGTGTGTCTGAAAACTCCCTCTGTCTTTGTTTTATAGTACACGTGCAGTTGCTTCTGGAGCCCACCCACATAATCCTGGATAAACCCTTCAAGATCCTCAATTTAATCACATCTTTTGCCATATAAGATAATATTCACAGGCTCTGAGGATTAGAACTTGGACATAAACGTTTGAGGCCACCATTCAACCCACTATACCATGGTACTTCTGTGGCTCCAAATATCCAACCAAAAGATAGTTAAAAAGCAAGGTTTACCCTTGTATCAAGCCATTGTTTTAAGTAGCTAGAATGTATTTATTTTTTTAGTTCTGGTTTGTCCATCTCAAGAAAAAAATTCTTAGGTTTCCAGAAAAAGCATCCAGAATGATCATGGATATAAGAGAATTGTATTGTGGGTAGACTGAAAACATTTGGTTTCTAGTCTGGAAAGATGAAACAAGCTATGACCAAAGTTTATAAGGGATAGAAGAGAATGAGCATTGATTTTGTTCACCAATAATTGAAATTCTAAAAAGAGAGCTTCCCTATCTCACTCACCCACCCACACACACACATCTGTCTGGGGAATTATTTATGATTGGAGGAAGAACCATGTAAGTTTACAGTGAGTAAAGTTTACACTGGTGAGTGCTTATACATCAGCTAAAAAGTTCACAACAGGTTTAATGTATGCAATAAAATTGATATACTGTTCATCAATTAGGGATTCTCTAATATAAATCTTTATTCCAAGGTAGCCATCATAAAACCATCTCAAATTTCCTTTAGACTGATCTGATTTTACTCAAGTCAGATTTTATTATTTATCACTTGAGCTCTTGACTCTAAACTCAAGCCAGTTCAGTTCAGTATGCTAACTACTAACCACATGACAACTTAACTGTAAATTAAAATTAAAAGATTCAGTTCCTTAGTCAGACTAGCCATTTTAATAATCTTCAAAAGTCATTTGGCATAGTAGCCACCATTTTAGACAGAAAAAAATCTAGGACATTTACTTCATTGCAGAAAGTTCTTATTAGACAGTGAGGTTCCATATATTTTACCATTTCCACTTGTATGTCTTTAACACATTTCACACTCAATATGTTCCACTCTAAGGTCATCTGTCCTCTTCCCCTTCACACCTAAAGAGTCCACATGTGCAATTTGGTTCTTCTCTAGTGTTCTCTATCTTAAGAAAGGGCACCACTATTTACCCATCTCACTGAGCAAAAAACCTGAATCATCCTTATTTTTTTCTCCTTCTACCTAACCTCCTACATTCATCAGGCAAAAATGATTTTTTTTTTTTTAATTCCTCTATGGGGCACTTGGGTGGCTCAGTCAGTTAAGCATCCAACTCTTGGTTTTGGCTCAGATCATGATCTCACGGTTCAGATTATGATCTCATGGTTCATGGGTCCAAGCCCCACATCGGCTCTGTGCTGACAGCATGGAGCCTGATTGGGATTCTCTCTCCCTCCCTCTCAGCCCCTCACTTGATTCCTTGATATCTCTCTCTCTCTCTCTCTCTCAAATAAGTAAACTTTAAAAATAGAAAATTAATAAAAATTCCTCTATGTAATGTCCCTGGTGTGAATTCCAAACAGTTTTTGAGCACTTACCAAATGCCAGCACTGCTCTAACCACTTCACATTATCTCATGCAATTCTCATAACCAACGCCACTGGGTGTGGCTGTACAGTTTCTGTTACTATTGACTATGTGATCTTGTCTAAATACCACACTCTCACACTCCACAATTTACCGTTGAGGAACCACAACTTACAGACGAGAAAGCAACCTACCTCAGGTGGGATTAACTCCAAATTATTTTAATTCCTGAGTCCACATATGTAATTAAAGGCCATATTTTTAAGTAACAATCTAGCTTTAGTGAGGACAAGTGCAAAGTATTACATTTGTGGATAAATAATACTGTATGTAGAAGTTGGTACTTTCAAAGTTAAAAGTTATAAAAAACCAAAGGGGCTTGACTTCAAGGAAGAAATACTCTCTTCTTCTTCATCAGATTAGAACGTGGAAGAAGTTCTTAAAACGATCAACCCTTTTTAAAAATTTTTTTAAATATTTTTTATAGTTTATTGTCAAGTTGGTTTACATATAACACCCAATGCTCACCCCCACAAGTGCCTTCCTCCATGCCCATCATCCCCCTTCCCCTCTCCCCCACCCCACCACAGCCCTCATTTCTTTCTCAGCATTCAAGAGTCTCTCATGGTTTGCCTCCCTCCATCTCCCCAACTATTTTTCCCCTTCTTCTCCCTCTTCATCCTCTGTTAACTGCCTCCTAATCCTCCTAGACATGCAAACATATGGTATCTGTCCTTCTCTGCCCGACTTATTTCGCTCAGCATAACACCCTCAAGGTCCATCCATGTTGCTACAAATGGCCAGATTTCATTCTTTCTCATTGCATGTAGTATTCCATTGTATAAATACACATCTTCTTGATCCATTCATCTGTTGATGGACACTTAGGCTCTTTCCATGTTTTAGCTATTGTGGAGAGTGCTGCTATGAACATTGGGGTACATGTGCCCCTATGCATCAGCATGTCTGTATCCCTTGGGTAAATTCTTAGTAGTGCTACTGCTGGGTCATAGGGGAGTTCTATTGTTAATTTTTTTAGGAACCTCCATACTGCTTTCCAGAGGGACTGTACCAGTTTACATTCCCACTAGCAGTGCAGGAAGGTGCCTGTTTCTCCACATCCTCGCCAGCATCTAGAGTCTCCTGATTTGTTCATTTTAGCCACTCTGACTGGCAACGATCAACCCTTTTCTAATATAAAGCAACAAATCTTTGTGTTACTTGTTGGCCATTTCAAGAAATTTGATAGTTAAGGCATAAATGACATCCTAATGAGTTATTATGAGTTATTATGAATTTTGAGCCTGAATTTGTGAAAGGCAAAAAATAAAAAAGATATAATTATTAAATCTCATTTAGTATAACTCAATCTTATGTTTGTGTAGTCTTAAAAGTTTTGTGGAAATAAAGTACTTGATCCAATGTAGGACATTCAGAGAGCTTAAAATTACAAGAAAAAGATCTTAATCATGTACAAATAAGTATCCTTAGATCGTGGTAAAATTAGAGTGAAGGCAAAACTTGTGGTAAACCAGTTAATTTGTACAAAAATTCATTTATTCAGCAGGAACATTGTATGAACTTTGCTCCAATACACATTATAAAATCTGTATTTCTAAATAAAACTGTTACATTATTTAAATTATGCTTAAAAACTCTGAATGTGAACTTCTAATTGTGGCCAAGATAGAATAACAAGGATCAGATTCACTCTTTCACCTGAAACACAAAACTGAACAAAGAACAAAGAACATAAAATAATAATTTTTAGGTATTAGACATAGGCAACAGAAGATAGCCCTAAGAGAGAGGAAACAAATGAAGTGAGTTCTGAGGGTGCATTATAGGGTTGAGAAACTCAGAGCCTAGCAGTCTCACAGAGTTGAGGAGGGGAAGCTGGATGTCTCAGACGTTAAGGGCTAGAACAGAACAAGTATCACAGAGTGCTGAAAACAAAGAGAACGCCAGAGATTTGCAAGTCCTCTTTGATTATTCTGTTATAAATTTAACAATGCATGTATGTGAAGAAACTGCACAAGGATGAGGAAAAGCCACCAAAAAGGTTTAGAGGCAATAATTCTCAAAGCTTGGTCAGGTCTGGGAGCAGTTTTCGATTTACTAAACTAAACTAGTTAAATGGAAACACTTAATTCATGAGGCTTCAGGCAGAGTACTCAGAAGGATATTGCCTCAGTAGTAGGGCAAAATTAGGCTAAGGCTGCTCTGGATCTGCCCAATAAATCTGAAAAGCTAACTTCAAAAGAATCAAATCATTTCCAAGTAATTTAAGTACTTAGCACAAAGCTCAAGAATTTTTTAATACAAAAATTTTTAGTACCCCACAAAGTAAAACTCACAATTTCTGCCATCCAATTCAAGACTATCTGGCATGCAAAGAAGCAGGAAAAGACAACCCAATCATGAGAAAAATTAATCAAGTGAAAGAGTTCTAAATGGCATAGATGAAAGAATTAGTAGACAAAAATGTAAAATCTATGACTATTTTATATGTTCAAGAAGTTATAGAAAACCTTGAGCATAATAATGCAGACATTGGAAATCTTAAGAGACTCAAAGAGAACTTCAAGATGTGAAAAATCAACGTCTGAAATGAAATTAAGAACAGATTAGATACTGTAGAAGAAATATTAGTGAAGCTGAAAACATGGCAATAGAAGCAATCCAAATTTAGACATGGGGGAAGAAAAGATTGAGAAAAACAATCAATCAGTTATAGTACAATTCCTTTTTTTTCTTTAATTTTTAATGTTTATTTTTGAGAGAGAGAGAGACAGAGACAGAGTGTGAGCAGGGGAGGGGCAGGGAGAGAGGGGGAGACAGAATCCAAAACAGGCTCCAGCCTCTGAGCTGTCAGCACAGAGCTTGACACAGGGCTTGAACTCAAGAACCGCGAGATCATGACCTGAGCCAAAGTCCGATGTTTAACTAACTGAGCCACTCAGGCACCCCTACAATTTCTAACATATATGCAATTAAAGTATAAGAAATACAGGAAAGGGTAGAGAGCATACTTAAATAATGACCAAAACTTTTGCAAATATGATCAAAACAATTCACAGACCTAACTAAATCAACAAGACACAAGCACAAAAAGAAAAAAGAAAATTAACCAAAGGATATCATTAAAAAATTGATAAATATCAGTGATAAAGAGAAAAATTTTTTAAAAACTAGTTTTTAAAAAGAACAGAAAAGTTAAGAATGACAGCAGATATTCATTGGAAGAACATGCAAGCTAAAAAGACAGTGGAGCAATATCTTTATTGAACAACAACAACAAAAACTATCACCGTAGAATTCTATACTTAGCAAAATTATGTTTCAAAAATGAAGGTGAGGGGCGCCTGGGTGGCTTAGTCGGTTAAGCGTCCGACTTTTGCTTACTTAGGTCATGATCTCGCGGTTCGTGGGTTCAAGCCCCGCGTCGAGCTCTGTGCTGACTGACAGCTCAGAGCCTGGAGCCTGTTTCAGTCTGTCACTCGCTCTCTCTCTGACCCTCCCCTGCTCACGCTGTCTCTCTCTCTCTCTCTCCTAGAAATAAATAAAACATTAAAAATTTTTTAAAAAACAGGAAGGTGAAATTTTTTTTTCAGATATACAAAAGCTGACAGACTTCATCAAATTATATATTCACTATCAGAACTATTAAAGAAAGTCCTTGAAGCAGAGGAGAATATCAGAAATCTAGATATACACAAAGAACATCAGAAATGGTAAATATGTATATACATATAAAAATTCCTTTTCCTTATTTTTAAAGTCTTTTTAAAAGATAATTGACTTTTTGAAGCAAAAATAACTACAGTGTATTATAGCAGTATAACATAAAGAGAAAGAAAACATATGACAACAGCACAAAGGTCATGAGAAAGACAAGACTGAAGGGTCTTATGCTATATTTGAAGTGGTATAATATCACTTGAAGATAGCCTATGATAAGTTAAAAATGTACACTAAAAGTCCTAAAGTAATCACTAAAATTATGAAACAGAATTAAGCTAATCAGCCATGAAAAAAGAAAAAGTAAAATCATAAACAATATTCCATTGACCCAAAAGAAAGCAGAAAAAGAAGAAAAAGGAAACAAGACAGAGTAAATAGAAAGCAAATGATAATTTTAATCCCAGTATTAATTGCTAATGATATGAACAACCCAATTGACAGGCAAAGATTGTTCAATTGTATAAAAAAGAAAAATCCATCTATACATTGCCTACAAGAAACTCACCATAAATCTAAAGACACAAACAGGATACAAGTAAAAAGATGGAGAAAAATAAACCATGTTGACACTAATAATTTAAAAAAGTCTAGAGTAGCTGGGGCGCCTGGGTGGCTGAGTCGGTTAAGCGTCCGACTTTTGCTTAGGTCATGATCTCGCGGTTCGTGGGTTCGAGCCCCGCGTCGGGCTCTGTGCGGACTGCCAGCTCAGAGCCTGGAGCCTGTTTCAGAGTCTGTGACTCCCTCTCTCTCTGACCCTCCCCTGCTCACGCTGTCTCTCTCTCTCTCCTAGAAATAAATAAAACATTAAAAAAAAAATCTAGAGTAGCTATATTAATATTAGACAAAGTAAATTTCAGAATAAAGAATATTGCCAGAGACAAGATCATTTCATAGTGATAAAATAATTGATTTATCAAGGCATAATAATTCCAAACATTTATGCAGTCTAATTAGAGAAATCTAAAATACATGAAACAAAAGTAATAGAATTAAAAGGAAAAATAGGCAAATATATAATTACAATTAGAGATTTTGATACCACCTTTCAATACTTTATGAAACAAGTAGACAGAAAATCAGTGAGAACTTGGACATTATCAACCAACCTGACCTAATTGACATTTATAAACCACTTTATCCAACAACTGTAATTACACATTTGTTTCAAATGCACATGAAATGTTCATCAAACTATACGATACCGTATCATAAAACACACCATACCATACATAAAACATACCATACCATAGAACATACCATAACATAAAACAAGTTGCAATAAATTTAAAAGGAGTTAAATCATACAAAATATTGTCACTAATCCACAATGGAATTAAATTAGGATTATTAACAGAGATCTAGAAAACCCTTAAGTATTTGGAAACTAAATAACAAACTTTAAATATCATATGCATCAAAACAGAAATCAAAGAATTAGGACATTTTGAACCAAAGGATAATGGAAGTACACATATCAAAAGTTGTTAGATACAGTTAAAATAGTGCTTAGAGGAAAATTTATAGCAAAAAAGAAAAAATAAAGCAATGACCTAAGTTTCTACCTGTATAGGAAACTAAAATAAGAAATGTAAATTAAATCTAAAGCAAACAGAGAAAAAGGAAACAAAGAGGATCAGAATAGAAATCAAAGAAAATTTTAATTTAATTTAATATTTTGTTTTTTTAATGTTTTATTATTTTTGAGAGGGTGGAAGGGCAGAGAGAGAGGGAGACTCAGATTCCAAAGTGGGTTCCAGGCTCTGAGCTATCAGCACAGAGCCTGAGATAGGGCTCAAACTCACAGACCACAAGATCATGACCGGAGCTGAAGTTGGATGCTTAACCAACTGAGCCACCAGACACCCCAAAAATTTTTTAAAAGTAAAACAATACAGAAAATCAATGATACCAAAACCTGATTCTGTGAGTAACTCAGTAAGATCACTAAATCTCTTGCCAAACTAATTAGAATAAAGAGAAAGAAGTACGGAGTGTGAGAGTATAAGAGGAAATATCACTATAGATTCTACTGAAATTAAAATGATAAGAAAATATTAAAAAATTATATGCCAGTAAATTTGATAACTTAGGTGAAGTGGAAAAATTCCTTAAAAGACACAGATAAAAGCTCCTTCCAGAAGAAATAAATTAAAAATATATATATAGATCAATACAAAAAACAAATATCAACACACACAAAAAATCTTTTAAACACATTCTAGTAAAGCAATTGTATTGGATACTTGAAGAAATCTACATTATGACCAAGTTGGAACCACCCCAAAAGTGACTATGCAGCATCTTTAGGTGACTAATGCCAGAGACACATATTTCCCATGGTCCAGGTGTGGCCTTGTAAGGTGGCTGAAATTTACCCCAGGCTTGTAAGAGGGTGTGGATGGAACTTAGATGAAGCCAGAGCTATAGAGACGCTGTATTAGAAGACAAGGAACACATTTATATATCAGCAGCCCACGATCCAATGGGGCAATTTATATCCTACCATGTGTCAATGTAGGATCAGATGACAATTGAAACACAGGCATTCTGGTTCAAATACTGGCTGTACCACTAATTAGTTGTTGTGTCTTTGTGTGAGTTACTTTATCTAAACTTCAGTGTCTTTATTCTCTAAAATGAGGACAATAATAGCACTTACTTATTGGGAGAATTAAATGAGATCATGCAAGTACAGTATTCACTCAGGCCAATGTTCAAAGAGAGAGAGAGAGAGAGAGAGACGAGACAGAGAGAGACAGAGAGAGTCTGTAGTGCCTTCTCCTAAAAAGAATTGAATGTTATGCTGTAAAGATGATGCAGTCAAATAGGGACTGGGAAAACAATTTACAACTTGATACTTGTTCTGGACTTTTATTTGCCAAATACGTTGACATAGAGATGTACTCTTTATTTCTTGCTCTTCCTATTATGAGAAATTAAGTGAGTCTCTCAATTCACTGTGCCCCAGATTCCAAAAGGAAAAGAAACACAAACGTCTAGCCAGTAATGTATTAGAACCCATTCACACTGACTCATAAGAATCAATTGTTAAATTTTTAGAAATTTTATGAACTGGTTGTTAAACAGTTATTATTAAAAAGTAAATCATATAAGCTTACAGATTATTAAATTATATAATAACAAAGATAATAATACACGAAAACTGTAGAGCAATATCCCTGATGAATATTAATACAAAATTTTAAACAAAATTCAACAGAATTCAATAGCACATTAAAAGGATTATATACCACACCCAAGTGGGATTTATTCCTGAAATGCAATGATAGTTCAACATAAAAAATCAATCAATATAATATACCACATTAACAGAATGATGGGGAAAAAAAAACATATCATCTTACTTTCTCATGATAAAAACACTCAGTGAACTAAGAATAGAAGAAAACTATCTTAGGGTGCCTGGCTCAGTCCGTTAAGTGGCCGACTTTGGCTCAGGTCATAATCTCCCAGTTGGTGGGTTTGAACCCCATGTAGAGCTTTTTGTTGACAGGGTGGACACTGCTTCAAATTCTGTCTCCCTCTCTGCCCCTTCTCTGCTCATGTGCTCTCTCTCTCTCTCAAAAATAAACATTAAAGGGGCACCTGGGTGGTTCAGTCGGTTAAGCGTCCGACTTCGGCTCAGGTCATGATCTCACGGTTCGTGGGTTCGAGCCCTGCAACCGGCTGTGTGCTGACAGCCAGCTTGGAGCCTGTTTCGAATTCTGTATCCCCCTCTCTCTCTGACCCTCCCCTGCTCACGCTGTCTCTCTCCCTCTCTCTCAGAAATAAATAAACCATAAATAAATAAATAAATAAACAAGCATTTAAAATTTAATAAAGGAAGGAAATAAAAAGCATGCAAATTGGAAAGTAAATAGAAAAATTATCACTGCTCACAGATGGTATGACTTTTTATGTAGAGAACACTACAGATTCCTTGAAAAAATTGTTAGGACTAATAAATTCAGCAAAGTTGCAGGAAACAAAAGCAACACAAAAATATAAGCAATGTTTCTATACACCAACAATGAACAATCTGAAAAGCAAATTTTAAAAATAATTCCATTTACAATAGCATCAAAAAGAATAAAATACTTAGGAATAAACTTAACTAAGGAAGTGAAAGATACACTGAGAACTACAAACATTGCTAAAAGAAATTAGGAGGACACCAATAAATGGAAGAATAGCCTGCGTTCATGGGGAGGAAGACCTAATATTGTTAATACTGTTACTGTTTAATCCAAAGTGATCTACAGAATCAGTGCAATCCTTATCAAACTCCAAATGGCAATTTTTGCAAAAATAGAAAAATCCATTCTAAAATTCATATGGAATCTCAAGGGACCCTGAGTAGCCAAGACAATCTTGAAAAAAAGAACAAAATTTGAAATCTCACACTTCTGGATTTCAAAAGATACCACAAAGCTACAGTAATCAAAACTGTTGTGCTAGCTTAAAGACAGACATATAGACAAATGGGATAGAATAGAGTACCCAGAAATAAACCCTCACTTACACGACCAAATGATTTTTGACAAGGGTGTCAAAACCATTCAATGGAGAAAGAATAGTCTTTTCAATAAGTAGTGTTCGAACCTTACACCATATACAAAAATTAACCCAAAAGGATCAAAGACCTACATGTAAAAACATGAAACTATAAAACTCTTAAAAGGAAACACAAGGGGAAACTTTGATGACATTGAACTTAGCAGTGATTTCTTGAATATGACACCAAAGCATAGGCAACAAAAGTAAAAATAGATACACTGGACTACATCAAATTTAAAATCTTCTATGCACCAAAGGATGCCATCAATAGAGTGAAAAGGCAATCTATAGAATGGGAAAAATATTTACAAATCATTTATCTGATAAGGGATTAATATCAAGAATCTATACAGTACTCCTATATCAACAACAACAAAAAAACAACTAACTCAATTAAAAAAAAAAAACAGGAAAATGGCTTGAATAGATATTTCTCCAAATAAGTTATACAAATAACCACAAGCATATGAAAAGATGCTCAACATCACTAATCATTAGAGAAATACAAATCAGAACCACAATGAGATACCACTTTATGTACATTAGGATAGTGACTATTAAAAAAAAAATAGATGGGCACCTGGGTGGCTCAGTCAGTTGAGCATCTGACTTCAGCTCAGGTCATGATCTCCAGGTTTGTGAGTTTGAGCTCCACATAGGACTCGCTGCTGCCTTTCAGCACAGAGCTCACTTCAGATGCTCTGTCCCCTTCTCACTGCCCCTTTCCCGCTTGTATTCTCCCAAAAATAAGTAAATTTTGAAAAATAGAAAATAATAAATGTTGGTGAAGAAGTGGAGAAATTGGAACTTTGCTGGCAGAAATGTAAAATGGTGCACCTGTTATGGTAAACAGTATGGCAGCCCCTCAAAAGACTGAAAATAGAATTACCACATAATCCAGCAATCCCACTTAAAAAAAATTCCAGGGTAGTTAACATACAGTATTGTATTAGTTTAAGATGTGTAAAATACTGGTTCAACAGTTCCATATATTACTCAGTACTCATCAAGGTAAGTGTACTCTTGATCCCCTTCACCTATTTTGCCCATTCTCCCACCCACTTGTCATCTGTTTGTTCTTTATAATTGAGTCTATTTCTTGACTTGTCTCTTTTATCTCCCTTCGTTCATTTGTTTGTTTTTTAAATTCCACGTATGTGTGAAATCATATAGTGTTTTCTTGCTCTGACTGACTTATTTCTTTCTTTTTTTTTTTGTTTTTACAAATAGTTTATTGTCAAGTTGGTTTCCATCTGACTGACTTATTTCACTTAACATTATACTCTTTAGATCCATCCATGTTGTTGCAAGATCTCGTTCTTTTCTGTGGCTGAATAATATTCATATATATATATATATAAAGACTATCTCAATCCAGTATATAAAATATATACAATATCTCCTTTATCCACTCATCTATTGATGGACACTTGGGATGCTTCCATAGTTTGGTTATTGCAAATAATGCTGCAATAAACATAAGATGTGCATGTATGTCTTTGAATTAGTGTTTTTGTATTCTTTGAGTAAATACCTAGAATTGCAATTACAGGATTGTAGGGTAGTTCTAGTTTGAATTGCACCAGTTTTCATTCCCGCCAACAGTGAAAGAGGGTTCCCTCATCAACACTTCCAACACTTGTTGTTTTTTCAGTTTTGGGTTTTGTTTTGTTTTTAATTTTATTTATTTATTTTTGAGAGAGAGAGAGCACAAGCAGGCAGAAGAAGAGAGAGAGTAGGGGAGACACAGAGCCCAAAGCAGGCTCCAGGCTCTGAGCTATCAGCGTAGAGCCCAACATGGGCCTTGGACTTATGAACCATGAGATCATGGCCTGAGCAGAAGTCAGATGTTTAACCAACTGAGCCACACAGGTGCCCCTTCTGAGTTTTTGATTTTAGCCATTCTGACACATGTGAGGTGATATCCCATTGTGGTTTTGATTTGTGTTTTCCTGATGCTTAGTGATGTGTAACTTTTCATGTGTCTTCTTTGGACAAATGTCTGTTCATGTTCATTTTTATTTGGATTATTTGTTTTATAGGTGTTGAGTTGTATGAGTTCTTTATATATTTTGGGTATTAACCCTTTATCAGATATGTCATTTGCAAATATCTTCTCCCATTCAGTAGATTGTCTTTAGTTTTGTTGGTTGTTTCCTTTTCTGTACAGAAGCTTTATATTTTGAGATAGCCCCAATAGTTAATTTTTGTTTTTGTTTTCCTTGCCTCAGGAGATATCTCTAAAAACATGTTGCTATGGCCAATGTCAGACAAATTACTGCCTGTGTTCTCTTCCAGGATTTTTATGATTTCAGGTCTCATATTCAAGTCTTTAATCCATTTCGAGTTTATTTTTGTATACAGTGTAAGAAAGTGGTCCAGTTTCATTCCTTAGCATTAACTGTCCAGTTTTCCCGACACCATTTGCTGAAGATACTGTCTTTTCCATTGCATATTCTTACCTACTTTGTTGAAGATTAATTAGCTTATATAATTGTGGGTTTATTTGTGGGTTTTCTATTCTGTTCTGTTGATCTATGTGTCTATTTTTATGCCAGTACCATACTGCCTTCATTACCACAGCTTTGTAATATAACTTGAATTCTGAAATTGTGATACCTCTTGTTTTGTTTTTCTTTCTAAGATTGTTTTGGCCATTCAGGGTCTTTTATGGTTCCATGAACATTTTAGGATTGTTCTAGTTTTGTAAGAAAATGCTGTTGGCAGTTTGATACGTACTGCGTTAAATCTGTAGATTGCTTTGGGTTGTGTAGACACTTTAACAATATTTGTCCTTCCAATCCACATGCAAGGAAGGTCTTTCCATTTCTTTGTGTTGTCTTCAATTTCTTTCATCAATGTTTCATAGCTTTCAGAGTACAGGTCTCTAATCTCCTTGGTTAAGTTTATTCCTAGATATTTCACTATTTTTGGTGCAATCATAAATGGGATTATTTTATTAATTTCTATTTCTGTTGCCTCATTATTAATGCATAGAAATGCAACAGATTTCTATATGTTGCTTTTGTATCCTGTGACTTTACTGAATTTATTTATTAGTTTAGTAGTTTTTTGGTGGAGTCTTTAGGATTATCTCTATATAGTATCATGTCATCTGCAAATAGTGAGTTTTACCTATTCATTACCAATTTGAATGCCTTTTATTTCTCTATGTTTTCTTATTTCTGTGGTTAGGACTTCCAGTACTATGTTAAATAAAAGTAGTGAGAGTAGACATCCTTGTTCTGTTCTTGACCTTAGGGGAAAAGCTCTCAGATTTTGCCCATTGAGTATGACATTTACTGTGGGTTTTTCATATAAGGCTTTTATGATGTTGAGGTATGTTCTCTCTAGACCTACCTTGTTGAAGGCTTTTATCATGAATGGGTGTTGCACTTTGTCAAATGCCTTGTCTGCATCTATTGGAATGATTATATGCATTTTATTCTTTATTTATTCTTTATTGATGTGATGTTGGTTGATTTGTGAATATTGCATACCAGGAATAAATCCCACTTGATCATGACGAATGAAGTTTTTAATGCATTTTGGATTCAGTTTGTTAGTATTTTTTGCTAGGATATTTGCATTTATGTTCATAAGAGGTAACGGCTGTGGTTCTCTTTTGTGATTACTTTACCTGGTTTTGGTATCAGGGAGATACTGGTTTCATAGGATGAATTTGGGAGTTTTCCTTCCTCTTCTATTTTTTGGAATAGTTTGAGAAGAATAGGTATTAACTCTTCTTTATGTTAGGTAGACTTCACCTGTGAAACTGACTTTTGTTTCTTGGGAGTTTTTTGATTACTGATTCCATTTCTTTGCTGGTTATTCAAATTTTCTTCCTGTTTCAGTTTTGGTGGTTTACATGTTTCTAGGAATTCATCCATTTCTTCTAGGTTGTCCAATTTGTTGGCACATCATTTTCCATAATATTCTCTCACAATTGTTTGTATTTCTGTGGTGTCAGTTGTTATTTTAAAAGCAAACAAACAAAATGGAAAATAGCAAATGTTGGTGAGGAAGTAGAGAAACTGGAACCCTGTGCACCGTTGGCAGAAATGTAAAATGGCTCAGATGCTATGGAAAACAGTATGGTAGTTCCTCAAAGAGTTAAAAATAAAATTCGCATATAATCCAGCAATCCCACTTCTGGATAGATATATAAATTGAAAACAGTATCTCCAAGAGTTATTCATTTGTCCATATTCATAGCCTCATTATTCACAATAGCCGATGGTGGAAGCAATCCAAGTGTTCATCAACAGATGAATGGATGAAGAAAATGTGTTATATACATACAATGGAATACCATTCAGTCTTTAAAAAGAAGGAAATTCTGTCACATGCTGCAATATGGATGAGTCTTGAGGACATTATGTTAAGTGAAATAACCCAGTCACAAAATGATAAATAGTATTTGTCATGATTGCACTTATATAAGGTACTTATATAAGGTACCTTATAGAGTCAAACTTATAGAAACAGAAAGCAGAATTGTTAGGGGTTAAGGGAGGGGGAAATGAGTTGTTTTGGATGTAGAGTGAGTTTTGCAAGATGAAAACAGTTCTGGAGATTGGTTGCACAACAATATGAATACTTAACATTACTGAACTGTATGTTCACTTAATACTTATTACAGTGGTAAATTTTATGTCATGTGTGATTTACCACAATTTAAAAATGTTAAAAACAAAGATAATAAAGACTCAAACCCCATAACTTCCTAGTTATTTTTACTGTATTTATTCTAATATATACTCTTGTGGTTATATCCATTGTATTTATGTGGTAAATATACTCTATACAGGCGAGGTTCTGCATATCCCTTCCCAGCTCAGCATTTAAAAAGATCACATTGATAGCTTGAAACTAGCCATGATGAAAGTATTTATCCCCACAGAAATAGATGAACAGTAAAAATAGTTAGTTGTTTGTTTGGAGTGCTGGTTGTTAAACATTTACCCTCATACCACTAGGTCTAGAATACATGTAGATTTGGGCCCTCTCTGCCACTGAAAAATACACATCGGCACTGGGAGGCCCTTCTTTTCTAAGACCCTTCGACAGCAATAGGGGATGATGAGAGTGAATATTGAGATCACATGTAGAGTGTAATGTAGAGAAAGAATGTTAAGAAGATCACTAGGATTTGATGGGGAAAGTGTGTCAAATCTGCAATTCTATATTTGAGCATCTACAGATTTCACAGCTATCCTTTCTGGCAGCACAACCTTGCCCAAATCCCTCAGGGGAGAAGTACCCAGGCCCAGGCCAACCTTGCACACCCCACACCTTCATGCAAATCATCTCTTTGTTATCAATGGAGAAATGAGCCAAAGTCAGTAGTTCTGGGATCCATCCTAAGGTATTCAGAGATGAAAAGATCCAGATCTTTGAGGCCATAGGTAGTAAAGTCTGGCTGATAAAACATCCATCTTCCTTCAAAAACTTGTTAATTGTTCGCCAATTTGGGAACTTTGATTAGCACTCTGAGTTTTAGGAGGAAGTCACTGGTGCCCCCTTGTGGCAAACTTTGAGGAGGAGCGAACCCAGGACTGCCCAGAAAACATGGAAAACCAAAGGGCATGTCAGGTGACAAGCAAAGTGCAAAACAGGGCACACTGTTGTGCTTCCTCGTGTGTTATGAAAGGAAGTGGGGATGAGAAAGCAGGCTTATACTATCTCTAAAAATGTTCTTATATCAGTGTAACGCTTTAAAAAATATTTTTTTTTAAATGTTTTATTTATTTCAAGGAGAGAGAGAGAGAGAGAGACAACGTGAGCAGGGGAGGGTCAGAGAGAGAGAGGGAGACACAGACTGAAACAGGCTCCAGGCTCCGAGCTGGCAGTCAGCACAGAGCCCGACGCGGGGCTCGAACCCACGAACCGCGAGATCATGACCTAAGCGAAAGTCGGACGCTTAACCGACTAAGCCACCCAGGCGCCCCAAAAAATATTTTAAAGAAATAGAGACAGCTTGTCTTTGTATCCAGAGAGATCACACAGCAAGTGTTAACAGAAGCAGTGCCAGCTGCTCATGGGCAATGGTTTCTCAAAATCTGGTCCTCTGACTGCCTGGATCAGTCACCTGGCATGTGGATAAAAATGCATCTTCCCAAAGATCAGCCAAACCTGACAGATTTCATTTCTCTGGGAGTGAATATGTGAAACAAACTTATAAACATGAATATTGAGCCCCAGTTGAATTCAAAGATGAGTAAGAAATTCAAGTGGGTTGTTATTTGTTTTAGTTGTTTCTCACCGAAAGTCTCTCATGTAATCTCTCCAATATCAAAAGAGACAGAAGAGACAGAGTGATTAACGATGACATGTGACCGTGAATGGATCCTGGTCCAGAAAAAAGATCTAAGTGAGGGAACCGAAGAAATTAGAAAAATGTCTGAAGATTAGTTGATAGTATTGTTTCAATGGCAATTTCTTCATCTTGATAATTGTACTATGGTGAGGTGTTAACATTTGGGGAAGTTGGGTAAAGGGTCTCTGGAAATTCTTGGCACTGCTTTCATTTTTATTTTACAACATTATTTCAAAATTTGAAGTTACAAACTTAAGTTACAGACTTAAAAAGAGGCTTGGATCTCCCATTTGGTAAGTACTTTATATCCTCCCTACCTAAAGCGTGGCCTATGGACCAGCGGCATCAGCTGTACCCGGGAACTTGTTAGCAAGGCAGATTCTTCACAACCCCAAAGAAACACTAACCAAAATGAACAAGATGCACAGGTAATTCCTATGCTCATTCACGTTTGAGAAACACCAAAATTCACACACATTACCCCATTAAATCTTCCAACAATGTGACAATTCTGAGTATTATCCTGACTTGACTGATCCGGGCGCTACAACTCATAGAATTATCATGTGTCCTATGTCCCATAAGCAAATAAGTAGAAAGGCCAGATTTGAACCTATGTATCTCTGAACCGAAAGCCCATTTTCTTAAAGTGCTACCTGCCATCTGGTTGCAGATATAAATTTACTAGTATATGCAAGGCTAGGACTTGACTCTTACAGATCCGACTGTCTGGTTTCTATTGTAAAGGCAGATACATTTGAATGAGCACTAAACTGTGAGACCAGAGTCACAGTCCTGGGTCCTTTTTGTCCATTCATTGGTTTGCAAAGTCAGGAGTTCCCTGGATGAAATCTGAAACTGGCCCCCATGGAGGGCAAGGAGAGACAGAGGAGACAGACCACTCCAGATGGGTGGGTGGCCGTTGTAATGAGCAAAGGAACTTGCACATGGGGTTTGTGTCATGTAGCTGCAAGATGAGTGTATTTTTGCACACACTCATCAGAATCCTAAAGGTTTGTACAGAAGCCTTGACTGATTTCAGTCATGCATGCAGTCCAGATGGTCTCAACATCTTACTCTCTCAAGGCTATGTCCTTGAAGCAGCTGCTAGTATGGGAATAGCAGGCTGAACATATGTTCCAAGGATAAAGGAAGGGGTGAGGAGCCTCTGGTTGCCTGTGTCCAGCTTTCGGTTCCGCTGGAGGTCATGTCCTCCCAATGACCTCCTCCAGCACACCTCCACGGCACGAGTGAATGTGCGGGACAGATACTGTACATGGTCCTTTCCAGCTCCAGCATCCAGTTGACTTTCTGGCCCCACAGCTAGTTGGAGTGGTCGGCTGACAAATACATTGCCATCATATCCCTTCATCTAAGCCTGCCAAGGCTGGTCTTCGGAACTCAAGAAGTAAGTGACCTCTCTCACTGGTGTCCTTCCCCCCTTAACCACATGCCCTCCATTGTATCCAAATGCATCTCTTGTAGCCCATCTCTTCCCAGGAGCCTGGCCTTTATCTCGAGCCAATAGGATTATGCTCTCAAAGAGATGCCTGGCTCGGATCCACTTTGCCGTGTTAGCTGACACAGCCTGTGCCCCAAATGAAGCACAGAGTGACCCTCACATGATGATGCAGACACGGTTGCAAACTGATGACAGAGCCTGCCCAGATTCCTTAGGTCTCTTCACACGTGTGGCTTTACTCAGAGCTAGCCCTTTGAGGAAGAAGCTGCCAGGTCATGAACACTACTACACAGAGCAGGGAGGGAGAAAGCAGTTAGGGTGACCCTGAGTCCTGATGACACGGAAGGCAGCTACACAGAGACAGATGTGCTGAAGGGTCTGAGTCTTGCGTCAGTTTTTAGAGTTTATCCCTGAGAAGATTCGTGTGCAAATGTTGTCTTCCTCTGACTCCCTTTCCTTTCCTATCTTAACCCCAGTGTGTGTGTGTGTGTGTGTGTGTGTGTGAGAGAGAGAGAGAGAGACAGAGAGACAGAGAGACAGAGAGATTGAAAAATGGAATATGCCAAAGGAAACATCCTTAAAAATCCATTCAAACTGGGTGTGTGGTGTCAAAGCCACCTGAAATCCCACTAGTACAGAGATTCTCCCCTCCCCCACCCACTGTATGCTTATTGAAAAACCTCACATTCTTAGAATCATGATTCCCAAAAGGAGGGAGTTTTTGGAGGGTGGTGGAGAGTATCTGAATTATATGAGTAGCTTTTTAAATTCCTTTTTTCCCCAGAACTACAGCAATGGTTCTCAAGCCAGTTTGCCTAAGAATCATAATTTTCATTGGTTTTGGGCAGGACCCAGGAGTATGCATTTTTAATAAGTATTCCCAGGCAGTTTTGCTGAGGGAGGTCAAAAGACCACCTCTGAGAAACAGGCTCTATATTAACCCTTCTCAAACTTTAACAAGCATTCCTAGAAATTGTGTTAAAATGCGGGTAGGTGGTCTTCAGCACTTCTAACAAGCTCAGAGAATATGCGAATGTTGCTGGTCCTAGAACCAGCTCGGAGTAGCAGGGCTCCCTACTTTGAAGGTTTTTTAAATCAGTTGTAAACTCTGACTCGGGTGTTCCTCAATAATCTGTGCTTTGCTCTGTCATAAGCTTCCTGAGTTATCAAAGTTACAACTTGATCTAGGAAAGACAGGATAGTAATTTTGCATATTCTTCTGCTAAAAAAGCATTGTGTAATGCTTGAGCTCAGATAAAATTGTGTTAGACAACCTCACATAACTAAATCTTGCCAGTCAGCTAAGAATTAGTCTATTTTTGAAAACCGTATAAAATTCAATAGAAAGTCTGCTGGGACCAGGTGTTTTCCGGTCTTTGGAGACAAAACTGCTAATTCAAGCTCCAGCTGCAAACACTTTTTTCTTCTCAATGTTTCTTTCCCTCTCGGGAACAAGACTTTTAAATTCAGTGACAGCAGCGCTCTCGAGCTCATTTAGGACGAACTTAAAATGTTCTCCAGTTTGTCATCTGCTGAGCTATGTGATTCCAAAGACCCTGGTAGAAGGACATCTTCACTGTGCCCATGGCGAGGTGATGGAAAATGGTCGTGCAGATTTGGGGTTTCAGAAAGTCCATAAGATGCCCCTTCCATTTTTTGTTGTTGTTGGATTTTTTCCTCCTGTTAAAAAAACTAAACTTACTTTTAAAATTGTGGTAAAATATGTCTAACAAAGTTTACTGTTCTGGCAATTTTTAAAGTATTTATTTATTTATTTATTTTGAGAGAGAGACCATGTGAGTGGGGAGAGTCAAAGAGAGAGACAGACAGACAGACAGACTCCCAACCAGGCTCCACACTGCCAGCACAGATCCCCACATGGGGCTCAAACTCACTAACTGTGAGATCATGACCTGAGCCAAAATCAAGAATCCTACGCTTAAGTGACTGAGCCACACAGGTGCCTCTATTTTAGGTTTTTTAAATGTACAGTTCAGTGGTATTAAGTACATTCACATTGTCATAGGACCATCACCACCATCCAGAACTTTCTCATTGTCCTACACTAAACCTCTGCACAAACCCATTCCTCACCCTGCCCTGTGTTAGAGGGGAATCAGTAAAGTATCCTCTAGACTTAGAAGGCACATTAATACCAAATAAGGAAGCAAGCTGCTCTGGACTGTTTACACTGAATTTTGTTGTAACTTATTGGTGGGGCAATTGGGCAAGCAGATGGATGGATGATCCAGGTGGTAGTACACTGACATTCTCCACCCAGCTCAGATCTCAGCCCACAGCTCATATGGAGGCTCATGGAGGTGAGGTCACAGGGTAGTTATCTATAGTGGCACTATCTGTGCTACAGAGAGGACCAAGATGGAGGGCTAAGGATGGAGTCCACGCTGGGCTGGAAGCCAGAGGGGAGACCAACATGGAGGGCCGAGGATGGAGTCAGCGCTGGCAGTGTTGTGCCCGAATCGCGAGTCCCAGAGACCTCCAAGGAGCCAGCACCAATGCAAATACAAAAGGGTCNACCCTATTCCCCAACATCTTTGGGACCCATACAATCTTTACACACAATTTTTCCACAATGACTCCAGATATCTAGAGGTGACTTACATCCCTACCCCTTTGCTACTGCAAAAATATAAGCATCAACATAAGAATCCTCACTGGTAAAGAGGTCTTTTCCTCAGATCCAACAATCAGAGCAATTGTGAACTTCAGCATAAGTGATGGCCTCTGACAAGAAGGCGTTTCCTGATGAGACAAGATGGAGTGTCAGCGATGTGACGTCAGAAAGGATAAGGCAAATAGTTTATAGGCAATAGATATGGGCAAATCTTCATTTAGCAACAACACAGTAGAGGTTTGTTCCCCATGAGCCAATGCCATCTCTGCCTTGGGAATTTTTCCTGGGGGATAATACCATGCAGTTTGTTCCTTAATGTCACCAGGGGATGTGTCTGTATTGTACATAGCATTTCGGTTGGCACTGATCCTAGCAACTGTATCTCAATGCCTATGTTGGACCCTGATCATTGTAGAACAAGGGGTTAATACCAGGTGTAAACAAGGGATTAGGACAACAAGCCACCAGGAGGGGCACTCCAAACTAGTTTGCAATGAATTAAAGTCTTACCATGTATGAGATCTCCTAGCAATTGCAAAATAAGCCCCTCCTCCATCAGATATATCCTTACAGTTCCTGCCATTGGAGAGTAAATTGAGGGACTGTGGTTGGTTAGATGTTCATATGCTGACGTCTGCCCTGCCGTGGCAGTGCTAGGGAGTTGAATGGTCTCTGGTAGTATTGGAGACCATCCTTTGAGAGAGGTCCCTGGGGGATCTTTAAGGTGTTTTTTATTAGTCGATCCATCCTTTCCATTAGGCCTGCAGCAATGGGATTGTACGGTAGGTGGAAAATCCATAATATACCCGGGACTCTGCCTATTTTTGGAAGTCGTGGCTGGGAAACTGTGTCCTTTGATCACTATCTGAGTAGGCATTACATGCCCTCTAGTTTTGTTAATCCCTTTGTGGTTGCAGCCACATTGGCTCTTTTACAGGCAAAGTCTTGTGCAAGTCCTGTGGACGTGTCGCAGAGATCAGTGTATATTTGTGTCCTTCCAATACCAGCAGAGGGCCTATATAGTCTATTTGCAGCGAGAAACAGGGCACCTAGTCCTCATGGTATACCCCAGGTGTAGCACATCAGCCATTGCCTGAGGTTGCCTGGCAGCAGTCTTTGTCAGCAGCTTGCAGATCTTAAAGACAAATGTAATCTTTTTACTATTTCCCAAGTAGTGTTGGGATCTCCGTGTCCCGACTTATGGTGGACCCATTCTGCTACATCAGATGGGATCAGCTTTTCCTCCAGCAGAAGGGCTCAGGCTAACTCATCTGCCTCGTGATTGCCTGGCAGTGTGGATGGGGAAAGAGTGGACAGGTGCCATCTTTGGACAGCTGTGTCAGGTTTAGTGCAATCTTCCCAAATATCTTTCTACAGTTCTGCTCTTCACAAGGGTCTGTTTAATACAGCCCAGCTTTCTTTCTGCCATTGTAGGTATCCAATTTGTTAACCCTTTTCACACTGCCCAGCTGCCAGTGGCCAAATCTATGGGCATAGGTCAATCCATACTGCTTTCAATTCTGCTCACTACTTTTAGTTTCTTCTTCCAAACAAAGTACTCACTCTGTCAGTGACAGGGGAGTGCCAAATAAGCAGGTTTCCTGGCAACTGCTATCAGTGCACCATGTGTTCCTGGAGGTGAGCCTATCCCTTCTCTTACTTGGGGCAGGAAGCCATACTGTTGGCAATTTCTGGAAGTTGGGCTGGGTTGGCATAAGGGACTGGCTCTAGTAACCAATGCAGTTCATAGGACAGCAGGTTGATACTGGAACTTCTCTGCTGTAGGAAAATGTGCCATTTCTGTAAGGTGCATCTCTGGGCACAGGCACTCAGGCTTGGTGAACATGAATCCATCCTGCTACAGGCAGAGAGGTTCATATCATCACGGGCAGGTCAGCAGTCAGTCTTTCCATCTGTTGTGGTGGAAGACATGCAGCTAATAGTTGCTTCTCGAGGGGATTATACCTGTTCTCTGTTCCCTTCCATAACTGAGACCAGAATCCTAATGGGCTTTGTTTCCCATTTTGTCAGTGCCACAGCCCCAGCCAAACCCTTCTGGATATGAACTCACATTTAATTCACAACTCACATCTGGCATCAATTCCCCCAGGGCCCATATTTGTTTTACTACCATGTTTGCCTTTAAGAAAACCTTTTGTTGGTCAACATCCCAATTCCATCAGCTTCCCTTCTTAATTTTTTTTTTAATGTTTTTATTTATTTCTAGGAGAGAGAGAGAGACAGCGCGAGCAGGGGAGGGTCAGAGAGAGAGGGAGTCACAGACTGAAACAGGCTCCAGGCTCTGAGCTGGCAGTCAGCACAGAGCCCGACGCGGGGCTCGAACCCACGAACCGCGAGATCATGACCTAAGCGAAAGTCGGACGCTTAACCGACTAAGCCACCCAGGCGCCCCAATCAGCTTCCCTTCTTAACCAAGGTGTATAAAGGTCTTAATGTCTGCTCTAGATGGGGAATAAAAGATCTCCAGTAACCCAATAAACCAACAAAAGCCTGTAATTCCTTTACCATTTTAGGGACTGGGAAGGCTTGTATCTCATCATTATCTGCCTTTGCCATCACTTTTGTCTTACCCAACCCCATGACACCAAGGACCTTAACTGATTAATCTAGCCCATGGGTCTTGTCAGTATTTACCTTCCATCCTCTTGACTTTAAGTATGCCTGGAATGACACAATTACTCAAGACGAGGAGAATAAATCATTACAAGTTAACATGACATCATTTGTATGATGATAAAGTATCATCTCCTTGGACAATATTCATTTAAATCTCTGGCTACCATTCTGTGACCAATTGTAGGACTATGGAGATACCCTTGAGGGCAATGCCTGGTAGGTCCACCGTTTCCTGTTTCACATGAAGACGAATTGGTCTTGGGATTCAAGTCCTAATGGAATGTTAATAAAGGCTAGATAGGTCCAGTACATGATGATATGTCTTAATGGATGCCATGATTTTCTTCTAATAAGGCTATATTAGGCACCTCTGCATGGATGGACAGAGTAATTTTATTGAATTCCCTATAAACTATTGTCATTCACCAGGTCCCATTAGATTCCTTTATAGGCCAAACTAGACTAATAAATGAGCTTTGAGCAAGACTGATTACGCCTGCCTTTTCTAATTCTTTAATGATGGCCGTAGTCTCATCATGTCCCCCACCACCCCATAATTTATATTGTTTTACATTTATTAATCTCTGGGAATCAGGAACTGTATAGGTTCCTGTGAAACTGTGTTTCCCTCCTTGGATACACCACCTGAATTCACCTGTCATTTTAGTTAGATTCAGACCTTGTAGAACATCTACTCCCAAAGTATACTCAAGAATGGGTGAAATATGCACTAGAAAGCAGCAGAGATGAAGCCTGCTGATCTGTAGGGACAGACTAATTTGTCTAACCTTGATTATTTGTCCCCCATAAGCATCAGTAGCCTTTATTTCTCCCTGAAATTTTCAGGGGTTTCCATAGAAAATTGTACATTTAGCTCCAGTGTCCATTACAGCTAGTATAGTCTGTTTGTACTAACAAACAAGAAATGACCAAGAAATGGTTGATTGAATGTGGGGCACCCAATCACCTCCCATTGCAGGCAGTAGAGGGCAAAAATGCTGGCCTAACCCCAGTCTCTAGGAGTAGGGGATATCCAACTCTGAAATTCCTCCATTAGTGGAAGAGCACATGGTGACACATCTGGCTTTCTTGAGCCTTCCTTCAAAGGAGAAACTGCTTTATCTTAGGCAATGCCTTCCATAAGGCTTAGAGGACCTAATTGGTTTGTTTGTCTACATTTTCTCTGGGGGTCCCAGATAATATTAGATCTTGCCATAATTGTTTATGAGAGACCTTGATGGGCACTCTTTCCACCATTTTATTGTTGGCAGGATCTTTTGTTTTTCCCTGTTTTTCAATTTGTCTATTTCTCTTATGACAGATTCTTTTGGTTTCACTGAAGTCAGCCACCATAGCAGCTGCTCTAGCAAGGGACAGATTGACCACAGCAGCAAGGACAGATCTTAAAGTCACCAAGGCTGAATGTAAGATACCATCTTCCGTACCAAAGGAAACTAATTCTTCATCTGAGCCTCTAAAATGCTAGACCTAAGTGGAATGTTTCATTCCCAGTTGAGATATAATTTCTTGTAGTTCTTCCATAGAGGTTCAGGGTAATGGAGGGGAGGGAGCATTCCTTTTCATTAGGCCAGGTTATCCCATCAATCAAATTAGCTAAGCATCCATGATTCTCATCCATGCCTGTGGTGTACAATCTCTGTCCAAGGCAGGTCAAGCAGCTATTCAGGCCATCTCTAACATCTCAAACCCATTTAACATAATACCGTCTCCCCTAGTATCCCATAGCCATAACACCCAAGCTGCCACCCCTTCTTGGCCCCTTTGCTTCAAGCAACTCATTAGGTACACCAATTCCATGCACAATAGGCTCTCCCCTGGCAAGAACAAGAGGCATTCTCTAGGCATGGCCCCTTTACCCACTCTTGTTTAGTTTCTGTAACATCTTCTGTAACACCTGTATCTTGCTGACTACACCAACTGTTACAAGGTGAAGGAGGGAGGTGCCACTTGGGTGGCTCAGTCGGTTAAGCATCCCACTTCTGCTCAGGTCATGATCTCATGGCTCATGGGTTCAAGCCCCTCATCAGGTTCTGTGCTGATAGCTGAGAGCTGACAGCTGAGAGCCTAGAGCTTGCTTTGGATTCTGTGTCTCCCTCTCTTGCTCTCCCTCCCCTCTTCATGCTCTGTCTCTCTCTCTCAAAAATAAATAAACATTTAAAAAATTAAAAAGCAAAAGAGGGTGGAGGAGAGTCAGTAATGTATCCTCCAGTCTGGGAAGGCACTTTAATATGGAAAAACAAAGAAAGCCACTTCATACCACTTACACCAAGTTTTCTTCAAGGTAACTTACTGACAGGGGGATTGGGATGAGTGAATAGACAGATGGATGATCCAGGTGGTAGCACACAGCTATTCTCTGCACAGCCTGGACCTCAACCCACAGCTTGGTGAGTGAGGGGCATGGTGGAGAAGCCACAGGGTAGTTATCTAAAGTAGTGTCATCTGTGTGCCGACAGGAGAACAAGATGGAGAACCGAAGATGGAGTCAGTGTTGGCATCACTGCTACATCCTACTAACCACTGTTCTACAATCTATCTCTGTGAATCTGACTAGTCTGGGTACCTCCTATATTGTTAGTCAGCTCAGGCCGCCATAACAAAATAGGACAGAATGTGTGGCTTAAACAACAGACATAGATTTCCTCGCAGTTCTGGAGACTGGGAGTCTGAGATCAGGATGCCAAAATGATTCAGGTGACAGCTCTCTTCCTGGCTTGGAGATGGCCACCTTCTCACTTGTCTTCCCATGGCAGGTAGGGAATAAAGGAGAGGGAGAGAGAGTCAGAGAGAGAGAGGGAGGGAGGCCGAGGTGTCTCTTCTTCTTATAAAGACATTATTATTTTTTAAAGTTTTGATTTAAATTCCAGTTAACTAATATACAGTGTAATATTAGTTTCATGTATACAATATAGTGATTCAACACTTCCATACAGCACCTGGTGCTCATCACAATAAGTGCACAAGGATACGAGTCTTATTGGATCAGAGCCTTACTCTTAAGACCTCTTTTAACCTTAATTACCTTCATAAAGACCCTATCTCCAAATATAGTCACAGTGGGAGTTGGGCTTCACCATGTGAATTGAAGGAAGACACCATTCAGTCCATGACATCATATAAGAATATTTGTCCTTTTGTGTCTGGCTCATTTTGCTTAGTGTAATGGCTTCTAGATTCATCCATGTTATAGCATGTATCAGAATTTCATCCCTTTTCTAAGCTCAAATAACATCCCATTTTAGGTATATACTGCATTTTGTTTATTCATCTGTCAATGAACATTTGGCTTTGTACCATCTTTTGGCTGTTGTGAATAATGCCGTAATTAACACTGATGTACAGGTATCTGAATCTCTGCTTTCAGTTCTCTTATGTATATATCCGGAAATGGAATCACTGGGTTAAATGATAATTCTATGTTAATCTTTTGAGGAACTGTTATATGTCCCTTAAACTCTTGAGCCAGAGTACATGTTAACATGTACTATCAAAGCCCCATTTGGGGCGCCTGGGTGGCTTAGTCGGTTAAGCGTCTGACTTTCGCTTAGGTCATGATCTCACGGTTCGTGGGTTCGAGCCCCGCGTCGGGCTCTGTGCTGACTGCCAGCTCAGAGCCTGGAGCCTGTTTCAGTCTGTGACTCCCTCTCTCTCTGACCCTCCCCTGCTCGCGCTGTCTCTCTCTCTCTCCTAGAAATAAATAAAACATTAAAAAAAAAAAAAGCCCCATTATATCACCTTAACCCAGGGTGGACCCTGGCAGAATCATAAAGGGAGAACTTTATGATATCATTCTGTCTCTGAAATTTATTCAGCATCTCTAATTCTTCCTCTGGGCTGCCCATTGAATGGCCCTTCAGCCCCCCCAGATATGCCCATGATAGACCCTTCCCCTTGCCCTCCAAGGGAAGCTGAGCAGGCTCAACAAAGAGAAATCAAACTCCTAGAGGCAACCCAAGGCCAGGACCAGGGGTGGTGTGCTGTTATAACAAAAATTTTAAATGTATGGCCTTGAGACTGGGCAGTGGACAGAGGCTAGAAATGTAGTGAAGAAACTCCTAGTGAAGTTTAAAATGGCAAGCAAACTGTTAATGGGAGCTGGAGAAGCAATGAGAAAACTGCTATATAGCAGCAAGAAAAATGATGACCTCAGGCAGCTGTTCAGCAATCAGCCATAGTGTCTCCTACACTAACTTGAAAGGTACAGAAAACAAGAAATGTCTAAATCGTGTTTAAAAGCAATATAGAGGAAATATAGAGGAGCTAGGACTTGCTGGGTTGTAAAATAAAAACATCACTATATCTGACAAAGATTTTCAAGAAAGAAATAATGCCTTGAGTATAAAGAACAAATTTAAAATATGGTTTTAAAACCCTTTGTTAAGACTTCAAGAAAATTTAAAGTGATGCCTAGTAGATCCTCTCAGCATGATGAAAAGGATTGCCACACTTTTTATGAATACAAAGTTGTGTCTTATTGTGGCCTTAATCTGTATAGCCTGATTCAGTTTATTTCCATCTATGCCTTGAATACTCATAATTCCTTTCCAACTCTTATCGCTCTGGAGAGCGAATGCCACCCCCACCCCCACCCCGGGAACGTGATGAACTGGTGGGTTTTCTGGTCCTGCATGCTGTTTTCCATGCTGGCATGACCAATTTTCTACACCTTCTGAACTCTTCCTAATATACTGGCAGGGAAGTTTTGGCAACTCCACTTTATTTATTGTGGGCCATCATGATCTCCAAGTTTCGAGGAGCCATTCTCACAGTATGTTAGGCATCTTTGCCAGGATGTCAAATTATCATCATGGGACATTTACATTTACTGACGTAAACTCCTACATCAATAAGTCCCCATATCAATAATCTTTCCATCAAGATTTATATTCCTTTTTTTTTTTTAATTTATTTCTAGGAGAGAGAGAGAGACAGAGTGAGCAGGGGAGGGTCAGAGAGAGAGTGACAGACTCTGAAACAGGCTCCAGGCTCTGAGCTAGCAGTCAGCACAGAGCCCGACGCGGGGCTCGAACCCACTAACCGTGAGATCACGACCTAAGCGAAAGTCGGACGCTTAACCGACTAAGCCACTTAGGCGCCCCTTTCAAGATTTATATTCCATTCCCGGCCCTATCAAACAATACCTTTCATATCCACTCCCATACTTGCTCTCCTGGTTCCTGCCAAGTCCTGCAGGTTTGGGGATGGGGGGAAATAAACCATTTTCTCTTACTGCAAGGACAGAAATTCCCTGTTCAGGTCATTCTGAGTCTGAAACCTAGTTTTTGTCTAGCTGCAATGAGGATACACAAAGGCATAGTTGAGAAGGACATGCATCATCTTGTAATGCGTCTACTTCAGATGAGACGTTTGCATGATCTATAGGTAGTGGGAGTCTTCTCTAGCTAAAGGGTCTGCTTCTGTTGGCCAGAATGTTAAAGAGACTCAGGTGTTTTAATGTTTTAGACTGCAAAACATCCCACATCTCTGGATCCTCATTTTAGCCAAAGAGACTTTCTAGAGCTATGAATTTAGTTTCCCAAGTAACTATGCCACACTTAGAAATTTTTAACTTGACTTATAATATAACCTTTATCCAGTAGAGGGGAAAATGAACATACTATAGGCAGAACAACAAAAATAAAAATAACAGCAGAATTCTCATCAAAAACTATGCAGATGAGAAAATGATAGAACAAAATTTTTAAATATTTTTTAAAATACAGACTTACAGAGAAAGACAAATACCATATGATGTCACACATATGTGGAATTTAAGAAACAAAACAGACGAATATAGGGAGGAAAAAAAGAGAGGCAAACCAGAAAACAGACTCTTAACTATAGAGAACAAACTGAAGATTGCTGGAGGGGAAGTGGGTTGGGGGGAGGTTAATTGGGTGATGGTTATTAAAAATAAGGGAACTTGTTGTGATGAACCCTGCGTGTTGTATGTAAGTGATGAATCACTAAATTCTACACCTGAACTAATATTACATTGTATGTTAACTAACCGGAATTTAAATAAAAACTTGACAAATGATACAAGAAAAAGAAAAATATAAAAACCAAAAAATTAAAAATACAGACCTAGAACTCTATAACCAGAGAAAATGTCTTTCAAATCTGAAGGTGAAATAGAGAATTCTCAAACAACCAAAAGATGTAGGAATTGAGGACCAGCAGATCTTCACTACAAGAAAATTTTAAAACAATTCTTTGGACAAAAGGAAAATAATTCCATATGGAAATCTGAATATAAACAAAGGAATGAAGACCATAGGAAACGGCAGATATATGAGTAAATATGAAAATATTTTTTCTTCTTTTTTATCTATTCAAAAGATCATTGAATATTTAAAGAGAAATAATAATGTATTTTGGGATTATAGCATGTAAAGATAAATGACATGAGAGCAATAGTACAGTAGATAAAGAAAAAACATGCTGTTGGATGATTCTTTCACTATATGTGAAGTGATATAATATTAGCTGAAGATAAACTGTGATTAAGTTAAAGGTTATATTATGAACCTTAAAAAATAANCTAAGTGAAAGAAAGATGGATGGCTGTATTAATATCACACAAAATAGAAGAAAGAACAAGAAATGTTAGCTTATATTAGGGACATTAGTGACATATAATAGTGACATATTTTATAAAGATAAAAGGCATAATTCATCAACAAAACTCAACAATCCTAAATTGATATGCACTTAATAATAGAGTTTCTAGGGGCGCCTGGTGGCTCAGTCAGTTAAGCGTGTGACTTTGGCTCAAGTCATGATCTCGTGGTCTGTGGGTTCAAGCCCTGCATCGGGCTCTGTGCTGACTNTTATAAAAAATACTCAAATAATCCAGAAAAAAAGGAAGAAAAGGGGAAAAGAAAAAACAGAAAGATGATAGATTTAAATCTGTCAGTCAGTTAAGCGTGTGACTTCGGCTCAAGTCATGATCTCGTGGTCTGTGGGTTCAAGCCCTGCATCGGGCTCTGTGCTCACAGCTCAGAGCCTGGAGCCTGCTTAGAATTCTCTCTCTCTCTCTCTCTCTCTCTGTCTCTGTCTCTCTCTGCCCCTCCCCCACTCATGCTCTGTCTCTCTCAAAAATAAACATTAAAAAAATAATAGGGTCTCAAAATACATGAAGCAAAACCTGATAAAACTGAAAGATAAGTGGGCAAATTCTCCACGACAATTGAGACTTCAACCCTCCTCTCTAAGCAGTTGTAAACAAATAGATTAAAAAATCAATAAGGATAGGGTCACCTAGGTGGTGCAGTTGGTTAAGTGTCTGAATCTTGAGCTTGGCTCAGGTCATGATCTCACAGTTTGTGAGTTCGAGCCCAACATCAGTCTCTCTGCTGATGACATGGAGCCTGCTTGGGATTCTGTCTCTCCCTCTCTCTGCCCCTCCCCAGCTTGTGCTCTCTCAAAATAAATAAATAAACTAATCAATAAGGATATCAAAAACCTGAACAACAGTGTCAACTAAATGCCCTAATTGACATTCACATAGCACTCCAAGACAAGAGAGCAGAATACACATTCACATACATCTGAAAAAGACCATATTCTATGCTCTAATATAAGCTTCAATAAATTTGAAAGGAGTCAAAAAAGATTTTCTGATCATGATGGAATTATATTAGAAATTAGTAACAGAAAGATATGTGGAAAATCCCTCAAATACTTGGGAATTATATAATAGGTGGATCAAAGAAGATAATTACAAATATTAAATTATCTTTTTTAAAATGTTTACTCATTTTGGAGAGACAGAGAGAGAGATAAGGTGTGAGAGGGGAGGGGCAGAAAAAGAAGGAGACATAGAATCTGAAGCAGGCTCCAAGCTCAGAGCTGTCAGCACAGAGCCACACGAGAGGCTTGAACCCAGGAACTGCAAGATTAAGATGAGAGCTAAAGTCACACTCCTAACTGACTGAGATACACCCAGGCACTCCTAAATATATCTTGAATTATAATGAAAACACAACACATCAGAATTTGTGGAAAAGTACTGCTTTTAGGGAACTTTATAACATCAAAAGTTTATCTTGGAAAATAAGAAGTATTTTAAATCAGTAATCTAAACTCCTAAATTAAGAAACTGGAAAAAGCATAGCAGATTAAACTCAAAGTAAGCAAAAAGAAGGAAATAAAATAAATAATTAATAAATAAGGGAAGTAAAGTAACAGTGAATATCAGTAGAAATCAGTACAATTAAAATAGAAAAATAATAGAAAAAAATAATTAAATAAAAAGTTGACTTCTTACAATTAATAAAATTGATAAACATCTAGCTGGAATGATAAAGTAACAAGGAGAAGGCGAAACATTGTAAATCCCAGGAATTAAAATGGAGACACTTATAAAGAATTTAAAGATATTACAAGAATAATAAGGGGATATGTAAAGAATTTTTGCAAAAAAGTTTGGCAACTTAAATAAAATAAAGAGCTTCCTCGAAAGACACAAGTAACCAAGGGTTATTCAAGAGGAAATACATAGCCTGAATAACCCTAAGTCTAGTAAAAAGTTGAATGCATGACTAAAAACCTTTCCACAGAGTCCAGGCCCAGAACACGAACAGTATCCAAATCCTTTTCCTTCTAATTTTTTTTTTCAAAAGCCTGAGGCTGGGAACAGTTGACGACCACAGACAAGTCTCACAACTGGAAACATGAAGGGAGAACAATATCCTGAACCAAGAACAGCATTTTCCCAGGCTGAGCAAATGTGAGCAAAGGGATTGTGCCTCCTAGAGTGAAGGGATCTAGGCCATAATTCCTTTTTTGTTTTTTTAATGATTTCAAGTTTTTATTTAAATTCTAGTTAGCTAACATATATGGTAAAATTGATTTCAGGAGTAGAATTTAGTAATTCATCGCTTACATATAATGCCCAGCCCTCATCACAACAAATGCCGTCCTTAATCCCCATTATCCATCCAGACCATCTCCCCACCCACCTCCCTTCAACGCTGTTTGTTCTTTACCGTTAAAAGTCTCTTATGGTTTGTTTCCCTCTCTCCCCCTCCCCCTCCCATATATTAATCTGTTTTTCCTACATTCCACATATGAATGAAATCATATGATATTTGTCTTTCTCTGACTTACTTAGCTTAGCATAATACACTTTAGTTTCATTTACATTGTTCCAAATGGCAAGATTTCATTCTTTCTGATGGCTGAGGAATATTCCACTGTGTATATATACTACATCTTATTTATGCATTCATCAGTTGATGGGCATTTGGGTTCTTTCCATAATTTGGCTACTGTTGATAATGCTGCTGTAAACAGTGGGGTGCATGTGCCCCGCTTTGAATCAGCACTCCTGTATCCTTTGGGTAAATACCTAGTAGCGAAGTTGCTAAGTCATGGAGTAATTCTATTTTTAACTTTTGAGGAACCTCCGTTTTGTTTTCCACAGTGGCTGCACCAATTTGCATTCCCACCAACAATGTAAGAGTATTCCCCTTTCTCCGCATCCTTGTCAATATCTATTGTTTTCTGAGTTGTTAATTTTAGCCATTCTGACAGGTGTGAGGTGGTATCTCATTTTGGTTTTGATTTGTCTTTCCCTGATGAGTGATGTTAAGCATCTTTTCATATGTCTGTTGGCCATCTTAATGTATTCTTTGGAAAAATGTCTATTAATGCCTTCTGCCCATTTTTTTTTAATGTTTTTATTTATTTCTGAAAGAGAGAGGCTGTTCCGAAACAGGCTCCAGGCTCTGAGCTAGCTGTCAGCACAGAGCTCGACGTGGGCTTGAACCCAGGAACCGTGAGATCATGACCTGAGCCAAAGTTGGATGCCCAACTGACTGAGCCACCCAGGTGCCCCTTCTGCCCATTTCTTAATTGGATTATTTATTTTTGGGGTGTTGAATATGATAAGTTCTTTATAGATTTTGGATACTAACCCTTTATCAGATATTGCAATATCTTCTCCCATGCCATAGGTTGCCTTTTAGTTTTGTTGATTGTTTCCTTTACTGTACAGAAGCTTTTATTTTGATGAAGTCCCAATAGTTCATGTTTGCCCTGTTTCCCTTGCCTCCAGCGATATGTCTAGTAAGAAGTTGCTCTGCAAGATCAAAGATATTGCTGCGTGTGTTCTCCTCTAAGATTTTGATAGTTTCCTGTCTCACATTAAGGTCTTTCGTCCATTTTGAATTTATTTTTATGTATTGTGTAAGAAAATGGTCCAGTTTCATTCTTCTGCATATTGCTGTCCAGTTTACCAACACCATTTGTTGAAGAGACTGTCTTTTTTCCACTAAATATTCTTTTCTGCTTTGTTGAAGCTTAGTTGACCATATAGCTGTGAGTCTATTTCTGGGTTTTCTATTCTGTTATTGATCTAGTTTTTGTGTTAGTACCACACTGTCTTGATAACTATAGCTTTATAATGCAGCTTGAGGTCTGGAATTGTGATGTCTCCAGCTTTGCTTTGCTTTTTCTTTTTTTTNTCGGACGCTCAACCGACTAAGCCACCCAGGCGCCCCTTTGCTTTGCTTTTTCAAGATAGCTTTTTTTATTCAGGGTCTTTGCAGTTCAGTACAAATTTTAGGATTGTTAGTTCTAGCTCTATAGAAAATGCCAGTGGTATTTTGATAAGGATTACATTAAATGTATAGATGGTTTTGGGTAGTACAGATGTGTTAACAATATTTATTCTTCCAATCCATTAGCATGGAAATTTTTTTTTATTTCTTTGTGTCATTTTCAATTTCTTTCATCACTGTTTTATAGCTTTCAGAGTACAGATCTTTTACCTCTTTCGTTGGGTTTATTCCTAGGTATCTTATGGGTTTTGGTGCAATTGTAAATGGGGTTGATTCCTTGATTTCTCTTTCTGCTGCTTCATTATTGGTGTATAGAAGTACAACAGGTTTCTATACATTGATGTTATATCCTGCAACTTTGCTGAATTCATGTATCAGTTCTAGTAATTTTTTGGTGGAGTCTTTAGGGTTTTCTACATAGAGGATCATGTTATCTGCAAATAGTGAAAGTTTGACTTTTTCCTTGCTGATTTGGATGCCTTTTATTTCTTTTGTTTTCTGATTGCTGAGGCTATGACTTCTAGCACTATGTTAAATAACAAAGGTGAGAGTGGACATCCCCATCTAGCTTCTAACTGTAGAGGAAAGTTCTGTTTTTCTCCATTGAGGATGATATTAGCTCTGGGCATTGTTTGTATATGTATGCTCCAATTCCTCACAGTGGGTCAGAGAGGCAGGAAACTTCAAGAGACACATGACCACAGGCTACAACACAGCAGTTAGGAGTGAAGTCTACTTGGGCCACATCTTGATTATAAGTGAGGCACAAATTTTCAGAGACACCAAGGCTGAATAGCCCACACGGTGGGAGACAATGGACCTCTCAGGGTACCCAGTGTGAACCGGTGAAACCTCACCCAAAGCTTTTACATTTTGTAACATGCCCCAGGAACTTTAATACAACCTAAAAATGGCTGTGATTTATTTCCCACCCGTCCCGCAGGAATGGGTTTCAAACAAAAAAGAATTGTTTAAAAAATACCTATCTGTTACCTATCTATCCATCTATCCATCTATTTATTTATATTTCTTATACACTTGAAGTTATGAGCTGAAAGATATATCCACTACAAAAATAAGAAATGACATAAAACAATATCAAGAGGAAAGCATCAGGATGAAGAAAAATACATACAGTGTATCTTATAACCTTTGAGGACAGACACTATCTCAAAGATAGGAAAAAATGATCTGGTACAGATTTTACCAGAGAGGCAGGAAAAAGAAGAAAGGAACTTGTTATGTACATAGATGGAAATAAAAATAAGCTACCAAATGGAAAATGTACTGCTTTTATTGAGTAACCCAGAGGCCAGCTGAGGACACCCACTCTGTTGTTAGGTTGTGCATAAGCTATAACTCTGGATCACAAATTTGCTTAATATCAAAGACTTTCCCAAGACATCTGCAAATTCTGGGTAGCATGTATTTTATGGGCACTGAAGTCAAATGAACAATTCAACTCACCAGCATCTAGTTACCTAGAAGATAACTTCTAGGACTATTCTCTTCTCAAACCATATACTATATCATTTAAGCTTTTGACTTAGCAAAAAAAGATACTACAGGGAGAAATTATGATACTCTTTAGAGACAAACAAGAAGAGTCAAATAGCATTCTTTTCTCTCTGACTCACTAACAAAAGATATTTATTCTCAAAAAATATATATTTATTTTCATCTTCCCTTGCTCATGTCTAGGGGTTCGCAATGAGTAAACATCTCCCAACTTCTTATTACACCCTTATGGGGAAAAAATTCATGCACTGTTGAGATCCACACCATCTGACTCTACTGCACCATCTTCCTTCCTTCATTCTAGACTCCTGATCACTTCCACCCCAACTCTAGATATTATCCTGGGTGTTTTTATGTAAATGTCCCTTCTAACACTCTAGCTAACCTCTTTGTTCTTCAACCTGTTTTGTAGCTGTGGCCCAGTTTTGTATTGTAAAAGTACTAAATAAATTAGCAGCAATTTCAAGGCCATCATGACTACTGCGTATCAAAGTCTCATAATTTCCATAAAACATCCACAGTTATCACACTCCTCAGAAGTGTGAGGTTGTTTGAGTAGAACAGTTTCTTGCCCTGACTGATGTGCAAACATCTCACATCTATGGTTTCTGACCTCAGCTGTATCCTCAGCACAACTCAGCAACCCTACTTCCTATTCCTACTCAGTGGCTTCCCCTCTGCCTCATGACTCTTCAACGGTCTAACCAGAATTTCTCTCTCATCCACAGGGAAGATGAGGTCTCTCTCGCATGAATTCTAGTTCTCCACCTCCTGCCTACAGAACAGCTTGTATCTGTATCCAACATTCCTCCCTTGCTGCTGCCCCTCCCTAGAGAAGAAGGTGGCCCTTCTCCATCTAAGGGTATTTCTGTCTCTTGTGCTATGGATCCATTTTCCTATCTCAGACATGTTGCTTTCCCCATATTCTCTCCTTTCCTATATCTTCAATCTCTCCCTTACTGTTGGCTTCTTCTTTTAAATAAATAAACCCACTCATATTTCTTAGATTTTAAGGGAGGGGAAACACCTAAATCTTTCCTTTCATAGCAACTTTTTCTGTTCTTCATCCCCATTTACTCTGTTTTTCCATTGAAAACAATTATTGCCATTTCTGATTACTAAAGTATACATTTTTTATTGCAGAACAACTTTTAAATGTTTAATTTACTTTCTGAGAGAGAGAGAGTGAGAGCGAGAGCGAGAGCAGGGGAGGGTCAGAGAGGGAGACACAGAATCTGAAACAGGGTCCAGGCTCTGAGTCAGCTGTCAGCAAGGAGCCAGATGTGGGGCTCAAACCCATGAACCGTGAGATCATGACCTGAGCCAAAGTCAGATGCCCAACCAACTGAACCACCCAGGTGTCCCTGCAGAACAACTTTTAAACTAGCCAGAATTATACACAGACTACTTTGATTTTCCCTAATTTGGTTACATGTATCGAATGTATGAGACTCAAGCCCTTATGAAAGGAAAGAGGTCAATTTGTTGAGAACTGTGAACAAAATATTGACAAATTCAACTACCAGCTCCATCTTCCTTCCCTCTCTCGACCTCTGCTCTCCCTCTACTAGTCCCAAAGCCTAGCACTGTCATAATCTGGTAGGTGTGGCTGGGGACAGTTGAGGATTTCAGTGGCTCCTCTAATCCATGTTTTGACTATTCTGAGCTCCTCACCTCTGAAGGGG
>NW_027531318.1:4082750-4163006 GCF_008692635.1 Crocuta crocuta
GGGTGGGTAAGGCAATGAAATCACAAGGATAGAAGTGAATAAGATGGATGGTTGGCAATATTTCCTTAAAAAATACTTCCATGCCCAAACTTCAGTTCATCCCTTCTAAAGCTATCACATCAGGTTTAACAGGCTTATTTCCTCTTAAACTAAGAGGAATAGGAATGTTAACTACTATGGACTTAATTATTTTACTTGGTAATAATTTGGTAATAACTGGAAATAATTAGGAATCAAAACATTCTTTTAGCCAAGTTTCATAGACCTACACAGTCACACCTCTGTGATCCTTCTTGTCACATCTCTGGCCACAGCCAGGAAAGTTTCTCAACTTTTAAAGACTTATGGGATTAGGTTGGGCCCACTCAGGTAATCCAGGGTAATTTCCCCATTTTATAGTCCTTAATCTTAATCACATCTCCAAAATTCTTTTATCCAGATAAGGTAAGACAGTCAAAAGTTCTAGGGATTAGAACGTGGACATTTTTGGAGGCTCATGATTCTGTCTACCACGCAATACATTTTAAACCTACAATAACTGGATCTCTTGCCATAATTCTTTACAAGGGTGAGAGTGTAACACAGTGGGTCCAGCTCAATAGTGTGTCAGTGATCACATGTTGAATGCACATAAGACTAAAAGCGAAGAGGACTTGTTCCATCTACTCCAGCCACTATTCCAGATGTAAAATCTAAAATCTATGCACCGTCAAAAACATAGAGAAGCCCTCAAATATGTGAAGATAAAGGGAAGTACTTAGGTATTTTAAAAAGCTGTTTTTGTCCTATGTTTGCATGTATAGGAGAATTAGGAGGAACTTAACGGAGGACTGTGGGGGAGAAGAAGGGGGAAATAGTTGGGGAGAGGGAGAGAGGCAAACCATGAGAGACTCTTGAATGCTGAGAACAAACTGAGGACTGATGGGTGTGGGGGGGAGGGGGGAGATGGGCATGGAAGAGGGCACTTGTGGGGATGAGCACTGGGTGTTATATGGAAACGAACTGGACAATAAACTATTTGTAAAAAAAAAAAAAAAAAGCTGTTTTTGTCCATTTTAACTGAATTCTCAACTTTTCTTCAGCTTTGTGTGAAGAAAGACAGTAACTTCCAAAGAGCTACTGTTTGACAATGAAGCTTTTTGGTTTCCCCAATGTCCATTCAAACCATGAGAACAAAGAAATTCTGAAAGAAACTTTTATTCTCTGAGTTAATACCCATGATTGGATAACTTTGCAAATTAGAATAATCTCAGTTACCTTTGGTCATCTGAACAACTTGAATTTATTCCTACAAAGTAGCATTCCACAGGAGAGGCAAAGTGTACACAATGACCATAAAATTATGCAGGGAGGGGCACTCTTCGATTAAGACATACTTGGTCCCTTTTGTTAGTTGAACAAATTGGTTTTGAACTCAGCCCAAGATCTTGTTGAGAAATTTTTTAAAAAATTTTTTAAAGTTTTAATTTATTTTTGAAACAGAGAGAGACAGAACATGAGCGGGGGAGAGGCTGAGAGAGAGAGAGACACAAAATCTAAAACAGGCTCCAGGCTCTGAGATGCCTGCACAGAACCTGATGCAGGGCTCGAACCCACAAACTGTGAGATCATGACATGAGCCAAAGTCAGACGCTTAACCGACTGAGCCACCCAGGTGCCCTGAGAAATTTTTGAAAAAGATTCTCAAGCAACTTAATAATAATAAAAAAAGATTCTCATAAGTGTTTTTTCCAATCTCACTGTCAGCCTCAAGTGAATAAGGAATTTTCCCCCCCATCATTTTGGGCATCATTACCAAATAATTCAAAACAAGCACAAATTCTGGCAATCTCTTCAGATGGCTTCTTTTAACTAAAATTTGTTGAACAAAATCACTTACATCACTTTTGTTAGAAACTATCAAAAGAGTAAATTATATGTAATCACCTCTCAAGCTATGAATGCACGTGAATTAGAAATCTTGGCGCAAGTTTACATCAAAACTAAAACATTCTCATTAATGTAGATCTTCATAAATTTTTCTTAAGCTATGTGAAATTGAGCTGAATATCCTTATTTCCTGACTGATCTTAAACACGTTTCTTCTTCTCACTGGAGCACATTTTGGTGAATTGATTAAATATACTATTGCTTGTATCACATCATTTACTTTTTTTCCTTTGTTTACTTCTTTATTTCCATTTATGATAGTAATATCAGTTTTCCACATGTGGTAGCAACATAAATTCATCTTTTAAAATATATTTATCTTACTAAAAAATGGGTCAAACTAAATAAAATAGTATGCACTGGAATTTAGGAAACGTGTAACAAAATTAAAAGTATTTGCCTATACAGAGATCAAACTGAGGGTTGATGGGTGGTGGGGGAGAGGGGAAAGTGGGTGATGGGCTTAAGGAGGGCACTTGTTGGGATGAGCACTGGTTGTTGTTTGGAAGCCAACTTAACAATAAATTATATTTAAAAAGTAAAAATAATAAAAATGTGAATTGGATACTTAAAAAATAAAGATATTTGCCTAAGCATCTGGTAAATAGTAAATACATGATGAAAGATAGCTACTATTTAAGAACATTTTTACTTATTTTTTAGTTAATTATTGTGAAAATTTACACTTATATTATTTAATTTACAATTTAAACCACATTCAACAAATAGATATTGCCCATGACATGCCAGGCCCTGGGAATTCAAAGATGAAAAGGAAGGCTATAACCCCTGCTTTCAAGGAGCAATCATTGTAGTAGAGAGAGATACTAAACAACCAGCAATTACATAATGTTTTATTCCTTATTATGAAGGTATGTTACAAAGTGCTGTATGAGCACGGGGGAAGACCCTCTGGGTCTGCCAGCAGCTTCAGGAAATTCTTTACAGAGGACGTGTCAACGGCAAGTAAAGGGAAACACAAGCAGCTCCATAATCCAGAGGATGGAGTTTATCAAATAGAGGGAGATGAGGCTTAACAGGAAGACAGGGGCATCCCTGATCGCCTTTGTATGCCAGATGCAAAAGTTTTGGTTCTATCATGTGGCTAGAGAGCAGGGAGCTGCTGAACAACTTTGATCTGGGAAGTAAAATAATCATATTTGTATGTTAGAGAAATCACTCAGGCAGGAGAAATGTGGACAAGCCATTGGAGGGGACAAGCCTAAAGGTCGGAGGGTGGCAAGTGGCTCTGCAATAGTCCACTGCATGTGGCTCTGCAATAGTCCACTGCATGTGGCAGTGGATGCAGACCAAACCCAGCAGAAGCCACGGAGAAGATGGGCAGGAAGCACTGACGGCCGATGGCTGGGTGGAAGTGACAGCTGGACTTGGCAAAGGATGGGATGTGGAAGGGAAGGGAAGGCTCCCTCCAGGTCTCCCCTCAATCTACCAGATTTTTAGATGACTTGCAGCCTGTTCCATTTTCTTAGTCAAGCCAGAACAGCATTCTTTGCAGCCACACTCTGATACTGTCATGTAAAATAACAGGAACCATTTCGTTTCCAAATCAAGCAACTGTTGATTGCCTTGTCTTTTTGGAAATCAGTATTCCATTCACAATACTGCAAATGACTGCTAATGAATGTGACTTGAACAGATGTTAAAATAATGTTTTGAGTAACTAGGGTGCTCTGTGAACAAGGTTAGAATCTTCCCATTACAATTTTCCAACACGACACACCTGGCATCGTTGCTAATTGAAACTGTTAGATATCATTCACCATAAATCTTGCTTATATGGCTAATGTAGCATGAAATTATGCCAACTAAAGCAAAACATAATGCATAATAAACATTGGCAAAACCAGTGACTATGTTAGCAGCTTTGCATACAGAGTACAAAATCAGGTTTTCTTCTTGGAACATGTGGCCAATTCTTTTTTTTTTTTTTTTTAAGTGGAATGTACAAAACAAAATAAGGAATATTTATTAAATTTGCATTGTAAAGCAAAAATTCACTGGTGATGGAAAAGGCAATGAGGATCACAAAAAGGATCCTACTCAAGGGCTTTTGGGGATTTATTGTTGCTGTTGTTTTTTGATTTCTGAAAGATGGTTTTGACAACTTGGTTCCTTGAGAGTGTGTGTAGGTCTTCATCAAATACTCGAGACAAACCTGGCTGTTCAGGGCCAATCACCAAAGATGTCAAATTATCCCTCTGCAATGCCTCTCCATTTCTTTGCTCTCACTTAAGTTAAGTTAAGGTTTAGGGAATCCTTAATAACAATGACAAGTAACATTTTTGAGTGCTTGCTAGGAGCCAGATATGGTCTAAAAGCTTAGGTATATTACCTCAATTAATCCTCTTGACAATCCTGTGAAGTAAATTCTATTATTACTCACATTTTTTACCTGAGGAAACCAAGGTACAGTAGGTTTACTAATTTGCTGAAAGTCAGACAACTAGGATGTGACAGAGACAAGATTCAGACCTTAGAACTCCTAACTGCTTTGCGCTACTGTCTCTAGTTGGGAGAAGATGCTCGGTGACCTTAGGGTCAGGAGTCATATCTTGGGTTTATACCTCAAGTAGAATCTCCTACATGAGAAACCAGAAAATCTACCACACTCTTTTTTTTTATCAATGAAATACAGCTAGATGATTTAACGTAAAAGTAAGATTTCATTTACAATGATGACCCTCACCACCATCAAAACAAGACCCAAAATACTTGGGCATTAATTTAACTTGGGGACCAAGAGAGCTAATCAATGAAAACTACAAAATCAAAGTAGGGACTACTTAAATGGAGTCCTTCGGCATTGAAATATATAGAAATATTATATATTCTTTTTGGGTTTTTTCTTTCTGGATATGTTTCATCACAAATTTATAAAGTCCTAGAAATTTTTTTTGAGAATTTTAATTTAAAGGGATATTACAAAGAGAAAATTTCTTTAAGATCATGATAAAAACTAAACTACATTCTCCAGAAATCAACTTCACCAATTATATGAACTTAATGAATTATAAACCAGCAGTAGTACAAGAGAGGGGAAAAGGAACCTCTATCTATTAAATGCTGTTAGAATAAGTCTACAGCTGGATCCCAGATGAGCAAAACGGAGTGACTTCCCAAACTGCAAACTATTACCAGTGGGTTAAAAAATTAAAATGTAACAAATCTCTCAAGCACCAGCTTATCCAGCTGGGAAAAAGAAATAAACTTGTGAATGAAGAAATGAAAGATATTATCAGTTCTAAGATGTTGGGATATTTTTAAACTTTATGGTTGCATAATGAACATATTTTGTACACGTCAAGAAAAACAACAGTCAAGAAATTACATTTATGTGGGGGTGCCTGGGTGGCTCAGTCTGTTAAGCATCTGACTTTGCTCAGGTCATGATTTCACAGTTTGTGAGTTTGAGGCCCACACTGGGTTCTGTGCTGACAATGTGAAGTCCGCCTGGGATTCTATCTCTCTCCCTCTCTCTTTGCCCCCTCCCACTGGTGCTCTCTCTCTCTCTCTCTCTCTCTCAAAATAAATAAATAAAGTTTAAAAAAAGAAATTACATTTGTGTGAATACAAGTGACAAACGCTTTGCTAAGAATATACAAATAACAGAACCAAAAGTATTTATGATATGCCCAGATTTCATTCTGGGAGTGATTCAAAAGTAGAGGAATTAAGAGTTTACATGCAGGGAAACAGAAAGACAAAAGTAAGTGCTTACATGAGCTTAGTTTCAATAAAAATAAAAAGAAAGGTTTTTTTTAAATAAATGAAGGTACTATTACCATATACGATAATTGAGAACTTCTTAATTGTCTTTGTATTTTTTTCTTAATGTTTATTTATTTATTTTGAAAGAGAGGGAGCAGGGGGGAGAGGCAGAGAGAGAGGGAGAGAGAGAATCCCAAGCAGGCTCCTCGATGTCAGTGCAGAGCCCAGCTCAGGGCTGGATCTCACAGACTACGAGATCATGACCTTGGCCAAAATCAAAAGTTGGATCCTCAACCAGCTGAGCCATCCAGGCACCCCAAGAACTTGTTAATTGTCTTTGTAACTCTAGTCCTGCCATAGGAAAAAAGATAATAGGTAAAACATGAAAACATAGAAATAGGCAAAGATTTCTAAGTGTTTTTTCAGAGTGGTGCTGGGCTTGCACCTTTCATTGACTTTGTATTGACTACGCTATTTTCAATTCCACAGGGGCAGATTCACTTGTGAATTTTTGGTAACAATACAAATAATCTCTGTCCAGTGTCAGAAACAATACCACAGGTTAGTTGATGGCCTTGCAGGATACTGAGTTGCTTACAAATCTCCAGCCCCTCTAAATGTTCCTTGAGACCATTTTAATATCTTATCCGTTCTTTCATCAATTTATTGGTTTAGTAACATTTTGGGCATGTGATTATTTTATTTTTGCATGACAGTCAAGATTTTACCTTCTTGAAAATTTACTTTAGCACTTTCAGAGGTCATCCCTCGAGACATCCAGATGGATATTTAAAAAAAGGAAAAACACAAGTGATTATATCTCTAGTTCATATTAAGAAATGTATTCATTTTTTTCACTTGTGTGGACTTTGAGAAACAAATGATCATAGGGAAAAGAGAGAGAGAAGAAAACAGACTCTTTTTTCTTTAATCAATTTATTTTTGAGAGAAAGAGGGCAAGCAGGAAAGGGGCAGAGAGAGGGAGAGGGAGAATCGCAAACAGTGTCCATGCTCACAGCACAGAGCCCAAACCCATGAACCATAATATTATGACCTGAGTGGAAACCAAGAGTCAGATGCTTAACTTCCTGAGCCACCCAAGAAACAAACTCTTAACTATAAACGACAAACTGACGGTTACCAGAGGGGAAGGGGTGGGGTGAAATAGCTGATGGGAATTAAGGAGTGACTTGTTGTGATAAGAACCAGATGATGTATGGAAGTGTTGAATCACTAAATTGTACACCTGAAACTAATATTACACTGTATGTTAACTGGAATTTAAATAAAAACTTAGGGAAGAAAAAGAAACGTGTTCATTTTGCCACTTAAAGAAAGTATGAAAGAAGGTGCAAGTGTGTGGCTGTTGAGGGGAGCTTTGCTAGTCTGTTGAAATGCTTATATGTAACAATTCTCAATTACTTGCCTCCCAGTTTTCTCTTTGAAATAAAACTTAGTTACTTTGGCTAAAAGTGAAAATTAATATTCATGGGTAAAACTATACTTGAGGCAAAAATTACAGAAAATTACAACTGTATATGACAAGTCATGGGATGAGTTTTTGTTTTCAAGGAAAAAAGAAAGCAGTTTTGTCCTAACATAAAATACAAGTTTGTTTCAGAATCTGCAAGAGCAAAATGAAAGACAAAATGTAAGTGGATAGCAAGTTGCTGAGGGTTTGAGCGAAGCAGATTTTGTTTGCCTTAGTTTATACTTGGTGGAGTCTGAGATGCAACCATTATGTATGATCAAGTCTAACCAAGTTTTCCTGCTTTGATGGCTTATTCATTATGTAATTGTTCTAAAAAGGGAGAGGGGCATCATGAAACATTTATTTCCATGTACTCTATTAATGAAAAACGAGAATGTAGCTTTTTCACTGATACATGACAGGTTGGTTCTAGAGCTCTTAACAAGCAGTGGTTAAAAGTTATCCTTTTCTGGCACCTGGGTGGCTCAGTCGGTTAAGCGTCCGACTTCGGCTCAGGTCATGATCTCGCGGTTCATGGGTTCCAGCCCTGCATCAGGCTCTGTGCTGACAGCTCAGAGACTGGAGCCTGCTTCGGATTCTGTGTCTCCTTCTCTCTCTGCCCCTCCCCTTCTCGGGATCTTTCTCTCAAAAATAAATAAAAATGTTTTTAAAAAAAAGTTATCCTTTACCTTCTGAGAAATATGCACAGATAGCAGAGATCCCATAGTTTACCAGAGTAATGTCCTTGATTATTCAAAACAAAATACAAAATGTTCCTCACTTGTGAAAGAGCTAAGTTTCCTTACAATCCTGTTGCTTTCTCCTGTTTATCTTAAAATATTTTTACATTGATTAAATATGTAACCGAATATTGATTCCCAGGCACCTTATTATCCCATCTTAATCAAGTATACAAATATCTTCTGGTTATTCTTTTGATTTTGTCTCTCCAAAATCAAGCTTTCAAATTTAGGAAAAAAGGGAGGGGACTGTCTTTTCAACTTAAAGTATCTTTGGGAGCACCTGAGTGGCTCAGTCGGTTAAGTGTCCAACTTCGGCTCAGGTCATCATCTCATTGTGAGTTCGAGCTCCACATCGGGCTCTCTGCTGTCAGCACGGAGCCTGCTTCAGATCCTCTGTCTCCCTCTCTCTCTCTGTCTCTCCCCCATTCATGTTTCCCCCCCCCCAAAATAAATAAATAAACTTAAGAAAAAAAATTTTAAGTATCTTTAAAATTTCCCACAGGGTCCTTGGAAATCACAAAGATATATTCTTTTCACTTTATAGAAGGAGAGATGTTTGAAATAATTGGGTTTGTTTGATATGCTATGTATTTCTTTTTTAGCTCAACACTATTATAAAAACTGCATGTTAAAAAAACTGTCAAATCAGAAGAGATGCTCAGCCTTCCCTAGTTTGAGTCTGTAATTGGTAAAATGTTATAAATATCAACATTCTAAAATGTGTATATGTTATGAAAAGATCTTAGAGATTATAAATGCTTTCACTATTTGTAATATATTTTTACTTTCAAGTAAAACAATGAAATAGTTATGTACCTATCCCAATAGAGAATTCTACTTTCTTCCCTTCTGATACTACTGTTTACTGTAATAAATTAACTACAACTATTTGGTCTCATGATCATACAGGTGTCTGCTTCCCTCAGATGGTTGTCTGAAGGCTGTGGACTAAACTAGAACTGGACTAAACAGAACCCTGTAGAAAAGACACATACAAGTATTCTTTGACACTTCAAAGAATAGACTCCTGTGTACGTGTGAGTTGACATTGCTTAGATAACATTCAGACTATTCCAGTGAATTAGGTGGGGATTTCCAGGACTCTTTTAGACCAGATGCAGACATGCCTCATGAAAGCAGATTGCTGATCCAAGATCCATCCACATGACACTCAATTCCATAGGGCTGAACTGAGGGAAATTTCACTGTGGCATTATATTTGGAATATGGTTGGTATTATTTCTAATACTCAAGTTTTCATGGAAATAGGAAGCCTTTTCTCTGTCTCTTCAAGCTACTTATAGCTCATTTTCAGTTTAGTGGCCTATGCTTTGTAAATTGATATATAAAACATTTAAAATTGTATCTGGGGGGACCTGGGTGGCTCAGTCGATTAAGCAACCGACTCTTGATTTCAGCTCAGGTAGTGATCTCACGTGGGTTTGAACCCTGCCTTGGGCTCCATTCTGACAGTGTGGAGCCTGCTTGGGATTCTCTCTCGCTTTCTCTCTCTCTGCCCCTTCCTCACCCATGAATGCATGCTCTCACCCTCAAAATAAATAATTAAACTTTAAAACAAATTAATAAATAAAATGGTATCTGATTCTCACTGATCTCTCAGAATTTCAAAAACAAACATTTTTACTGAATCTCCTTACTTTTAATAATAACTTAACTATTTGTAGAGGTTTAATAATAATTTGTCCCCCTTTTACCTCAAAATAATGGGAAGATAATCAACTGGGCAATTAAGACTATATCTGGAGTGTTTGAGAAGGATTCTTATTTAGGTCTGAATAAGTACTTCAACTGAAATCCGATAAACACAACATCTTGGGCTTGGTAGTTACCCAATAATGTATGGTTCTATGTTTGCAGAGCAAACTCATGTTGTCTTTATGGCTAATTAATTTTCTTGCTACACCTATGTACACAATCAAACAACCAAATCATATGAGACCAGTCTTCTTGTATTGAGAATAATCTTTGGAGGTTATTTCTGATTTCTGATCAAATGAGGGAAACTGTCAGAATAATTATGCAAAATGTGGAAAAAAGCTAAAGAAATTTCTGGGTGTTCTTTTAGGGCAGTGTGAGGTTTGCCCTTTGATTCACTTTCCACCAACTTAGCTGTTTTACAACGTTGTAAAGGTTAACCTAAAGAGGTCTGGTAGAGATGCAAATAATCTTTCTGGTGTAAAAGATAACCGCAAAAGTTACAGTTTATTGCCCTGTGAGATATTAGACAGTTTTTATCTAACCGCGCAATCTTATCCTGACAATCCTTGATTAAATTTCCTGTAAGTGCTCTGCTCTGAAAATGCTCTTTGAGCCAGTATTAACAACTTCCTGGATCCCTTATTAATTAATGGGTTGGACAAAATCTTTGAAATGTGCTCACTATGTATTTGTATGAAAGTTATAATCTTATCTATTTTAGCAGAGGTTCAAACTGTTTGTTAAATAAATACAGAGCCCACGGGTGAAGATCCAGAGTGGTTACTTTAGATGGGAGAAGTGGCTGAAATCCAGCTCATGCTCCACACACAAAGTCTGCCCTGTCATGGACTCATGTCCATCCAGAGGAAGGGAACCTTTCTCCTTTATATGAAGGTGCCCTGTTCACAAAGATATGTCTGTGTGTTTGCTTCCTTCCCATTTGCACCAAGGCATCGACAAGCTAGTTGTGGCCCTAAATGTATCTGTCCAAGTACAAAAATATTTTTAAATTATAAAATCCAATGAAATAGGTACTGAATGAAAACTAGTATAAATATTTTGTGTACTATTTTGGGTAACCAGAAAATATTTTCAGTCTCTGAAGGGAAATCTTTCAAAACATAATGAGCTACAAAATTCACTATAATTTGAATTCAATGATTTTATTTTAGAATACATAGCCCAAAAAGATATTCTCCTTCCCACCTCTTCCTAAAATAGATCTATGTATAAAGCAGCATATGAATAACATCAAAAATTTCAAACACTGTACATGGTTACACAATGAACTATGCCAATGTGTTGGAGTGTTTCTATAAACTAGTAGTACATAAAAAATAGCAGATTAAAAAAATGTAACCTGTTTGATGGCAAGATCATGTCTTTCCAAACCCACAGCACCCGGCACATGGAAGGTATGGTGCTCCCTAAAAGTGTGATGGCAGAATACATCCAGTTGGAATACATACACCTAACAGAGTATTGTAAACTGCATGTACAAAGCAATCTCAGTTCCAATAAGGCTGGAAAAATTACAGTCATGTTGTAGAGGCTATTGAGTGCTGGACTGTGGAGTCTGAACTACGGTGTGGCTGAGGGCTGCAGAATGGTTTTCAAGAAGTAACATGACTAGGGTGCCTGGGTGGCTCAGTTGGTGGAGTGTCCGACTTCGGCTCAGGTTGGGATCGTTCCGCTCATGGGTTCAAGCCCCACATCAGGCTTTCTGCTATCAGCCCAGAACCTGCTTTGGATTTTTGATCCCCTCTCTCTGCTCCTCCCCACTCTCTCTCTCTCTCAAAATAAATAAATAAACTTAAAAAAAACCCAACATGATGAAAACAGCATTTTGGGGAGTAGTTGTGACTATCTGGATAAAGGTTAATGTAGGCTAAAGATGGCTCTGGCATTCCTAGCCTTGAAGGATGGCAGAAGATTAGAAGCAAAAGATTCTCCATTTGTACACGGTAAAAGAGGGGTTGAAGTAATACAAAGAGCTTAATATTGATTATTTTTCTGTAAAGTTGTATAAATGTCTAGCTGATTTGGTATTAATAATTTTATCATAATTTTAAAAAAATCTTAATTGACCTGGGACTCTGTTAAAGAAACACCTTGGATTTCCATGGGATTATCACTAGAGGGCAACCTAATCACATCCACCTGACTGCTTTGGAGCCCTTGGACCTGCATCATCAGTGCCAACCGGGTGCTTATTACAAACACAGACGGTGGGGTCTCCTGAGACCCAGTAGGATAAGAATCTGTACTTTAACAAGCTCCCCAGTGACTAGTATGCACATTTAAGTTGGAGAAGTGCTGCCTGGAGCACACAGATCTCTGCTACTTTTTTGCTAATGATGGCTTGGCATTTCTTTTCGGGTGCCCAGCCTCGATTGCTCCCTTGCAGTCTTGGTCATCACCGCTCTGTTCCTCCACATTTTCCTGTGGTTATTGTCCAGTTTCACGTTCACCCCATAACTGGTGGAATATACACATGGAAAATCAGGACAGAAGTAGGTTTCAAAGCCTACCCAGCAAACCCCACAGCTGCTCAGCTCCTTCCTAGTGCTAGCACTTTTTAAGGCCAACACAGAGCAGCTGTTTCAACTTTCTTGCATTTCTGCAGGATAAGGAGACAAATTCTGTTTTTGATTTACCAACACAGAAATAGAGGACAGCTGCTTTTTAAAGTGTGTTTACCACTGAGGTCACATTTTAAAGTGAGATTTAGATCTTGAAATCAGCCTCCCCAGAAAACCAAACAGATAAGCAGTCTGCCCCCTAACTCTGCCATCCAGGAGGAAAGAGGAAAAAGGAAATTGGTCTGTATGGATGTGGCTGGATTGGATCTTGGTGGACAGTAGCCTCGCATGAGAGTGGCTCTAAGCATCTCTGTAATTATTCCTCACCACACATGCAGGGGCAGGTTTAGGGCAACAAGGTAACTCTTGGCTCCATTTTTGTCTTTTATACTGATGGAATCCTATTAGCCCACATCTATATTTTCCACCATCTTACTGCTCTCAAAGAGTTAATCCTTTACTTGCCGTCAACACAGGAGAAAGGATTACAGAGAGGATGTCTTCCAGGCGTAGAAACAGCACATTCCTAGGGGGAACAACTGTAGACTTGATCCATATCCTCAGTTACAGTTCAACTATGTTCTAAAAGTCTAACACAAATGTCCTCAAACTTTCCAGTGCATTAGAATCCTCCTGAGGGATTGTTAAAACACAATTCTTGGGCCCCTATATAATACCTGATTCTGCAGGTCTGAGTTTGGACCTGAGAATTTGAACTTCTACTACATTCCCAGTGATGTTGATATCGATACTGACTGGGGATCACACTTTGAACATCATTAAGATCGTCCCAAAGCAATTTAGAGCATGGCTATACATTCCTGTAATGAGTTGAAAATTGTTGTGGCAGGCTTGGGGAATTTTGGAGACATTAGTCAGCACTTTTGGTTTTTGTTCCCCATCGAAAAGCCCATTTTAAACTGTCTACAAAACTGAGTACAGATTGAAATATGACCTGATTTAACTCAACCACACAAAGGGGCAGATTTATTCTCTGGCTTTCAGGGTCGTTTCCTAGGCAAACAGCCCCCTCTTGCTAAAGAACCTACCTCTTGCCTCTATCTCTATAACTGACAGGGTAAGACTGCTGGACCACACGAAGAAGGCTGGGAAGATCCCATGATACAAGGGCATCAGTAATGTTTCTAAGCGTACCAAGAGCATCTTAACTTCAGATTAAAGACTATAATGTTTTAGATTACTCAGATCAACCAGGAACTCCTGATGGTCCTTCTTTCTTTCCCCATAGACTCATTAATTTCTTCCCACTTCTTCATACTAGGGTTTGAAATTATTTTTTTAAGGTAAGGTGTTGTATTCTGTTAAAAATATAAATAATCTCAAGGGAGATAAACGTTATCAGTTATAAAGGTTTGAATTAGGGGCACCTGGGTGGATCAGCTGGTTAAGTGTTCGACTCTTGGTTTCAGCTGAAGTCATGATCTTATGACTAGTGAATTTGTACTCCAAGCTGTGAGCACAGAACCTGCTTGAGATTCTCTCTATCCCCCCCCCGCCCCCGCCCTTCCCTGCCTTGTGCTGTCTCTGTCTCTCACAAAATAAATAATAAAGTTTAAAAAGTTTAAATTAGGACATTAAAGTGTTTTATAGTTTGGTTATAAGAGAGGGAAGACAGGTGGATTCAAACATAGAAATCTCAGCTGGAGATGGACCTGCTCATGGGCAGGTGAGCACCCTTGCCCTGCCACTCTCAGGAACTGAGGAGGAGTGACCTTGGCAAGATTGTGGAATAGGAGTTTTCTACAATCATCCCCCTAAGAACATCACTTTTAGCAGCTACTCACAGACAAGAATACCTTTGTTGGAGTCTGAGAGTTCAGCAGAGCAGTTTCAACACACCACTGGAGGAAAATATAGATGTATCGAAGAAGGTAAGAAGAACAGTTTCACTTTATCCATGTCACTCCTCTAAGGCAGCAAATGCCAAGAGAAAACTCCTCAGCCCACACTTTCTGTCATAGAGAAGAGTGAGAGCATAGTGAATGAGTGTCTAGCTTCCCTAGCTGTGTAAGACATTGCCCAGGAGGCTCAAATCTTCCTTGCCCCAACCAGAGTACAGATGTGAGCAGCACAAGTGAGAGGTTTAGAGAGGTGAGAGCACAAGACAGGGGCTCAGAACTCATCAAAGAGCCATGGAAGCCTTACAGACTCCATCAAGGAACCGCCACGGGCTGCTTGGGACACCTCACCTATGAACTCCACTTACTGGTGTACAGGCACCTCCAATGCTCTTTATGCCTCACCTACCGCTTGAGTGCCCCCACAGCTTGCAAGAGAAGACTTCGCAGATGGCTCTCAAGCACATGTGGAAAGCCAGTTCAACTCTGCAAGCATGGAAAAAGGCATACAAACTTGAACATTTCATGGCATTGCTGTGGGGTAAACAAACAGAAAACTCTCAGCACTGGCCTGACTTTGTGGGGTTGACAGAAGGTATAAAATCTTAAGAATTCCTCCCAAAAAGAGTTATGAAGCAAGCATATCCATAGGCGAGGTCTCAGGGAGCCTCAAAATCCCAAACCTGGGTGACTGTTGAAGGTCTTTCTCTCCTGAAGCAAAGTAGTAAAGATTGGACACAATAGCTGCTTCTTTAAATACAAAAAAAAAAAAAAAAAGAAAAAAGAAAAAAGAAAGAAAGAAAGAAAGAAAAAAAAAAAAAAAGGCAACATAAGATGCCAAAGAATATGGAAAGTCAAGGGAGTAAGACACCACAAAAGGAATACAATAACTTTCCAGTAACCAATACCAAAGAAATAGAGATCTGTGAATTGTCTCACAAAGAATTCAAAATAATTGTTCTCAGAAAGCTCAACAAGGTACAAAAGAACATAGACTTTCAGATCACTGAAATCTGGAAAATAATGCATGAACAAAACAATAAGTTTAACAGAGATATAAATAATAAAAAGAACCAACAGAAATCTTAGAGCTGAAGAACACAATGAATAAAAATTTTTAAATGCTATCAAAAGCATCAATGAAAGACTTGATCAGTTAGATGAAAGAATCTGTGCACCTGAAGACAGGCCATTTGAAATTATCCAGTCAGAGGAGAAAACAGAAGAAGAAGGAGCAAAGCCTACAGAGTTTATGTGGTATTAACACAAGAACTAATATTCTCATTATGATTGTCCAAGAAGGAGAAGAGATAGAGAAAGCGGCAGAAAATTCATTTAAGAAAATAATGGCTAAAACCTTTCTAAATCTGAAGAGAAATTTGTCCATCTAAGTTCATGAATCTCAAAAATCCCCAAACAGATTTACCCAAATCTGTATTTGTATCTCTTCACAGACATACATTGTCATCAAACTACCAAAAAAATCAAAATTGAGGAAACTTTTGAAGCAGAAAGAATAAAGAGACACGTCACATAAAAGGGAACTCCAATAAGGCTATGAGTGAATTTCTCACTTTCAGTCCAGGAGAGGGTGGGATGATATATTAAAAGTGCTGAAAGAAAAAAACTACCAATCAAGAACACTTTACCTAGAAAAACTGTCCTTCAGAAATGAAGTAGTGGGGGCACCTGAGTGGCTCAGTTGGTTGAGCTTCCAACTTTGGCTCAGGTCTATGGTCTCAGAGTTCGTGAGTTCAAGCCCCGCATTGGGCTCTGTGGTGACAGCTCAGAGCCTGGATCCTACTTTGGATTCTGTGTCTCCCTTCCTGTGCCCCTCCATGCTCATGCTATCTCTCTCTCTCTCTCTCTCTCTTTCTCTCTCAAGTAAATAAATGTTAAAAAACTTTTTTAAAGAAATGAAGTAAAGATAAAGAATACTTCAGACACAAAAAAGCCAGGACAGTTCATTACCAATAGATCTGCCTTATAAGAAATCCTCATGGGGGTTCTTCAAGGTAAAGGGAAAGGACACTAATTAGTAACACAAAAACATTTGCAAGTATAAAATTCACTGATAAAGGTAAATATATAGTCAAATTCAGAATATTCTAATGCTGTAATGGTGATGTATGATATAAATCAGATTTAAGTCTAGTATAATAGTTAAAAGAGAAAAGCATTAAAAAACAACTAACTATGATCATTTGTTCATGAATACACAATATAACAATATACAAATTGTGAAATCAAAAACAGAATATGAAGGAGGAGTAAAAGGGTAGAGTTTTTGTATGTGACCAATGTTAAATTGCTATCCACTTAAAAATAGACTGTTATAAGGTGTTTTATGAGCTTCATGTAACCACAAAGCAAAACTACCATAGATATACAAAAGATGAAGAGAAAAGAAAGAGACATACCACCATAGAAAATCATCAAACACAACGGAAGGCAACAAGACAGGAAGAAAAGAAAAAGAAACAAGAAAACAGCCAGGAAACAATCAACAAAATGGTAATAAGCATGAATACAAGGAGATAATTGTTTGTGGACTTAAAAGTGATTAATTATTATTATTTNCTCCTATGCAAAAAGTGATTAATTATTAATAAGTACCTGAAAAGCTACCTTAAGCCTAACACTCACATGGCTCCCAGTTTCACTAAAAGAAAAATTCAAATTAAATAGACACCTAGGTCAAATTAAAAGGATGTTCTGATTCAGACACCAGTAAAATAGCTATATATGTTGAAGTTCCATAACATTAGTTTTCAGAAGAGCATTTCTTGCCTTTTGGCAAATGGAAATAAGCAGAGTTCCATTCCTTGGATGTCCAGGGGTACTGGAGTGACTTTCTTGCCCAGAGAATGAGGGAATGGCACCTGTTGGGTGAGGCTGCCTCACTAGACTCTGGCTCTGTCCCCTTTTCCCTACTGTGCTTCTCCTCCAGAGAGATAATGAATCTCTAATTTTTCCATAGCTGATTATCAGTAATAGATGCCCCCTGCAAAAGATATAAGATCTTTAGTTAAAGGAGATATTTCACCTAAATACCATAAGTGCACTTTGAAGCTGAATTGTCTCTTGTAACATCCTGTAATTTGGTATTATTCAGTTAGTTTACTTTTTGAAAAATGTTTATTTATTTCTTGAGAGAGAGAAAGAAAGAACACAAGTGGGGGAAGGGCAGAGAGAGACAGAGAGGGAGAAAGAGAAGCCCAAGCAGGCTCCACACTGTCACTGTAGAGCCTGATGCAAGACTCGAACTCACAAACTGTAAGATCATGACCTGAGCTGAAATCAAGAGTTGGATGCTTGGGAAGCCTGGGTGGCTCAGTTGGTTGGGCGTCTGAGTTCGGCTTAGGTCATGATCTCACAGTTCATGGGTTCGAGCCCAACGGGCTCTGTGCTGATAGATAGCTCAGAGCCTGGAGCCTGTTTTAGATTCTGTATCTCCCTCTCTCTCTCTGACCCTCCCCTGTTCACGCTGTCTCTCTCTCTCTCTCTCAGAAATAAATAAAACATTAAAAATTTTTAAAAAAGAGTTGGATGCTTAACCGACTGAGCCACCCAGGCACCCCATAGTCTACTACTTTTGAGTAACAATATTTTGTAACATTTCTGGTTACAGAGACTGTTTAGGTTGCATATTTTGTCTCACCCACTGAATTGCTGCTGTGCCCAAAATGAAGCCCCAGCATTGAATCAGTTACAGAAAGTGGGTTAAAGCTTCATCCTTGGACTTGGTAGAGACTGTCACAGGCCTCCCCCACCTCCACTACCTTCTTCAGTGTTCTGGAGTCAATGAGCCAGAGAGAAGGAAGAAGCCCTTGGAAGTTCTCATCTTAGTGGGACCATTAAAAGGATAGACCAGGGAGAATTCCTAGATACCAAGGAGACTTTATAGGTAACTGCCAGATGCAGATGATTAGGGAGCTGAGGGTGACAAGAAGTGTGTGACAGATTATATTTTACAAAGCTAGTCACAACAATTTCTCTATCCCAAATGCTCATTTACAGTGTGGCTTTCCATCTTTAGGAGTATATGTGCCCCCTACTTGAACCTGAGTGTGTGACTCCTTTGAAGAACATGATTCAGCAGAAGTGACATTCTTTGTCTTCCAAAGTCCGTCAGAAAGGACGACGTAACCCTTATGCTTGGCGTCCTGAGCCACTGTGTAAGAAGTCTGACTACCCTGAGGCTCCATGTTGTAAGGAAGCCCAACGTTCAGAGGTCACATGTAGTCTCTCCAGCCAGCAGTTCTTGTCTCTCAGTAGTCCTCACCCAGGCACCACAGATGTGAGTAAAGTGAAGGAGGCTTTGGACGATGCCAGCTCCAGACATTGTGGAGCAGAGGTAAACCATCCTGCTATGCCCTGTTTGAATTCATGACCCACAGAATTCATGAGCAAAACCAAACCTGCCAGGTCTGGAGGTAATTTGTTGTGCGGCTGGAACAGGTGGAGAAGTGGAGACTGAGAAAACAGGTATTAATCTAGATCTCAGAGGGCTGGAGGAAGACCAATATACCAATATATAAATTTACCAATATATCATAAAGAGAGAAAGAAGAAATTTTAAATTATATATATAAATATATGTACATTTAAAAATTTTTTTTAATGTTTTATTTATTTCTGAGAGAGAGAGAGACAGTGTGATCAGGGGAGGGTCAGAGAGAGAGGGAGACACAGAATCTGATGCAGCCTCCAGGCTCGGAGCTAGCTGTCAGCACAGAGCCCGACGCGGGGCTCGAACCCACGAACTGTGATCATGACCTGAGCCGAAGTCAGACGCTTAACCGACTGAGCCACCCAGGTGCCCCTAAATATATGTACACTTATATTTATATACACACATATATAAATACACACATACATGCACATATACATATATTTATATACATGTGATTGTGCATGATATTTGGCAATTATTGAATCTTAGCAAGTAAATGTTTTAAGTTGAATAGTGAGATTATCAAAGTGTGGACAGCATCAAAAGTTATCTCTTATGTGGTGACATGGTCTTTGGAGATTCTAGACCTGGAGTTGAGGTCTAATTCTATCCTTTACTGGCTATAAACTTGAGCAAGATACTCCATATCTCTTTGCCTCCATTCCTTGTCTGTAAAAATGAAAATCATAATACTACCAATTTTATAGGACAACCTTATTTCTTTATAAGGAAATAAAGAACTTCAACAGCACTATAGACCAATTGGACCTAACAGAATTATAAAGAATGCTGTACCTACCAATAGCAGATTACACATTTTTCTCAAATGCATATCCAAGATAGATCATATGTTAGACCATAAAGCATTCTTTAAACTTTAAAAAACCATGCCAAGTGTCTTTTCTGATCAGAACGGAATGAAATTGGAAATCCATAGCAGAAAGGAAAGCTAGAGAATCCACAAATATGTGGAAATTAAAAACCATGCTCTTAAACAACTAATAGCTCAAAGGACAAATCATAATGGAAAATAGAAAATATATAAGACAAATGGAAATGAAAACACAACACACCAAAATTCATGAGATTCAATGAAAGTAGTGCCAAGAAGGAAATTTATAGCCATAAGTATTACATTTAAAAAGAAGAAATCTCAAGTTAACAACCTAAATTTCCTCCTCAAAAAACTGAAAAAAAAAACCAACCTAACCCCTAAAGCTATCAGAAGAGAGTAAATAAAAATGAATAGAGAAAGCATAATGGAGGATAGAAAATAGAGAGAAAATCAACTAAACCAATAGTTAGTTCTTCACAAAGATCAACAAAATTGACAAACCTTTAGTTAGATTGACTAAGTAAAGAAACGAGAAGACTTGGCAATCTAAAATCAGAAATAAAAGTGAGAACATTACTGTTAATTTACAGAAATAACAAGGATTATAAGAGAGTACTCTGTACAGTTATATATAAACAAACTAGATAAACCAGATTAAATGAATCAATTCCTAGAAACACATAATCTACTAAAACTGAATCCTAAATAGAAAATCTAAACAGACCTATAGCTAGTAAGAAGATTGAATTAATAATCAAAAACATCCTAACAAAGAAAGGCCCCAGACCAAATGGCTTCTCTGAAGAGTTCTACCACACATTTAAAGAATTAATGTCAATCCTTTTCAAACTCATCTAAAAAATTGAAGAAGAGGGAATATTTCCTAAATATTCTATGAGGCCAGAATTACCCTGACACCAAAGTTAGACAAAGACACTGCAAGAAAATTACAGACCAATTTCTCTGATGTATATTGACACGTAAATCCTCAACAAAATACTAGCAAACAATTCAACAGCTCATTAAAAGGATTATAAACCTTGACCAAGTTGGAATGCAAGGATCGTTCAAACAATCAATGTAACACATCACACAAACAGAATGAAAAGGGAGAAAATCACATGATAATGATGCAGAAAAATTGATTGACCAAATTACTGAAAAAACTAACAATAAAAGTAAGCAACCTCAATGTAATAAAAGTTATATATGAAAATCCCACAGCCAACATACTAAGTAGAGAAAAGACTAAAAGCTTTCCCAAGGATGGCTGCTTTCTCCACTTCTATTGAGCATAGTACTAGAAGTCCTAGCTAGAGCAATTAGGCAAGAAAAAAAGTAAAAGCTATCCAAACTGGAAAAGAAGAAGGAAAAGTGTCATTATTTGCAGATTACATGATTTTATATATAGAAAACCCTAAGGATGCCACAAAAACTGTTAAAGCTAATAAAAAATTCAGCAAACTTGCAGAATACAAAGGCAACATACAAAAAATCAGTTGCATTTCTATACATCAACAATAAACAATCTGAAAAGGAACTTCAATTTTTTTAAGAGAGAGAAAGAAAGAGAGCAGGAGCAGAGGAGAAGGGCAGAGGGAGAGAGAGAGGGAGAGAATCTTAAGCAGGCCCCATGCTCAGCACAGAGCCCTATGAGGGACTCAACCCCATGACCCGGGGATCATGATCTGAGCTAAAATCAAGAGTCAGAAGCTAAACCAACTGAGCCACCCAGGTGCCCTTGAAAAGGAAATTTTTAAAAGTTCCATTTACCAAAGCACACACACAAAAATAAGATAGTTAGGAATAAACTTAACAAGGAGGCAAAAGACTTGTACACTTAAAACCATGAAACATTTGCTGAAAGACATTAAAGAATACACCAATAAATGGAAAGATGTCCTGTGTTTGAGGAAAAGAAGACATACTATTCTTAAGATGTCAGTTCAACCCAAAGTGGTCTACAGATTCAATGCAGTTCCTATAAAAATTCGAATGACATTTTTTACAGAAATAGAAAAGTTCTTCCTAAAATCTCAAAGGACCTTAAATAGCCAAACAATCTTGAAAAAGAACAAAGTTGACATCTTGTACTAAAGCAATAGAAACGTGATAGTGGCATAAAGACAGACATATATACCAGTGGAATAGAATAGAGAGCCCAGAAATAAACCGTCACTTGTATGGTCAGATGGTTTTCAACAAGGATAGCAATACCATCCAATGAAGAAAGGATAGTCTTCTAAATAAATGGTACTGGGGAAACTGGATATCCACATGCAAAAGAATGAAGTTGGATTCTTTCCTTATGCCATATATAAAAATTAACTCAAAATAGATCCATGACCTAAATGTAAGACCTAACACTATAAGACTCAGAAGAAAATATGAATAGCTTTATGCATTGGATTTGGCAATAAGATTTTTGGATGTGACACCGATAAGACAGGCAATAAAAGAAAAAAGATAAATTGGACTACATCAAACTTAAAGACTTCTGTACATCAAAAGATATTATTAACAGAATGAAAAGTTAACCCACAGAACAGGAGAAGATCTTTGAAAAGCATGCATGTAATAAGGGCTTCATATCTAGTATGTATAAAGAACTCCTGTAATACAACAACAACAACAACAACAAAACCCTATTAGAAAATGGGCAAAGGACTTGAATAGACATTTCAGCAAAGAAGACATACAAATGACCAATAAACACATGAAAAGATATTCAATATCACTGACCATTAGGGAAATCCAAATCAAAACCACTATGAAATACCACCTCACTCCCATTGCAATGGCTACTTCATTCATTCATTCATTTTTATTTACTTATTTAATTTTTAAAAATTTACATCAAATTTTAGGTAGCATATTGTGCAATAATGATTTCAGGACTAGTTTCCAGTGATTCATCCCCTATGTACAATGCCCAGTACTCATCTTAACAAGTGTCTTCCTTAATTCTCCTTACCCATTTATCCTATCCCTCCACCCAAAACCCTTCTAGCAACCCTCAGTTTGTTCTGTATTTAAGAGTCTCTTATGTTTTGTGCCCCTCCTTGGTTTTATATACTTTTTGCTTCCCTTCCCTTATGTTCATCTTTTTTTATCTTAAAACATTTTTTTAATGTTTACTTATTTTTGAGAGAGAGAGAGAGAGAGAGAGAGACAGAACACAAGTGGGAAAGAGATAGAAAGAGAGGGAGACACAGAATCCAAACCAGGTTCCAGGCTCTGAGCTGTCAGCACAGAGCCCGATGCAGGGCTCGAACTCATGAGCCATGAGATCATGACTTGACCCGAAGTCAGGTGCTTAACTGACTGAGCCGCTCAGGTGCCCTTGTTTTGTATCTTAAATTCCACATATGAGTGAAGTCATACATTTGTCTTTCTCTGAATGACTAATTTCTCTTAACATAGTACACTCTAGTTCCATCCATTTAGTTGCAAATGGCAAGATTTTATTATTTTTGATTGTTGAATAATACTCCATTGTGTGTGTGTGTGTGTGTGTGTGTGTGTGTGTGTGTGTGTGTGTGTGTACCACATCTTCATTCATCTGTCGACGGGCATTTGGGCTCTTTCCATACTTTGGCTATTGTCAATGGCGCTGCTATAAACATTGGAGTGCATGTACCCCTCCGAAGCATACCTGTATCCCTTGGATAAATACCTAGTAGCGCAATTGCTGGGTCATAGGATAGTTCTATTTTTAACTTTTTGAGGAACTTCCATACTGTTTTTCAGAGGGGCTGCACCAGTTTACATTCTCACTAGCAATGCAAAAGAGATTCTCTTTCTCTGCCTCCTCGCCAACGTCTGTTGCTGCCTGAGTTGTTAATTTTAGCCATTCTGACTGGTGTGAGGTGGTTTCTCATTGTGGTTTTGCTTTGTATTTCCCTGATGATGAGTGTTATTGAGCATTTTTTCATGTGTCTGTCAGCCATCTGGATGTCTTCTGGAAAGTGTCTACTCATGTCTTTTGCCCATTTCTTCAATGGATTATTTGTCTTTTAGGTGTTGAGTTTGATATGTTCTTAATAGATTTTGGATGCTAATCCTTTATCAGATATGTAATTTGCAAATAACTTCTCACATTACATTGGTTGCCTTTTAGGTTTGCTGATTGTTTCCTTCACTATGCAATAGCTTTTCATGTTGATGAATAGTTCACTTTTGCTTTTGTTTCCCTTGCCTCTGGAGACATGTTGAGTAAGAAGTTGCTGTGGCTGAGGTCAAAGAGGTTTTTGCCTGCTTTCTCCTTGAGGAGTTTGATGGCTTTCTGACTTAGATTTAGGTCTTTCATCTATTTTGAGTTTATTTTTGTGTGTGGTGTAAGAAAGTGATCCAGGTTCATTTTTCTGCATGTCAGTGTCCAGTTTTTCCAGCACCATTTGCTGAAGAGACTGTCTTTATTCGACTGGGTATTCTTTCCTGCTTTGTCAAAGATTAGTTGGCCATATGCTTGTGGGTCCATTTCTGGGTTCTCTATTCTATTCCATTGGTCTATGTGTGTGTTTTTGTGCCAATACCATACTGTCTTGATGATTACAGCTTTGTAGTTTGGTATTGTGATGCCTCCTTCTTTGGTTTTCTTCTTCAGGATTACTTTGGCTGTTTGGGGTCTTTTCTTATTCCTTAAAAATTTTAGGATAGTTTGTTCTAGCTCTGTGAAGAATGGTAGTGTTAAATTTTTTTTTTTAATTTAAATGTTTTATTTATTTCTGAGAGAGAGAGAGACAGCGTGAGCATGGGAGGGTCAGAGAGAGAGGGAGACACAGAATCTGAAACAGGCTCCAGGCTCTGAGCTGTCAGCACAGAGCCCGACGCGGGGCTCGAACCCACAAACCATGAGATCATGACCTGAGCTGAAGTCGGAGGCTTAACTGACTGAGCCACCCAAGCGCCCCTGGTAGTGTTATTTTGATAGGGATTGCACTGAATATACAGATTGCTTTGGGTAGTATCAACATTTTAATAGTATTTGTTCTTCCAATCCATGAGCATGTAATATTTTTCCATTTTTTTTGTGTCTTCTATTTCTTTCACAAGCTTTCTATAGTTTCCATTGTATAGATTTTTCACCTCTTTGATTAGATTTTTTCCTAGGTATTTTATTGGTTTTTGGCACAATTGTAAATGGGACCGATTCCTTGATTTCTCTTCTGTTGCTTCATTATTGATGTATAGAAATGCAACCGATTTCTGTGCATTGATTTTGTATCCTATGACTTTGCTGAATTCATAGATCAGTTCTAGCAGTTTTTTATATAATTTTTTGGGTTTTCCACGTAGAGTATCATGTCGTCTGCAAAGAGTGAAAGTCTGACCTCTTTCTTGCTGATTTGGATGCCTCTTATTCCTTTGTGTTGTCTGATTGCTGAGGCTAGGACTTGCAATACTATGTTAAATAACAGTGGTGAGAGTGGACATCCCTGTCGTGTCCCTGACCTTAGGGGGAAAGTTCTCAATTTTTCCCCATTGAGTATGATATTAGCAGTGGGTCTTTCAAATATGGCTTTTAAGATCTTAAGGTATGATCCTTCTATCCCTACTTTCTTGAGGGTTTTAATCAAGAAAGGATGCTGTATTTTGTCAAATGCTTTCTCTGCATCTATTGAGAGGATCATGTGCTTCTTGTCCTCTTTTATTGATTGTTTTTGCAGATATTGAACTAGCCCTGCATCTCAGGTATAAATCCCACTTGGATGTGGTGAATAATTTTTGTAATGTATTGTTTGATCTGGTTGCCTAGTATCTTAAAGATTTTTGCATCCACATTCATCAAGGAAGTTGGCCTGCAGTTCTCCTTTTTAGTAGGGTCTTTGGTTTTGGAATCAAGGTAATGCTGGCTTCATAGAATGAGTTTGGAAGTTTTCCCTCCATTTCTATTTTTTTGGAATAGCTTCAAAAGAATAAATGTTAGCTCTTCTTTAAATATTTGGTAGAATTCCCCTGGAAAACCATCTAGGCCTGGACTCTTGTGTTTGGGAGATATTTTTATTACTAATTCTATTTGTTTGCTGGTTATAGGTCTTTTCAAATTTTCTATTTCTTCTTGTTTCCGTTTTGGTAGTTTATATGTTTCTAGGAATTTGTCCATTTCTTCCAGATTGCCCAGTTTATTGGTGTATAATTACTCATAATATTCTCTTATTATTGTTTGTATTTCTGCTGTGTTGGTTGTGATCTCTCCTCTTTCATTCTTGACTTTATTTTTTGGGTTCTTTTCTTTTTCTTTTTGATCATACTGGCTAGGGGCTTATCAATTTGGTTAATTCTTTCAAAGAACCAGCTCCTGATTTCACTGATGTGTTTTGTAGCCTTTTAGGGTTCGATAGCATTGATTTCTGCTCTAATCTTTATTATTTCCTGTCTTCTGCNCTCCATTTCTATTTTTTTGGAATAGCTTCAAAAGAATAAATGTTAGCTCTTCTTTAAATATTTGGTAGAATTCCCCTGGAAAACCATCTAGGCCTGGACTCTTGTGTTTGGGAGATATTTTTATTACTAATTCTATTTGTTTGCTGGTTATAGGTCTTTTCAAATTTTCTATTTCTTCTTGTTTCCGTTTTGGTAGTTTATATGTTTCTAGGAATTTGTCCATTTCTTCCAGATTGCCCAGTTTATTGGTGTATAATTACTCATAATATTCTCTTATTATTGTTTGTATTTCTGCTGTGTTGGTTGTGATCTCTCCTCTTTCATTCTTGACTTTATTTTTTGGGTTCTTTTCTTTTTCTTTTTGATCATACTGGCTAGGGGCTTATCAATTTGGTTAATTCTTTCAAAGAACCAGCTCCTGATTTCACTGATGTGTTTTGTAGCCTTTTAGGGTTCGATAGCATTGATTTCTGCTCTAATCTTTATTATTTCCTGTCTTCTGCTTGTTTGGGGTTCTATTTGCTCTTCTTTTTCACCTCTTTAAGGTGTAAGGTTAGGTTGTATATCTGAGACCTTTCTTCCTTCTTTAGGAAGGCCTGTCAATAAACTGTTTGTAAAAAAAAAAAAAAAAAAAAAAAAAAAAAGGAAGGCCTGGACTGCTATGTACTTCCCTCTTATGACAACCTTTGCTGCGTCCCAGAGGTTTTGGGCTGTGGTGTTACCATTTTCATTGGTTTCTGTGTATTTTTTAATTTCCTCTTTAGCTTCTCAGTTAGCCCATTCATTATTTGGTAGGATGTTCTTTAGTCTCCAAGTATTTCTTGTATTTCCAAGTTTTTTCTTCTGTGTTGATTTCAAGTTTCATAGAGTTGTGGTCTGAAAATATGGACTGCAAGATATCGATCTTTCTGTACTTGTTGAGGGCTAGTTTGTTATCCTAAATGTGATCTATTCTGGAGAACATACTATGTGCACTGGAGAAGAATGGGTATTCTGCTGCTCTATGATGAAATGTTCTGCATATATCTGTTAAGTCCATCCAGTCCAGTTTGTCATTCAAAGCATTGTTTCCTTGTTGATTTTCTGTTTAGATGATCTGTCCATTGCTGTAAGTGGTGTGTTGAAGGCCCATACAATTATGGTATTATAATCAATGAGTTTCTGTGTGTTTGTGATTAATTGATTTATATATTTGGATGTTTCACATTGGGGGCATAAATGTTTACAGTTGTTAGATCTTGGTGGATAGACCTCTTAATTACGATATAATGGCTTTCTTCATCTCTTGTTACAGTCTTTATTTTAAAATCTAAATTGTCTGATATAAGTATGGCTACTCTGAATTTTTTGGTGACCATTAGCATGATAGATGGTTCTCCATTCCCTTGCTTTCAATCTGAAGGTGTCCTTAGGTCTAAAGTGGGTCTCTTGCAAACAGATATAGATGGGTCTTGTTTTCTTATCCATTCTATTACCCTGTCTTTTGATTGGAGCATTCAGTCCATTGACTTTAGAGTGAGTACGGAAAGATATGAATTTATTGCCATTATGTTGCCTGTGCAGTTGGAGTTTTTGGTGGTGTTCTCTGGTCCTTTCTAGTCTTTGCTGCTTTTGGTCTTTTCTGTTTTGTTTCATCTTTTCTCCCCTCAGAAGTCCCCCTTAAAGTTTCTTGCAGGACTGGTTTAGTGGTCACAAACTCCTTTAGTTTCTGTTTGTCTAGGAAATTTTTATTTCTTCTATTTTGAATGACAATCTTGCTGGATAAAGAATTCTTGGCTGTATATTTTTCCAGTTCAGCACATTGAATATATCCTGCCACTCCTTCTTGGCCTGCCAAGTTTCTGTGGATAGGTCTGCTGCGAACCTGATCTGTCTTCTCTTGTAGGTTAAGGACTTTTTTCCCTTACTGCTCTCATGATTTTTTCCTTGTATTTTGTAATTTGACTATGATATGCCTTGTTGATGGTTGGTTTTTGTTGAATCTAATGGGACTTTACTGTGCTTCCTGAATTTAAATATCTCTGTCTTTCCCCAGGTTAGGAAAGTTTTCCACTATGATTTGCTCACCTACACCTTTTACCCCTTTTTCTGTCTCTTCATCTTTTGAGACCCCTATGATTCAGATGTTATCCATTTTTAATGAGTCACTGAGTTCTATAATTCTTGTATCATGTTCTTTTGCCTTAGGTTCCCTCTTTTTTTCTGCTTCATTATTCTCCATAAGTTTGTCCTCTATATTGTTGATTCACTGCTCTACTTCATCCAAGCTTGTCGCCATGGCATTCATTTGAGATTGCATCTCAGTTATAGCATTTTAACTTTGTTCTGACTAGATTTCATTTCTTTTATCTCCATGTAAAGGGATTCTGTGCTTTTTTCAACCCCAGTTAGTATTCTTATTATTGTGATTCTAAATTCTGGTTCAACATCTTGCTTGTATCTGTGTTGATGAAGTCCCTGGCTGTCATTTCTTCCTGTTCTTTCTTTTGGGGTGAATTCCTTCATTTTGTCATTTTGGAGGAAGAAAAATAATTAATATAATAAATAAATAAATAAAAATTTAAAACAACACAAAAAATCAAATAAAGGATGCTAGATCCTAGGTGTGTTTTGTCCTGGTTGTTGAAAGAAGTTTGATAGAATAGAGAAAAAAGGAAAGCAAAGAAAAGAAATAAAAGTGGAAGAGGAAGGAAAATGTTTAAAAATTTTTTTAATGAATACAATAAAATAGAATAAAATAAAATGATGAAAGTAAAATAGAATTTAAAAAATTACAAAGAAGTAAAAAATATAGTAGAGAAAAATTAAAGAAAAATCTTTTTTATAAAAACAAAAAAGTAAATTTTTTATAAAAGTAAATTTTTCCTCTTTCTGTAGTCAAGGATAAGAAAAGATGAGGTGCCTGCGTGGCTCAGTTGGTTGGGCTTTCGACTTTAGCTCAGGTCATGATCTCACAATTTATGAGTTTGAGCCCTGGGTTGGGCTCTATGCTGACAGCTCAGAGCCTGGAACCTGTTTCAGGTTCTGTGTCTTCTTCTCTTTCTATCCCTCCCCCACTCTCACTCTGTCTCTCTCTCAAAAATAAACATGAAGAAAATATTTTTAAAGAATAAGAAAAAGAAAAATAGAATAGATGGGCCAGTTAACAGAATGAAATGACTGAAATTATATCCAGTTTCCCCTAGAAGTCAAACTATGGAGCAATTTATAGTCTATAAACTAAGCAGGCAGAGAGACTTGTGTTCCTCTAGAGCACAGCTGGCACAGTTGGATGGGGCTTGGTGTAATGGCTCCGTTCTCCACTAGATGGTGCTGCTTAATTTTCTGGAGTGGATTGTTGTGGCATGGGTATGCGTGTATGCACATGCACAGGAGGGGTGAAAATGGTATCGCCTAGCTACCCAGTCTCTAGTGTTAGAACTCTGTGCTCTCCCTGACCAGCAATCAAGCATCCCTCCTGTGTCTCTGGCTTCATCCACTCCCACTTCTACATCGTCCACAAGCAAGTTGTCAGCCGGCCAGGTGGCACCTCCCTCACGAGTTTTATCTCTTATGGGCCTGTGTTTCCAACCCCCTCACTTCTGAGTGCCCTGTGGCTTTGACCCACTCAGACTCTCTGGGGGAGGGTCTCGCTGACCAATGGCCAGGTGCCGCGCATATCCAGGAACATTCTCAAGACCATGCTGCTGCAGATGCACAGAGACTGAGGCTGGGTGCCAATCTGCCCCAGAAACAGTTTGTGGGATCGTGTAGCAGCAGTATTTCAGGGATTATGGTAAATCACAACACACATCTGGCATCAGGCTTCAACCTTAACGTCCTTGTTTCCACACCAGCAAATATGGTTGTTCTCTGGAGTCCATTGGGACCTTTGCTTGTGGGGAGGCCACACAGCCTCTACCAAATGTCCTCCTCTCAGTAGGGAACTACTTCTCCCCATGTGGCCATAGGATGCCTTGACCTGGCTGTCTGCTCCTGGGGATTTGCCCTTCCCACCAGAGCTCCTCCAGGTATCGAGCTGTGGAGTTTCAGACTCTGCAGTCCCCTGTTTATAGAGTCTTAAAGGTATTTAAACCACTTTCCTTTTTCCCTTTCTTGTTAAGTCCCTTATGGATGTTTCCACTCTTTCTTTTTCTCTCCAGCTGCTTTTGGGGGGAGTGCTTTTCCTGTAGTCTCCCCCCTGTCTCTGTCCTCTCTCCACAAGCAAAACCAGCTCCCTACCCTCCGCAGTTCTTTCTCCCCTAGTTCCCTTCTCTGCACCGTGTACCTGCCAAGTTCTGTGGTTCAAATTGTGCAGATTGTTGTGTTAATCATCAGATCAGTTTCCTAGGTGTGCAAGATGGTTTGGTGCTGATCTAGCTGCATTTCAGAGATGAGGGAGGCAAAAAAACTTCCATGCTGCTCCACTGTCTTGTTCCCTCCCTGCTGGGGTGGCTACTATTAAAAAATAACAATAACAGAAATAAGTGTGGGCAAGATTGTGGAGAAATTGGAACCCTTGTGCACTGTTGGTGAAAATGTAAAATGGCATAGCTGATAAGGAAACAGTATGGTAGTTATGATAGTTCCTCAAAAAATTAAAAATAGAATTACTATATAATCTGGGGCACCTGGGTGGCTTAGTCAGTTGAGCTTCCAACTTCATCTCAGGTCATGATCTCGCAGTTTGCAAGTCCAAGCCCCACATCACAGCTCAAGCCTTGTAGCCTGCTTTGGATTCTGTGTCGCCCTCTCTCTGCCCCTCCCTGACTCGTGCTGTCTCTTTCTTTCTCAAAAATAAATAAAGATATTTTAAAAAAAATAACTACTGAGGCTCAGTTAGTTAAGCATCTGACTTCGACTCAGGTCATGATCTCGCAGTCCATGGGTTCAAGCTTGACATTGAAGCCTGCTTTAGATTCTGTGTTTCCCTCTCTCTCTGACCCTCCCCTGCTGTCTCTCTCCATCTCTCAGAAATGAATAAATGTTTAAAAAAAATTTTAATAGTTACTATAAGATCCTACAATTCCTCTTCTAAGTATGTACCCAAAAGAATCGAAAACAGGGAACTGAAGAGATGTTTTTACAACCATGCTCATAGCAGCATTATTCATAATAGCTAAATATGGAAGCTTCCCAATTTCCATCAATGGGTGAGTGGATAGACAAAATATATATATATATATCAGGGATTATCATCCAGCCTTAAAAAGGAAGGAAATTCTGACACATGCTACAATATGGATGAAACTTGAAGACATTACATTAAGTGAAATAAGCCACCCATAAAAAAACAAACATTGTATGGCTCCATGTATATGGGGGTACCTAAAGCAGACAAATTCATAGAGACAGAAAGCAGAATGTTGGTTGCCAAGGGCTACGAAAATAGGGGACTGGGGAGACAGTGTTCAATGGGTACAGAGTTTCAGTTTGAAAAAATGTTGGCTGCACTTAAAAATGGTCAAAATAATACATTTTATGTAATGTATATTTTACCACAATTTATAAAAAAGAATAATGAGTGGGGAAAATAGTAGAAAGTTTTATAGTAAAATTCCCTTTCACCACCAAAAATTTTAAAAGATAATGTTTGCTGTAGGCTTTTTTCAGGTGCTCTTAACCAAACTAAAGAAGTTTCCTTCCATTTATAGTTTGCTATAAGTTTTTCCTTTAAATGTATGTTGAATTCTGTTGTTCCTGTATTAGAAACATATAATTTTCCACTGTTATGCTCTTATTATAGAAAACTACATAGATTTTTCAAATGTTCAGCCCACCTTGCAATTTTGGAGTAAACATAAGTTGGTTGATAAAAATATAATACCTCCAACTTATCACTGGATTACTATGAAGTCTTAGCATAATAACTGGCACATAGTGTTTGATAAATGTTTTCAGCCATTGTTTATTACAAACTTTGGAGAAAATCCAAATTTCCCCACAAAATCTTGTTGAGGTTCATGTACTTTGAATTCTTAGGGAAATTCTGAGTGATCTGTGGCAGCAAACTTTCCAACAGAATTATTCCAAAGAGTATATTGCTGCACATATGGATAGCTTTTAAACATGAAATAAGCATTGTCATCAGTTGATGCTGAGAGCCTTGCAATATAGAAATTCAACCACTAATGTGTTTAAACAGCAATCACAATGATTACTATTCCTAAGTAGAGTTTGTGCTAAGTATTGGCCAGGGCATGGCTTTAGATAGTTTTCCTGCCTAAGAATTCACTGCTGCCCACATGTTTACATTTGCCATTACTTGGGACCCAAACAAATGGATTGGTTTTATCTTGACACTTTATTTTTTTTAATGTTTATTTTTATTCTGAAAGACAGAGAGAGGCAGAGCACGAGCAGGGGAGGGGCAATGAGAAAGGGTGATACAGAATTCAAAGCAGGCTCCAGACTCTGAGCTGTCAGCACAGAGCCTGATGTGGAGCTTGAACCCACAAACAGTGAGATCATGACCTGAGATGAAGTTGAATGCTTAACCAACTGAGTCACCCGGGCACCCCTACTTTGACACTTTAAAAGCCACCATAAAATACAGGTAGAGGGAACCCAAGAAATGGCTTCAGGTACGTATTCGTCTGTAGTTTTTAGACCAAAAGTCTGCCATCTAGTGGCACAAATGATTAGCACAGACATAGTCTAACGGTTGCAAGGAAAAAAAGAGAACTAATATTTATCAGATAAGCTGCATGCCAAGCATTGGAATAGGTCCTTTATTTCTTTACATCTTTTAGTTTTCTCCAGTCTTCTTTGTAATGAATATCTCAGTGCTATAACTCTTCACAAGCAGAGGATGAAAAGCAAAAGAGAAGCTTCTCCTAAATTTACATGCAGGTACAATAGGAAAAAAAAACAAGGGAAGGGTACAGAATTGGGAAGTTTAAAGACTTATACATATGAGCACCTGTTTCCATGACCATGTGATTTAAATGAATCAACAGATGTAAACATTACCTGGAACATAAGAACTCCATTAATTGTAGCTATAATGATGATGATGATACTAATTATATTATAAGCTTCCTCTATATTCCCTTGCAGTAGGGAATTACAGCCTCCTGGAGGGCCAGATATGAAAACATATAATTAATTTAGAAAAAAACAATATTAGTATAGTGTGCTGTGGGGCCCAGAGTTCACAGGCAATTAGCCCTGCTGGAAGTGCCCTGGAAGACTTTCTGGATGAGAGAGAGTCCATTCTGGGACTTTAAGGATGACAGTGCAAAGGAACAGTGTTCTGGAAGAAGACAGCACAAAACAAGGGCAGTGACACTACTCTCTACAATATTACTTTGGTGGATCCATGTCATTATCCATTATCCATCTGTCCAAACAAATGTCTCACCTTAATGTAAAATTGGTGGATAATGATGGGTTGATATAGGTTCATTGGTTGTAACACAGGTACCAGTCTACTTAGGGATGTTGATAGTGCAGGAAGTTGCATCAGTGTGGGGGAAGGACATCTCTGTACTTCCTATTCAATTTTGCTGTAAACTTAAAAGTGCTCTAAAAAAGAAAATCTATTAAAACTGAAAAACACAGGATACTTAGTCTCTTTTTAAAAAATTTTGTAATGTTTTATTTATTTCTGAGAGAGAGAGAGAGAGACAGTGTGAGCAGGGAAGGGTCAGAGGGAGAGGGAGACACAGAATCTGAAACAGGCTCCAAGCTCTGAGCTAGCTGTCAGCACAGAGCCCAATGTGGGGCTCAAACCCATGAACCGTGAGATCATGACCTGAGCCAAAGTCGGATACTCAACTGACTGAGCCACCCAGGCGCCCCAGGACACTTAGACTCTTGAAAGAATACAGTTTCTTAAGTGAGAGGGGGAAAGAAACAGTCAGTGATCACCATATTTATTTAGTGAGCAATCAGTTTGACCCAGGGCTGTGTTAGATGGCATGAGGAATATAACTGACTGTTACAATTATATCCCTGAAGACTCACTCTTCCTGTGTCTAATCCCCGTGAAATCCTCACTCGCATTGATTCTGGGCTTCTCAGGGTCAGTTCTTTTGACCATTTGGATATTAACATATGTGTTGCTGACAGAGGCTTGCAGAACTCTTGCACATTAGGCTTGCACTCTTGGGCTTACAACTTTTCTGACTGTGTGAGAAAGCCCAGGCTGGCCTGCAGAAAGATGAGACACTATGGGAACAGAGACTAGCTGTCCCAGTTGAGGCCCTAGCCGAGAACAACCACCCTGACAACCCCCAGATATAAGATTGAAAGCCATCCTAAGGTGTCCAGCCCAAGCTGAGATGCCAGCTACCGTAAAATGAGCCAAAGCAGTCCAGTTCAGAACCACCACCTTGCTGACCTAGTATTCTGCTACTCACTCCTGCTCACTCAAGTCTAGCCACACTGTCCTGCTTGTCGTTTGTTCCTCAAACTTCAAACCTGCTAGGCATGCTCCCACCTCAGGGCCTTTGTACTTGCTGTCCTCTCTAACTCAGATATCCCACACGTGTTCACTTAAATGTGACCTTCAGTAAGACCTGCCCTGACCATCACAATTAAAATTCAGTTTATAGCTCCTGACGCTTCCTATATCCCTTCCCTCCTTTGCTTTTTTTCAATGCCTTGATCAACTTCCAATAGAATAATATGATGGACTTATTTATTTTGTTTAGCTTCTGTTTTCTTCCAGCAGAATCGTAGCTCCAGTGAGCAAGAGCTTTATTTTGTTCATTACTGTATCTCTAACATCGAGAACCATATCTCGTATTTTAGGTGATCAGTAATTATTTGTTGAATGAATAAACAGGAAATTCTGATCACTACAAGTTTAGAAATGTCTCCGCCAGCCTTTAAGTAACCGAATTATCATGGTTATAAATCAATGCAGGTGCCACTAAAATTATAAAACAAACTATGGAGCTATTTAAATCCCAGAAAGTACACAAATCCACCGAAACAGGTAACAGGAGAAGCATAGAATTAGGACTCAGACCCAACCCCCCTCTACCGCTCTACCATGGTCAATTGTCAAGATCCATCACGGTTCCATATATTTTGCTCTGTTGTTTCTGCAAGTGGACTCACATTTGTTAGAACAGAGTCCCAATTTCTGGGAAATATGGTCCCACACAGCAAAAGCAATTTTGCATGTAAGAAAACTGTTGCACCAAAGGGGCTCTTGCTGGTAGTATTCTAGAGGGTTTTAGAGCCATATGGAAGCTCCCAAACTGAATATACAAGCCCTCCGTATCCAGTTCTCCCTCACGTTTTCTTTCCTGCTTCATTCCACCTCACGTCCCACCACATTTAATGCGTTCTGGTCAACAGGACCCACTGGGAGTTCTTAGAACACTCAGGGCATTTTCCTGCCTCTGGGCTTCACACATGCTCTCTCCTTTGCCTGGAAGGAATTCTCCACCTCAGTCCCTCCACTGATTCCACTCCATGTTTCTGCCTTTCAGAACCAACCTCAAGCACTGGTTTCTTGAGGACCTTCTCTGGCTTCCTCGAACCCAGTCAGACATTCCTCCTCTGTGCCATCTATAATAACAAATGATTTGTGCTAAGCCTGTTGATTTACTTGCTGATATCTCTGTGGACCGTAAGCACCTTGAGGCAAGAGTCTCTGTGTATAAGACTTCATTTTGTATCTCCAAGAGTTAGCAGAACAAACAAATATTTGTTGAACACAAGAGTAAATGACCAAATATGGCTGCATAATAGTAATTATGTTCAGTGCATATGACATTGCATTCCCAGATCCTGAAAGCATTAGCTATAGATATTTCTTTCTAGAACTGACCTCAGGTTGGAGAGAAATGGGAAAGAGCAGTTCCCTTTAAAGGATTAAGCTGCAAGGTGGAAGCTTTATCTTTGACTTCCAGAGAGGTCCAAACTGATGTTGCTATATTTATTTGGTATGCAGACATGCAGACATATTTAAACTCATGTCAGCCAAAACCAACCAGACTTTAAAAAGTGAGGAAAGGCCAAACACACACACACAAATCCAAGTGAGTCAGGCGGAAAGGGAAACAAATACAGGGTAAGTCCAACAGAACCTTTTTTTTTTTTTTTTTTTTTCCATTTTAAGCAGGGAAGGGAAATCAGGACAAAGGAATTAAATATCCCCATTCCTCTGAGAGCCTGAGAAAGACAAACACTCCAAGAAAGGCTTGGGCCTGCACCCAGACTGCTGGGGAGAGTATCCAAACTGCCTCATAAAATTAGCTTCTCTACAAATAGAGAAATTTAAACATTTTTAAAGAGAAAGAACAGATTTCTAGAAGTCAGTGGTCCCATAGCTGGGGTAGGGTCTTTGGTTTTTGTCAACTTAGGGTACACTCGGAATAAATGGGAAAAGTATTGTCGTTCTCTCCCCTGTTGAGACAGAGATTTAAGATGAGAAATGATCGGCCACAAAGTTCTTTGGTGTTTGTCCAGTGGCTTTGCTGATAGGTTGGGCTTGGGCTCTAGAAAGGAGATACTGGCTGGTGGGCTGCTTAGAGGTGAAGGGGAGAAAGGTAGCCTGAAATCTCACATGATTTCCAGCTGGAGCTACTCAATAAATATTATAATTAATTAATTAAAGAGGGACTCATCCTATTTTTTTTAACTAGACGAAGAACTTTATTATTTTTTTATGTTTATTTTATTTTTGAGAGAGAGCATGAGTGGGGGAGGGGCAGAAAGAGAGGGAGACACAGAATCCCAAGCAGCTCCAGGCTCTGAGCTGTCACCACAGAGCCCTATGCGGGGCTCAAACTCACAAACCTTGAGATCATGACCTGAACCAAAGTCGACTACTAACCACATTTAACTGAATGAGCCACTCAGGTGTCCCACAAAGAACTTTATTAACATGTTTTAAACTTCATTCCCTGTCTTCTTCAGCTTAATTAGCTGCAAAGAATGAATTGTGTCTAAGCAAAAACTGAGAAGAGTTGCAGCGTCCAAGGGCCTTGGGCTTAGAGATCTGGATTTTGTCAGATCCAAGAATGAAATTTTAGAAAGTAGTCACGGTGGCTCAGTCAGTTAAGCATCCAACTCTTGATTGTGGCTCAGGTCATGATCTCACAGTTCCTGAGATCACACCCCTAGTCAGGCTCTATGCTGACCTTGCGGAGCATGCTTGGGATTCTGTCTTCCTCTCTCTCTCTGCCCCCCCTCCAAACAAATAAACGTAAAAAAAATTAAAAGCAGTCATAATATGAAATAGCAGCTACCAGTAACTTCTTCAAGTTCTAGCTTCTTCAGAGGTTGACTCAACTCCGTTTGTTTCATTCTTGGAAGCTTCAAAAAATTCTCCACAAGATCTGGAACTTCCTCCTCCTTCTCCTCTCTGGTAGCAAGTGCTGCTTTTCCATCCATGGGTTGTGTGAGCAGAGCTTCAGCCAATCTTTTTAAACTAGTCAGACTGTCTGAACCAAGTTGGTTTACCATGCTGGGTAACATTTGTGTCAGATGCTTCCTCTCAGCATGGCCAGTAACGCCCCAACTTTAGGGTTGTTAAAGTGGATCAATACCAGAGGTATTGTATACCTCCAACTGCTTTAAGAACCGAAGTTTTTTTCATCATCTGCTGTAGCCTTCTGCAAGCCACCTCCTCTTTCGGGGGGTTTTTCTTTCCCACCACCACACATCCGTGCTTGCAGTTTGGCAAATTTCTCCGCGTTCACATCAGTTTCCTTCATCTTGTTAAAGTGGAAATGGGACCTAGAGGAGATGAGGGTTGGCGCTCAGGGCATCGCCGGAGAACCAGCTGAGATTAGGTCACATCCGCAGGGACCCAATATGGCAGCTACACAGTATTAACCATATTAAAAAAAAAAATCATTTTAAACAATGTACTTTAAAATAACTCCAAGCTTACAGAAAAGTTGAAAGAACAGTGCAAAGTACTTTTGTTTTTCCTGTTCTACTTTGGAGTAGGTTGTCAATGATGCCCTGCCACTCCCAAATTCCTGAGTGTGTATTTCCTACAAATAAGGACATTCTCCTATAGAACAACACAATAGTTACAATTGGGAAATTAGTAATGATACATTACTATCATCTAATTCTCAAAGCCATTCAAGTTTCACCAAATGTCGCAATAATGTCCTTGAGAGCAAAAGAATCTAGTTGGGATCCTTAATTTAGCCATCATGTGCCTGTAGTCTCTCAGTCTAAAGCATTTATTTTTTTCTTGATTTTCGGGGTGCCTGGGTGGCTCAGTTGGTTAAGTGTCAGACTTCAGCTCAGGTCATGATCTCAGGGTTTGTGGGTTTGAGCCCCGCGTTGGGCTCTGTGCTGACAGCTAGCTCAGAGCCTGGAGCCTGCTTCATATTATGTGCTTCCCCCTCTCTCTGACTGTCCTCTGCTCATGCTCTCGCTCTCTCTTTCTTTCTCTCTCTCTCTCAGAAATAAATTAAAAACATTAAAAAATTATTTTTTTCTTGATTTTCATGATCTTGAAAGCTGTTCCTTTCATTAATGTCCCTCAGTTTGGATTCATCTGGTGTTCCCAATGACCTAATATTCTGATTAAGCAATTCTACAGGAATATCACAATATTGAGACCATGTTTTTCACATTGCATTACATCAAGCAAGGTCCATGATTTTGACTTGTCTCATTACTGATGATGTTTACTTTGATAAATTGGTAAAGGTGTTATCTGCCAGGCTTCTCCACTGTAAAGCTAATTTTCATTCCCTTTATAGTTAATACATATTTTGTAGAAAGAGACTTTTGGTTTTTGTAAATGTGCTGTTCCTCATAAAACTGTTCATTTATTCATGCATTCATCTATATTAGTATGTACTTGGGAATGTCTACTTTATTCAAGGGTTTGTGATCTATTTGCATCATTTTTATTTTGATGTTCTATTCAATGCTTTGTTGAAAGAGCCCCTTCAGTTTCCATATCTTTTTGACATCTTCTCATCATTTAAAAAAGGTTTATTTATTTATTTTGAGAGAGAGAGCATGTGAACAGGGAAGGCGCAGAGAGAGAGAGAGAATCCCAAGCAGGCCCTGTGCTGCCAGTGCACAACTTGATACAGGGCTCGAACCCGTAAACCATGATATCATGACCTGAGCTGAAACCAAGAGTCAGATGCTTAACTGACTAAGCCACCCAGGTGCCCCAGCATGTTCTCATCATTTTTTTTTGATGCAAAAATGTGATTTTATTAAAGCACAGGGATAGGATCCATGGGCAGAAAGAGCTGCACTGGGGTTGTGCAAAGTGACTACTTACATACTGTGTAGTTGGGGGAGGTAAAGTCAAGAGAAAGTTTCTTAAAGGGATTTCCATATGCTAATGAGGATTTACAGATTACTGGAAGCCTAGCTATTGTCAGACTAAGGTTGTTTTTCCTCTAGCAAAGCATTATCATTAAAATAGTAGGGAGTTCCTAGAGATTAGGCTATTGAGGAAACTTTTTTTTTTAATTGTCACATGTTTATTTTTTCCTATCTACTATTTTTTTTTAATCTATATAACTTATTGTCAAGTTAGCTAACATACAGTGTATATGGTGTGCTCTTGGCTTCGGGAGTAGATTCCCATGATTCATCACTCACATAAAACTCCCAGTGCTCATTCCAACAAGTGTCTTCCTCAATGCCCATCACCCATTTTCTCTGCTCCCCACCCCTCCACCCTCTTCCACCCTTAGTTTGTTCTCAGTATTTATCTATTTATTTATTTATTACTATTTTTAATATAGTTTATTGTCAAGATGGCTAACATACAGTGTATACAGTGCGTTCTTGGGTTTGGGTGTAGATTCCTGTGGTTCATCACTTACATCCAANTGGAAGCCTAGCTATTGTCAGACTAAGGTTGTTTTTCCTCTAGCAAAGCATTATCATTAAAATAGTAGGGAGTTCCTAGAGATTAGGCTATTGAGGAAACTTTTTTTTTAATTGTCACATGTTTATTTTTTCCTATCTACTATTTTTTTTTAATCTATATAACTTATTGTCAAGTTAGCTAACATACAGTGTATATGGTGTGCTCTTGGCTTCGGGAGTAGATTCCCATGATTCATCACTCACATAAAACTCCCAGTGCTCATTCCAACAAGTGTCTTCCTCAATGCCCATCACCCATTTTCTCTGCTCCCCACCCCTCCACCCTCTTCCACCCTTAGTTTGTTCTCAGTATTTATCTATTTATTTATTTATTACTATTTTTAATATAGTTTATTGTCAAGATGGCTAACATACAGTGTATACAGTGCGTTCTTGGGTTTGGGTGTAGATTCCTGTGGTTCATCACTTACATCCAACACCCAGTGCTCATCCCAACAAGTACCTTCCTCAATGCCCATCACCTATTTTCCCCTCTCTCCTGTCNTCAAGATTCCATTCTGTTTCATTGCTGAGTAGTATTCCATTGTGTGTATGTGTGTGTGTGTGTGTGTGTGTGTGTGTGTGTATTCCACATCTTCTTTTTTATCCATTTATCAGTTGGTGGACATTTGGGCTCTTTCCATAATTTGGCTATTGTTCATAGTGCTGCTATAAACATTGAGGTACATGTGCCTCTATGAATCAGCACTCCTGTATCCTTTGGATAAATTCCTAGTAGCGCTACTGCTGGGTCATAGGGTGATTCCATCTTTACTTTTTTGAAGAACTTCCACACTGTTTTCCAGAGTGGCTGCACCAGTTTGCATTCCCACCAACAGTGCAAGAGTTACCCTTTCTCCACATCCTTGCCAACATCTGCTGTTTCCTGAGTTGTTAATTTTAGCCACTCTGATCAGTGTGAGGTGATATCTTAATGTAGTTTTGATTTATATTTCTCTGATGATGAGTAATGTTGAGCATCTTTTCATGTGTCTGTTAGCTATTTGGATGTCTTCTTTGGAAAAATGTCTATGCTTGTCTCCTGCCCATTTCTTCACTGGATTATTTGTTTCTCAGGTGTTGAGTTTGGTAAGTTCTTTATAGACTTTCTCATCATTTTTTTTAGCACTTCCTTAGTAGTTTTTGACCAAAAGAATGTTCTAGACTCACCCAGAATCAATAATTTTTCCATGACATTCTGGTCCTTTCCAGATCAGAAAAGTGTTTAGAAACCAAAATCTGGGTACTAGATGTGCTGATTGCTAAAGGAGTCCGAGGACCTCTCAGGGGACTGAGCCTAAAATCCTAAGTACTGTTTCTGAAAGATTTACTTCATATTTATTTCTCTATCTATTTATAAAGAAAACAATGAATTCACACAGTTATCTTCAATTTCAATCAAGGTTCCAAGGTTAATTCTATTCTTCTCTCTTTTATATTTATAATTCTCTCTTCCAGCAATGAGAAACCTGGTTCCCATTATCGCCAATATATTTACTTACTTGATGAATCCCTCTTTGTAAAGCCAGTCCTCCCACTATTGCCCCCTTTTTGCCACCCAAATGTTCTCACTGGTTGGCTCTGCCACTCCAACTAGACCACTAAGGTGGTGTGAATATACTCCTCCTTCCATCTAGAATTTGACACCCTAACCAAGCCACCACCCTGAGCAGATTCCTTTCTCACTTCAGCTGGGCTCCAATATCCAAATGAGGTCATACTCGTGGATGAATGTGTTTCTCTCTACATGAATACTCTCCCCACCCTGCTCTGACTCTGTCCCATACAGATGGTTTCTTTGTTTCACTTAGTTTCCACTCTTCCATCCTGGGACACCCAGCTCTGCTCCTTCACCTCACTACCATCATCTGCCTTGATGGTCTCTACAGAAATGTTGGGGGAGGGGGAGGTCAAGGTGTGTCAAATTCATTTCAGATTGGTTCCCATATGCTCATATTTGCTTTCTTGGATGGATTTGGGTTTTAAAAACAATCATATTGAAACTGCCATTTTCTTCTGGGAGTGGATGGTCTGAAATCCAGATAGCTTCCCCAATCCCTGAAAATGATAGTGAGGCCTAATTGCAAGTATATATAGCTAAAATGGTAATAATTCAGGCCAGTGGCAGGTGTTCACAAGGAGAGAGTAGACAGGCAAGATTGGAATGAGAAGAACTGGCACACCAAGCAGTGTTGTAGGACCTGGACAGAAAAGATGGGCTTCTGGGCAGCACCTCCATTCCAATAAGAAACTACAGTGCCATGCAGAGAAACCAAGACCAACACCCTTATAGAGATTAAACCCATGTGCTAGGGTGTAGGAAAGGCTGAACAGCAGCTTGTTATCCAGGTGCCAGATACCAAGTCTATGGCAATAAAGCTAATGCTAGGTGCTTTATGATGACAGGCCTGAGACTGTTAACCTGGTCGGGATTAGTAAAAAAATTTGGGAGTGTAGTAAGTAAAAGTATATCAGAGATCCCACAACTCCCATAAGTTCAAGAGCTAGAGGACTCACAAGCTCCATAGTAAGTCATACTCACAGCTAAGATTTATTAGACCAAGAGATATTGAGCAAAGCAACAGGGAATTGATGTGCATTGGTAGAGTCTGGAGACATTCAGCATATACTTCTGATGTCCTTCCTCATTTGAGAATCATAAGAGTGCTCTCTTTCTCTACCTGGCAGGAAACTATAAGGACATGTATGGAATGTCTTTCTCCAGGGAAGCTTATTTGAATCTCATTGCCCAAGGTTTATATGGGAGGTTGGTTATGCAGGCATATTGTTCTAGCAACCAACCATAGCAACCAAAATTCAGCACCCCCCTTACTGGCTAGGTGCTCATCATTAATCTTGATGTTCATGCAAAGCAACCTGATTATTATGCAGTCCAATTCTCCTGGTGTATGTGATAAAATCAATTTCTAACTCCAAAAACTCTGCAAGAGTCACAGTCCCAGGGGTTGGACAAGAGTCAACCATGGTCCCTTGAGACACTCAAAGAGTATGTTACCAGACTTGCTTGTTACCTTCCTCGCAGGAGGGCAACATAATCCAACTAGATGGTGCCAGAAAGTCAGGAGCTTAAAATATATAACTAGGACCCAGATTTGGTTAATTATGTTTTCCTATAAAACTGTCAACTATCAACATAAATACTAACTAATCTCTAATTTGGATTCATAAACTGATATGAAAGCCCAAACAACATTAAAAGAAGTGAATAACCTTAGGCACAAGTCAAGTACCTTCCGCATCCTACAGAAATTATAAATGGAGGGCATTTTGAAAATGATAAAACAGGGGCACCTGGTGGCTCAGTCGGCTAAGCACCCAACTTTGGCTCAGGGTTTGTGGGTTGGAGCCCACAAAGGGCTAGCACTGACAGTTTAGAGCCTGCTTGGGATTCACTATGTCTCCCTCTCTGCCCTCCCCCCCTCCCACTCACACTTTCTCTCTCTTGAAATAAATAAATAAACTAAAAAAAGAAAAATAAAGTGATAAAGAATAATGTAAACATGACTGCAGTTAATGTTCTTCAGGAAAAGCTCAGACCTTCCCCAGAAAGAACCCAACTTCCCAATGAATGATTTCCAATGCAGATAAATGCAGAGGATGGTACCGAGATTTCTCTTGGTTCTCTTCAAGTCACTTTGCAGTTTATCACTGAATAACTCTCAGGTCAGCAGAAATCCTTCACCAGTGGTTGTCTTTCTTTTCTTCAGGATCCGTACTTTATCCTGCCAATAGGGCACCTCCCCTCACACCCTGTGGGAGTCTGAAAGACACATTTTACATCCATAAAGAGGACATAGAACCCTATTTAGCTCCATAAGCTACACTTACCTGCAAATGGCTGGAGCATATCAGTGTTTTGTATAAGTGATACATGTTGAATTCATCCAGGGGAATTTTTAAATAAAGACTCCAGGTATAGTGAACCAGATTCTCCAGGAGAAGCCCTACTACAGATGGTCAGTGAAGAGGCCTTCCCTAGACTTCAGCTCCCTCCAGTTCCTCCTTTGTGCACAGTATCTAAAAGGCTCTTTGGGTGTCCTTCCTCAGGGAGAGCCACTCTCCTTCCTGTCTATCAAGAACAAGCAAGGATTCCAGAAAATGCCGCCAGGATCTCACCTGCTCCCACTAGTTGGCTTTACAGGCTGTTTAAGCTTGACAGATGCTGCTCAGCGCCCCCAGCCCGTGCTCCCTGCGCCCCCCGCTCCCCACCCCGAGCCTCCTTGCTCAGCTGAGTTCCCAGCTGCACGTCTGCGATGAAGTTTGGCTCTGAAGAAAGAGCAGGAGCAGCCGGGAAGGGTAAGGTAAACAGAAACAGTAGAAAATGAGAGCTGTGTAATGAGGGTGTGGTCTCCTCTGGACTCTGTATCCGAATCTCCTTGAGAAGAAACTTCTCCCAGCAGAAAGGGCTACCTCAAGAAACAAGCCAAAGTACATATGGTGGAGAGTCCCAAATACCGCTAAAAGAAGGGAAATAAAATAACCAAAGTCTCAATGAGAGAGACCAAGAGACACCATTCAAAGAACGCTTCCTGAACGGACAGNGTCCACTGCACAGATTGAAGAGGCAGAGAGGAGAATAGGTGAATTATAAGACACAATTATGGAAAGAGAGGAAGCCAAAAAAAGAGAGAGAAACTGATCCAGGAACACAAAAGGAGAGTTTGAGAGCTCAGCGATACAATCAAATGGAACAATATCTATATCNGATATCATGCTACTGGAAGTCATAAGCTTGACAGATGTCCAGGGGTCCTTTCTTCCATGATGCCCTCGGGGCTTCCCCCCCCCCAATCCCTCTTCATCTTGCCTCAGCCCTCATGGTCAAGACCATCAAAGTTGGGAAGACCTGGTTCAGGCTCTGTCAGAGGATTCTTAAACTATTCAAAGTAAAGCTTTTATCACTTTTATCACACACACACACACACACACACACACACACACACACCAGTAGCAACCTTCTCTTGGAAATATCAACCACCTCCCACAGTATAAGTAACTTCAAGGAGGAATTACCTTCCCTCCCAGGTAAACCCTAGTGGTGAAGAGCACACCTCAGCCAGACTACCTGGGTTTGAATCCCTACTTACCCAGAGTATGACTTTGGTCAGTCACTGAACTTTTTTATACCTCAATTTCCCAGTCTGCGAAATGGTATTAGAATAGTACTTATTTCATGGGAAGTTATAGGATTAAGCAAATTAATACCTATAAGGCCTTTGAAAGGTGCCTGAGCCTCATAAGTGCTCTAAAGCGCTGGGTATTATTACTACCAGAAATGCAGTTCAGGGAGGATTACAGGCAATGAAGGGGACTGAGAGCTCATGCAGTCATGTAGCATTGTGCTACGGTGTTACTCACCTAGTTTGCTGCAAAAAGAAGCTTCAATTTACTTTTATTATGGTGAGTGGTTCATGGTTCAGAAGGCTTTGACCCCTTGCCTCCACTGTCCAAGTCTAAACAAGCCAGGTGTGGATTTTCCTTTGATAATTCTTTGGCCCAAATCCATCCATTCCCTGACCAACTCACATTACCAGCTGATGCTCAAACAAGGTGCTTTTCTCAGAGAACTGTGCTTATTTTTCAGGAGAGATTTTTTGGGGAAATTTTCCTTAACCACACTATTACTATAGCCTTCTTCCAAATCAAAAACAAACATTACATCACTATCTCCCAGTTACACATTTAGCCACTCTAGACGTGCAGATATTTGAGATTATATAATCTGGTTTCCTTGTTTTATAAGTAGAAACTGAGGGGCACCTGGGTGGCTCAGTCAGTTGAGCGTCCAACTTGGGTTCAAGTCATGATCTCCTGGCTGATGAGTTTGAGCCTCGCATCAGGCTCCGTGCTGACAGCTCAGAGCTTGGAGCCTGCTTTGGATTCTGTGTCTCCCTGTCTCTCTGCCCCTCCCCTGTTCATGCTCTGTCTCTCTCTGTCTCAAAAATAAATAAACATTAAAAAAATTTTTAAGTAGAAACTGAAACCCCAAGGCAAACTCATGTATCTGAGGTCCCACAACTTATCGTTGGCATCTGCCTCTTGACCTACAGCTTAATGCCTTCCCTGTGCACTTTACAGCCTCCCCTAGAATGCTGAGACCTGAGGGAACTGCTCTCCTGGGCTCCTCACCCTGGTGCAAGAACAGGGGTCCACTGCATCTTAATTATTTATTGATAAATTTGAAATCTTTAGGGGTAAAATCATAACGTACCTGGGGTAAAACCTATACCGGAAGATTGAGAACCAGGACCATAAATTCATTTCACTAAGGTTTTGGAGCTGGATTCTTCTTTAAAAAGGCATTTGAGGGGCACCTGGGTGGCTCAATCAGTTATGCGTCTGACTTCAGCTCAGGTCATGATCTCGCTGTTTGTGGGTTCGAGCCCTGCATCGGGCTCTGTGCTGACAGTTCAGAGCCTGGAGCCTACTTTGGATTCTGTGTCTCCCTCTCTCTCTGCCCTTCCCCTGCTCATGCTCTATCTCTTAAGAATAAATAAACATTAAAGTTTTTTAAAAATAAATAAATAAATAAATAAATAAATAAAATAAAAAGGTATTTGAGAAGGGCAAATGAAGAAAAGGAGAAAAAAACCTCCAGGAAAATTAAAGTCAATTAGTTTAACATCAGGCTCAGAAAATAAGATGTGTATTCCGTATTCATCTTGGTGGAAACATCATGAAATGAAGGAGGCAGCGTTTCCCTCTGAGACGATAAATTGAGTTACATTAACCAGATTTCTTTGACAAGATTACAAATGTACGACATGGAATATTATGTTAAATATTGTATTTCTGTATACTGTGGGTGTAAAGAGAAACAAATGCAATTCCCATCTTTTCATCTGGATTTCAGCTAGGATACCTCAACTCAGTCCTAGATAGGAATCGCCTATATTCACATGATCCTTCAAATACAGCCAGGCAGCCAATTGTGCCAGTGCTGAGTGAGTTAAGTGATTAGCAGACATTAGGAAGCCATTTCCGTTCTGGGCTGGGCTCCCGCCTCCATGACCTCATAGATGCAGTGGGAGAAGTATTCCCTTGGTGTCTGTGTCCCCAGCGCTGCAGAGGCTGCTGGGGTTGTGGTTGCGTCTGCAGAGCTGAGGCTCCCAGCTGGCATCTCTCCACTCACCAGGGGCCCTTGTCCTAGCAACACTTTGGGCTTATCATCCTGCAGGGCTGGTGTGAATCATCCAACGTTATGAAGGTTTTATTGATGCGGTCCAACAGTGAGCACTGCTTGAACAGTTAGAGGTAAACCACATAATGCTGGGCGTGGCATGCTGTTTACAATCCTGATGTTTGGTCTCCTGCTTTCCAGGTCTCACAGGTAAAATACGCAATGATACACCTTTACGTTTTCATTTTCCAGAAACCATAGAACTGTGGATCCTCACTTTTCTCAGATTCCTCTTTTTGTAATTTCAGAGAAAAAACATCTCCCCTCAGGAACCTTAAATGCATATAACTAAGTGAAAGAAGTCGATCTGAAAAGGCAGCATACTGTATGATTCCAGCTACATGACAGTCCTGGAGATGAAAAAAGTATGGAGATGGTAAAAAGTTTAGTGGTTTCCAGGGGTTAGAGTCTGGGAAAAGGGATGAATAGGTGGAGCATAGAGGACTTTCAGTGTAGTGAAAATACTCTGTAGGAAACTGTAATGATAGATACATGTCATTTTGCATTTGCCAAACTCATAGAATCTGTAACACCAAGAATGAACCCTAAGATAGACTATAGGCTTTGGGTCATTACGGTTTATCAATAAAGGTTCATCACTTATGCAAAAAAAAAAAAAAAAGACACCATTCTGTGGTCCCTGAGTGGCTCAGTCACTTAAGAGTCTGACTTTGGCTCAGGTCGTGATCTAGTGGTTCTTGAGTTCGAGATGGGCATCAGGCTCTTTGCTGACAGCTTAGAGCCAGGAGCCTGCTTCATATTCTGTGTCTCCCTCTCTCTCTGTCCCTCACTCAGCTACACACACACTCTCTCTCTCTCTCTCAAAAATAAATAAACACTGAAAAAAATTAAAACAAATGTACCATTCTAGTGAGTGATGTGGGTAATGCAGGAGGCTACGCACGTGTAGCTAGGGGAGATCCGGGAAATCTTAATCTTGCGTAAAAAACAAAGTAAAAAAAAATCTTCCTTCAATCCCCAATTTTTTCCCCAAGTCACATGAAACAGAAATAAAATCTGATCATGACTGACAACCTCCCTGTTTTCCCTGTTTCTCTCTCCCCTCTCCTCTCCACCTGGTATATTTTCAGATTTGTTCTTTGTGAACAAAGGAACCATTTCCACAGATCAGCCCAGCTGGTTCCCATGTGCCAGATCCTCGCCAAGCCTCAATGTGCTTCTCCCAAGAAATGTGCCAGAGTGCCAGGCTCTCAGATTCCCTTTCCCTGAATCAAGGAGCCTCAAGTAGCCAACCTGACAGTGCCCCACCCATCTCTCTCTCTCTCTCTCTCTAACACACACACGCGCACACACACACACACACACTACCACTACCACCACCACCACCAACCCCAGAGATCATTTACAGACAAGTTCCCCTATACCTGCACTTCTCCAAGAGCTTTTCCTCAGAGTTAAACCAAAGGACCACTCCCTCAATCCATAATAAAGGGATAGATACCCCACCTTCCTCACCCCTAGGGGTGACAATCCTCAGGCATATGCCACAGCCTCTTTTATGTCCCCAGCAGAACTGAACTCCCATTGCCTGTAGTAATCTGCGCAGCTACATTGCACCCAGATCCTTTTCTCGGGTCTGTTTGGGGGGAAATTCAAATTAAAACGAACTTTTTCCTCTCCTCCTCAAAAAACTGCCAGCTGCCCATTCTCCTCTTCCTTACCACATTGCCACAGAGGCAATGTCTTGCACAAGGTTAAGTGCTGTCCCTCTCCTCTTGAAGCTGACGGGATGTCCTCTGAACCCTCAGGTGCCTCTGTTAGTGGTTTCTGTCCCCTCATGCTCAACGTACAAATAGACCAACAAAAACCAGCTCCAGAGGGTATCTTGTTTCTCTCTCCTCCTTCCCTCAACTATGCGGTTTAGTGACTCGGTCTGTTTGCTGTTCCTACTCGCCCCCTCCACCTGCTTACTTCCTAAATCACTTCGATCCATGTTCCTTACTACCTTCTGGAAACAGTTCTCTTGAAGATTACCTCAGGATCACCCAAAACCGACCTTCTCTGCCTTGTACCTCTCTGATGTCTCTGTCTGCTTGGAGAATCAATAATCCCACTTTCGGGGCGCCTGGGTGGCTTAGTCGGTTAAGCGTCCGACTTTCGCTCAGGTCATGATCTCGCGGTTCGTGGGTTCGAGCCCCGCGTCGGGCTCTGTGCTGACTGCCAGCTCAGAGCCTGGAGCCTGTTTCAGAGTCTGTGTCTCCCTCNCTGCTTGGTTTCTAGTATGATTGTCAGTAAATAGCTCTATTATTAAGAACAAATCGCTTTCTTTCTCATCAGTCTCTGGCCCTGGAGATCTGGCCCTTCCCCTGGGATAAGAGGTGCCCAAAGGTGTGACTAGGCAACTGTTCAATTTGCTTACATCATAGGAGACGCCCCTGGGCGTAGGGCTGTGTTGATGTTCAGAGATGGGGCCTCTAAGGAGATAATCTTCAACCTTGTGTTTGCTTGCAGCTCTTTTCTCTGGATCTTGAATACCCACCATGTACAGTGTACATCTACAGTACATCCCTGTAGACCAATTGGCTTCCCTCTGCTTCACAACCCAGACTCTCTATCCTGGAAAAGAATCTCCATTTCCTCTCCCTAAGTGTCTCTCTTCCATTCATGTCACTGACAGTAAAAACTTAAGTGGTGCCTGGGTGGCTCAGTCAGTTGAGTAACCGACATTGACTCAGGTGGTGATCTTGCAGTTCATGAGTTCAAGCCTTGCACTGAACTCGCTGCCGTCAGTGCAGAGCCTGCTTCTAATCTTCTGTCCCTCTCTCTTACTGTCTCTCTCTCACTCTCTCTCTCTCTGTCTCTCTCTGCCCCTCCCCCATTGTGTGCGGTCTCTCTCAAAAAATAAAATAAAATAAATAAATTATATTAAAAAAACTTGAAGGCATTTTATTACATAATTGGACATGACTTTTCAAATGCCAACAGAACCATCTGAGGCATATGTTTAAACCAATACTAACTGTGCCAATGATTGAGTGCAAACAAGGAGCAGTCAAGGAGCCTGGGAGCACCAAACCCAGTCTTTGCCCACCGTGGGGAGAGCAGCACCAGGTTCAGTAAGGGTGTCGCTGAATAAGCGAAGGGATCAGAACAAAGGGCTTCAAAGGCCAATTTGGAATTTATATCGCCAAGTGTGAATTCATGACAATAAAAGGAGGATGAGAGAGGGCCCTGTGTGCTGGGCACAGTTCCTCCCACCTCACTTCACAGCCCATCCTTTTCCTCAGTATCTCTCTTTCCGACCTTCTTCTCTCTCTGCTTTGGTCTTGGGATTGGCTTCCTCTTCCCACCTGGAAAGGCTGAACAAACGCCCCTGGGACAGCTACATCCCTGGTCTCCCAGTTACCAATGGAAGAGTCTCAACACCTCTCGCCACCCCCTCCCCCCATCAAAGCAAAAAAAGGGCATGCAAATCAGTAATGGTTTCTTCAGTGGCCAGGGCCAACCTGTGCCCTCACCCCCCATGACTCAGGTACGTGATAGAACATCACAGAAACAGGTTTTAGGCAAGGTTCTGTGATGGTTTTGCTGATGAAAGTCTCCAAGGACTTTGGTTTACCTCAGCTCTCCACACACCTATGATTTCAATTCCTTCAAAAGCAGTAATTGAACACTTGGGCTCTGATACCAGAAACTCCTACATCTGAGTCCTTATCCTCTACATACTCTCTCTGTGACCTTCGACAACTGACTGACCCACTCAACTTCCTTCTTTATCAAGAGAGGTGATAATAATACATACCTCATTCACTTGCTGGGAAGATTGAATTAAATAATCCATTTAAGTACTTGGCACATTTCCTGGCACATAGCAAGCACACAACATATGTTAGTAATTATACGATTTAGTTACTCAGGTTGACCTACATTTCCTTTCAAATTTCATGAAACCATATCTATTCTAGAATCTCCCCACTCACCCAAGCCCCTGACTCCACTACGCAAACTCGGGAATTTCTTGTGAGCCCCGTTAATGTCCTTTGACTTTCTTGGGTATCACGGCAGTATGGTGTGGAACTCTTTTGAAATTTTGTTCCAGTGTCTGTTTTTTTTTTTTTCTCTCTTACTGATCAAGATAGTGGACCTTGCACAGATGGCCGCGTGCTCTCCCAGCAAGCCCAGGGGCTAGCATTGGAGCTACAGGTTTAGGTAGGAGAAGGAGTGGGGGGAGTGAGGATGGAGGGCTGACGCTTGCTGCAGCAATCTCCTTTCCCAGGAGGTTCCCTCAGGGCTGATCCAGTTCTTTTGGAACGGGGGGANTCTAAAAGAAAAATTTTTGAGATTGTTTATGATGTGGTATGCCTAAGCCAATTTGGTCACACACAATTATTTTTTAAGGATGAATGAATATGGGTCACCACAAGGTAAGTGGGTTTGTTACATGAAACCGCCTCTCTATGGGGCAGTTTGTTACAAATGAAAGCAAGTCTCAAGAGAACCCTATCACACCTACAGATACTTACTAGCAAGCTGGCAAATAATAGTTGTAGAGCCTGTTCTGTAAGTTCCATGAGATGGCAGCTCTTTGCTCTTTCCCGCCTGCCATCAAGGATCTTACATGAAAGGTTTGCTTAAGGTGGACTCAACGATGTCCTAGCAACAGGATTCAGCAGATGTGGTCAGGACTGGGTGAAACACTCCCCTGGAACCCCAGGTCACAGGATTTGGGCTGAACAACAAATCTGTTGTTCCAAAGCGTACAGACAACAGGCTTGCAAAGGTAGGAGGATCACAACAATTTAGCAATGTTTAAAGTTAGTTCTTATAGCGTAAGCCCCTGTCATGTCATCAGGGTAAAATTTGTAATGCTAAGGGTCTAATCCCTGGTGATGATCTCAGATAAGGCTAACTGAAAGGTGCAGAGTTTTCCTCTCTGGAATACGGGCTCCTGATTAGTCTTTCAAATGCCAACTAAATACCCCTAAATTGAAGCCCCAATTAAGAATGGTGAAAATCAGGGGCGCCTGGGTGGCTTAGTCGGTTAAGCGTCCGACTTTCGCTTAGGTCATGATCTCGCGGTCCGTGGGTTCGAGCCCCGCGTCGGGCCCTGTGCTGGCTGCCAGCTCAGAGCCTGGAGCCTGTTTCAGTCTGTGACTCCCTCTCTCTCTGACCCTCCCCTGCTCACGCTGTCTCTCTCTCTCTCCTAGAAATAAATAAAACATTTAAAAAAATTAAAAAAAAAAGAATGGTGAAAATCACAATTTACACACACACACATATATACCACGTTTGCTGAAGTATTTAAAAGTAAATTACAGACAATATAACAGTTTACAGCCCTTCAAATCTCTTTTTGTGTTTTAAATTAAAATTTTTTTTCAATGTTTATTTTTGAGAAAGAGAGAGAGTGGAGGAGGGGCAGACAGAGAGAGGGAAACACAAAATCTGAAGCAGGTTCCAGGCTTGAGCTGTTAGCACAGAGCCCAGAGTAGGGCTTGAACCCATAAGCTATGAGACCATGGCCTGAGCTGAAGTCAGACTCTTAACTGACTGAGCCACCCAGGCACCCCTCTTTTTGTGTTTTAAAAGTAAATAGCAGGAGTGTATGGGTGGCTCGGTTGGTTAAGCATCTGACTCTTGATTTTGGCTCATGGTTTGTGAGTTCGAGTACCACATCAGGCTCTGCACAGAGCCTGCCTGGGATTCTCTCCCTCCCTCTCTCTCTGCCCCTTCCCCACTCACTCTCTCTCAAAATATATAAACTTTTGAAAAGAGTTTATAATGAAAAGTAAATTACTGGCTGTATAACAGCTTATAGTCCTTCAAATCTCTTTTAGTGTTACACAAATCAGAAAAAAATAGGCACAAAGTCATAGAATGAAGGTTACATCCAGGCTCAGTATTGTGCCCAAAACATAGCTGGCTATGTGAATGGCCCTCAGTCCTCTGTCTGCCTACCTGCCATCTCTTCAGGTTTATCTTTTGGTTGGGGACCCAAACCATTTGGGGGAAGTGCCCCTACAATGACTACCCAGTAAGATGTAGAAAAACTCAGAGTCTCTCTCTCTCTTTTTTTAATGCTTATTTATTTTTGAGAGAAAGAGAGAGAGAGAGAGCACACAAATGGGGCAAGGGCAGAGAGATACAGGGGGACAGAGGATCGGAAGTGGGCTCTGCCCTGACAGCGGAGAGCCTGACACTGGGCTCAAACACACAAACTGAGAGATCGTGACGTGAGCTGATGTTGGACACCTAACAGCTGAGCCCAAGGGCCCCTCCCCCTTTTTTTGAAATGGAAAAACTCGGGATTTCTTAAAGGGTAGAACTTGGTGCCCTGAGCATCTATTGCAAATGGCTCATGGAAAGGTTATGGGGCAGGGTCCTGAAAGGTGACCCTGAGAAAGGGGCCCTGAAGGACACAGTCCTTGGTCATGGAGGAGTAATGAGTGAAAAGAGGAGACTAGCTGCCTGGATGTGGGAGGAAACAATGGAAATCAGAAGTCAAGGAGAAGTACAAGACACCATTGATTACATATGACCTTGAACATGGAACATGAACAGATTAAGTGCCCATCAGCTGCTTTTGCTATTCATGACTTTCTAGATTAGCCAGTTCAAGTGTGGGTGACTTTTTAATAAATAGTGCTGATTATTCATTCTGGAGAACTTTAAGTAGTGGTTCTTACATTTTAGTTCAGTTAGGCTCGCCAGGGGAACTTATTTGTAATGCAGATTCCAGAGCCCCATGTGCAGATGTTCATATTAGCATGTATGGAGTGGGACCCAGAAATGTGTATTTTTAAAAACCCCAGGTGATTCTATTGCATACCGACCTATGGCTACCTCTGCGCTAGGTTTAGAGTACTTTTTTTTTTCTGCAACAAGGAAAAAAAGCTCTATTAATCATTTAAGTACCACATACTCCATATAAAATTTGAACAATTCCTAAGAGTGTAAAGAAAAAAAACAGCCAGCTGAAATCCTAGCACCTGAGATATTTGGTTCTCTTATAAACATTTTAGAAATAAACATTTAAAATATTAAAACATTCTAAAATAAACATTTTAGAAACTATCATCTCAGGAAATGTAACATCAAATATAAATATATATATTCTTGTATCAGTAAGATCATATATACTTGGATGCATATATATTTAAATACATTCCTTTTTCTTTTGTTCTCTTTAGTTACCTTCCCCCACTCCTGCTCACATCTCCACCGCTTATGATTATGTGTCTTTTTGTATTTTTCTCCATTTGCATAATCATACAAAAATATCTACATGAGATTTTTGTCATTATTTGACCAAAATGTGCATGTGTGTGTGTTTTAACAGTCACTATATATATATATACACAATGTATTGACTTAATGATTCCTCTTAGTGGCCGCAGTGCATGGTACTCCATTATATGACACGAATGAGCATTCACTGTTTCCAGTATTTTGCCACCACCAACAGTGTTGAAAAAATATGCCCTGTGCTCAAGGAGTTTATAATATTTTAGACTAAGTCGTTGTTTTTGGAGGTGGATCCATCAGCTTTTGTTGTATAATAAACACACCAAAACTCAGTGGCTTAAACTAATAATCATTTGACTCAGAGTAAAGCCAGCTGGTGGTCCTCCAGCTCCGGGCTGGCTCAGCTCATATCTACTGGACTCCTACGTGCATTTTTGGTCAGCTGGCCTTACTCACAGATTGGCAGGCTGTTTGGCTGGGAGGCAGCACAGCCTCAATGGGGACATCTTGTCTCTGTTCTGTGTGGGCCCTCCTCCAGGAGGCTGGCCCTGGATTTTTCACATAATGTTCCCAGGGTTCCAAAGAGCAGGAAGAGAGCTCAAGGCCCAACGTGCAGGCCCTTTTCAAGTTTTCGCTTGCACTATGCCACATTTACTTTTCTCTCACAAAGCAAGACACATGGTCAAGCTCAAAGTCAGGATGAGAAATGACTACTAAGGGGGAGCAGAATTTGTTGGCCCTGAATATACCACTTTGACATTTTGAGCTCAAGGCAATTGAGAGGAAGCAGATACTGGAGAAACCTCTCTGCCTTCCCCCTATTTGCCTAAAAGCAAGACATAAATTTGTACAGAACTCAATCACTGACAACCCTAGCCCCTTATCAGCCCAGAGAAGGCATGAGAGGACTGCCTATAACTTTACTGGCTAGATCTTACCTTCCTTTCATGTTCCACGTATTTACCTTCTCATAACTTGCTGCCTAGAAACTCTCAGACTTTTTCCTTTGTTGTCGGTTTTTTTTAAATGTTTTATTTATTTCTAGGAGAGAGAGAGAGACAGCGTGAGCAGGGGAGGGTCAGAGAGAGAGGGAGTCACAGACTCTGAAACAGGCTCCAGGCTCTGAGCTGGCAGTCAGCACAGAGACCGACGCGGGGCTCGAACCCACGAAGAACCGCGAGATCATGACCTAAGCGAAAGTCAGACGCTTAACCGACTAAGCCACCCAGGCGCCCCCAGACTTTCCTTTGTGTTGCCACTTCTCTGAAAGTTTATTACTTTTGTTCTGGTGTTATATAAGCCTAAGTTGTAGCCACCTGTTTGAGTTACTCATCTCTGAGTTTCTCCCATGTGTATATGAGACATACATGTTAATAAACTCGTTTGTTTTTCTTGTGAATTGTCTTGTGTTATAGAGCCCCCTGCCAAGAACCTAGAAAGATAAAAAGAAAAAGATTTTCCCCTCCCCTCTACTACCCAAGAGCACGGACATAGGGAGGGAAATTATGCTTGCCATTCTTTTATTTTTTTAAATGTTTTGTTTATTTCAGAGAGAGAGAGAGAGACAGCATGAGCAGGGGAGGGTCAGAGAGAGGGAGACACAGAATCTGAAGCAGGCTCCAGGCTCTGAGCTAGCCGTCAGCACAGAGCTTGATGCGGGGCTTGAACTCACAAACTGTGAGGTCATGACCTGAGCCAAAGTCGGACACTTAACTGACTGAGCCACCCAGCCGCCCCTATGCTTGTCATTCTTGATGACAACTTACCACACAAGAACTATCGGCTAAGAGGTTCTACATGTTTAATAGAAAACCAAAAGTCTTGGGAGATTTGTGAATCACAGGAAAAGAACCTGTCATTTCCTGCCCAAATATTGATTCCAATGATGTGACAAAGTCAGCAGATTTTTAATCATCTAAATGTTGCAGAACATCTCACTTCAGGACTTCTGGGACACAGTCTCCAGAAGAGCTGATTGACACCATCTAGTCTGTTCTCCCCCCCTCCACAAGTGCTCCCAAAGGAAAGCTGTCCTGGCAGATGCTTCTGTACCTGCTACTGAGAGGCCTCAGGAAAGTTCCTTTATCCTTGGGGTTCATGTATCCAGGGGTTGTATGTGTATATCCTGTGGAGTGACCCAGTTAGAGCAAGTCCTTAGTAGAACACCAAGCTGCCACTGGTATTATTTTTCTGACTCTGCACTGCCATCTCTCAGGGTCATCTCTGGTGCCCGCCTTTGCCTTTGGTCTTGGGAAACTTGGATTCTAGTCAGGTCTATTCTCAGGCAAGTCACTTTATCTCTCCGGATTTCACTCCTTCTAAGAGAAATGAAGGTCAAGAATGGTGCTTTTCAAGATCTAATGTGTATACAGGTCACCTGGAGGTCTTGCTAGAAATGCAGTATTTCAGGCCCTCTCCTGAACATACTGAATTAGCACCTGCTCTTTCACAAAATCTCCTAATCTAAGCAGTTCTCAACGTTGGCTGCAAATTAGAATTTCCTGGGGAAGCTTTAAAGTAAGGGTGCCCAATGCATCCTCCTAGAGATTCTGCTTTCATTGGTCGGGGGTACAGCCTGGACACTGAGCTCCCCTGGACTTGAAGGAATTGGGACGGGAAAGACAAGGAGGACCTGGAGACAGCGCTGCAGGAGAAGACTCAGCCTTTGGTAGAGGAGCTCAGCCACTGCCAACCTGCAGCCTTGCAGGCCAACGGTGGTTAATATCGCACCCCCTCATTTCCCACCGGTGCTTCCCATTCAATGAACCCAACTGGATTCCAAAGAACAAGGAAGCCCGGTTGACCCAGTCCATAACTGTCAGCCCAGTTGGATGGAGAAGGTGGACAATGGGTCTCAAAAGGCAAATATAAATTATTCAGCAGAGGATGCTTATTTTGAAATGCAGATTTCTGGGCCCCATGCCAGACCCATTGCAATAGAACTTCGCTTTGGAGCTGAGACCCAGAAATATGCATTTCTACAAAGTTGCAGAAATATGCACACTAAATTTGAGAAGGGCTGGGCAATATGATCTCTGAAGTTCTTTCTAGGCTATTAGCCCTTACCTAGACTTCTCACTGCTCCCTTATACTGCTACAGTACCTTGTGTGGCTTTTCAACTTGTGTGTTCTGCATCTCAAAGTCTGTTCGTTAAAATGTGCATGCTTAAGTAAATCAATAACGTTGGCTCTATTAGGTCTGCTTTCCACGTTTACAGTTTCTGAGCTGAACTGTGTAAGCCGGCAGATTCAGCAAGTTGTAGCTGGACCACAAACATGCAATGGTAGCCCTCTGCTTTTCATCCTTATAATCACAGGAAATGTCAACTGGAACCTTTTTGCTTACTTCTGTGTAACTGTTCTCTTTCCTTTTTTCATAGCCATGATGAAGAGTATCAGTATCTCACCAAACAGAGAATCTCACTTTGGAGGGCTTCAGAAAGCTATTTCTCTATCTATTTTAACACATAAATATTAAGAATGATGATTTAGGGGTGCCTGGGTGGCTCAGTCGGTTAAGCGTCTGACTTCGGCTCAGATCATGATTTCACGGTTCATGGGTTCGAGCCCCGCGTTGGGTTCTGTGCTGACAGCTAGCTCAGAGCCTGGAGCCTGCTTCATATTCTGTGTCTCCCTCTCTCTGACCCTCCCTTGTTCATGCTATCTCTCTCTCTCTTTCTCTCCCTCTCTCAGAAATAAATAAAACATAAAAATTTTAAAGGAAAGAATGCTGATTTAAATATTTACCAGAGGAGGGGCACCTGGGTGGCTCAGTCGGTTGCGCGTCCGACTTCGGCTCAGGTCGTGATCTCACGGTTTGTGGGTTCGAGCNTTGTTTTGGATAGTTCATTTTTGTCTCTTTTGTTCAGCTTGATTACTTTCCATTACTCTGTCTTGTAGGTCATTAATTCATTCCTCTGTTTCTTCCATCCTGCTATTATCAAACATGTTTCTCATTTCATTTAGAGCCCTTTATCTCTGCTATGTTATTCCTTATCTCCATGTTTAGGGTCTTACTCCCATCTTCCACTCTCTTCTCAAGTCCAGTGAGTACTCTTATAATCACTGCTTTGGGGTGCTTGGGTGGCTCAGTCGGTTAAGGGTCCGCCTTCGGCTCAGGTCATGATCTCACGGTTTGTGGGTTCGAGCCCCGCGTTGGGCTCTGTGCTGACCCCTAGCTCAGAGCTTGGAGCTTGTTTCAGATTCTGTGTCTCCCTCTCTCTCTGACCCTCCCCTGTGCACACTGTCTCTCTCTCTCTCAGAAATAAATAAAAAAAAAAATAATAATCACTGCTTTAAATTCTCCATCAGGTCTGTTACTTAAATCCGTTTCACTTAGCTCTCTGGCCATGGCTTTGTCCTGTTCTTTAATTTGGGACAAATTCTTCTGTCTTCTCATTTTTTCTAGGTCTCTGTGCCTATTTCTGTGTGTTAAGAAGGTCAGCTATGTCTCCTGTTCTTGAGGGTAACGACTTCATGAAGAAGAGGCCCTGTAGTGCCCTGCTGTATAGTGTCCTCTGTTCTCCAGGGCCTAGCACTTCGAGGAATGTCCCCAGTATGTGCTGTGTGCACTCTGCTGTTGTGTCCTGGCCACTTTATCCTTCAGGCCAGTCATCCGTAGAGGCTCTCTTTGCCCGTTGTGGGCAGGGTTTGGTTCCTGGCCTGTACGTGGTACATTTGAAGTCTGCTTGTGAAATGAGACCTGTCGCTGCTGCCACCAAAGCTGGTGTAAAATTCCCAGGTCAGGAGATGTGGTGCTGGCAAGGGCTTGGGCCAGTCTTTTGGGGGAGGGGGCCACGGCAGTGGGACTGAGGTACCCATGACAGGGAGAATTTGTTCCACAGGAATGCAGGGGAGGGGAGGCAGAGCTTGGTGTAAGCTAGTTAGGTAGTGAGTGTCTGGTGTGCTGTGCCATTTCCCACATGTGGCCTTGTGCTTATGATCAGGGGCAGGAGAGGGAAATGGCACTGGCTACTTCCTTTGTTCCCAGAAGGGTCTGTCCATGAGTGCTATCTCTCAGGGATGCCGTCTAAGATGAGCAAATAATCTCCCCACTGTGTGCCCCAGGTGCTCTTCAGATTGCTATTCCCATGCTATATGTCCACAGGTTGTTGGCCTGCTTTCTGTCCTAAAGCAACCCCAGTGTCCTCCAAGCTCTCCCAGAGCCAAGCACGTTGACCTTCAAAACTCCAGGCTTTACACCCCACTCATTGCAAGAACCCATGAAATTCAGCCCCTCTTGTTTTCAAGCCAATTACTATGGGGATTCCTCTTCCTGGTATGGATTCCTCTGTGTACTACTCTGTCCCTCTCTGTGACTGTGGCTCCCTCCCCACCACAGCTGCCATTGTCCATTTATCTCCCAAGCTGTGTCTCTTCACTTCCTACCTTCTTCAGTGTGACTTCTCTCCTTTTAGTTGTGGGGCTTGTTCTGTCAGACTTCAGGTTGATTTCTGAGGTATTTAGGATGATTTGATAGTAACCCAGTTGTATTCATGGAATAAGATAAGCCTCCATTCCTCTGACTCTACTGACATCTTCCTCTCTCAGGGCTAAGAGAAAAACAATTTCAACAACAGCAGATTTCTCATCGACGACCATGGAGCCCAGATGACACTGTCTTTCAAGCATTTTCCAAGTGTTAAAAGAAAAGGCCTGTCAAGCTAGAATTCTATATCCAGCGAAACTATCCTTCAGGAATAAGCAAGAATCAAGACCTCCTCAGATGAAAGAAAAGTATGAATTTTCAAGTAGCAGACCTGCTCTAAAAGGATGGCTAAAGGATGTTCTCTAAACAGAAAGGAAGCAATAATAGAAAAAAAATTGGAATATTAGGGGAAAAATAGAAAGAGTATAAAGATGGGTAAATACAATAGACTTTTCTTCCCTGCAATTTTCTAAATTATGTTTGGCAGTTGAAAGAAAAACAACACTCTCCGATGTGGTTCTCAATGTATACAGAGGAAATATTTAAGACAAGTATACTGTACGAGGGAGAATAAAGGATGTAAAGGGAGATATGGTTTGTATAGTTCACTCAAAGGGGTAAAATCTTGACACCAGTACCAGCAGACTGTGGTAAATCATATACTACACAGGAGTAGCGCAAGAGAGATTTGTGAAGTAGTAGAACACTTCTAAATCTTGATCGCAGCGATGGTTATAAGAATCTATACAGGTGGTAAAATGATATAGGACTACATATACACGCACACTTTGTACTAATGTAAATTTCCTGGTTTTGATGTTTTGCTATGGCTACAGAAGATGTTTCCCCATTAAGGGAAACCTAAAGCTTTACCTAAAAGAGTTGAGATTGTAAACATCATAGCTGGCAAATCATAGCTCTTGGCCAAAGCTACTCCAGCCCTAGCAGGTAAACTGAAAGAGCTTTCAGGGCTGTTTGAGATTAAAAGTCAAAAGACCTTCTTGAAACTTTGAAAACTTTTTGTGAAAATTCAAATCACCTTTTGCATTCAGAAACCTTAGCAAGTTGAGGGCAGATGATAAACGTGAATGACTAAATTTCTAGTTAAAGGAAAAACAAGGTGAAAACGATAGGAAACAGTTTTCACCTCATGGACCAATTTTCAGATAACCCAAAGCTGAATGAGAAAACCCCACTCAGAAATGAGAGAAATACAAGCAGAGAAACAACAGAAAAAGGAAGAAACTGAGTGGGGTGATGTGGTGTCATGCAAACCTTTTGTCATTGAAGGAGACACTTTGAAGACTCTCCAGTGTCAGCTCAAGTGTGAAACTTGCATTGCACAGTTACTTGTATCAGAGAAAGAAAATGCTCCTGGACTGAGATCCCATCGTCCTTTGTGAGGACACTGGGTGTGCTGTTTCCAGCCAGCATCCCTCCTGTTAAATGTCTTGGTGGAAGAGCTCTACACACTTCCTCGAACCTGCCAGATGTGCTGGGCTTCATTATGAACAGGAAGCTATAAAGCACCGTATCTATATGAGAGAATAACCAGCAGCATCAGTGACTTTCTCTCCTTTTTTTTTTTTTTTTTTTTTTTTATTCTTGTNAGAGCTCTACACACTTCCTCGAACCTGCCAGATGTGCTGGGCTTCATTATGAACAGGAAGCTATAAAGCACCGTATCTATATGAGAGAATAACCAGCAGCATCAGTATCTTTCTCTCCATTTTTTTTTTTTTTGCTCTGAACTATGTGTTTACAAATACGAACACAAATAGCAATTTGTCTGCATTTGTTGTGTACCTACAGAGCACCATGCTAGAACTCTGGATGCAACAACCCCATGAAGTGCGTGATTAGTAGCCACCCACAGGAGAGGACCCTAATGCACAGAGCCAGTCTTCAAACATGGCTCTGACTCTAGGGACTGTATTTTTTAAATGTTTATTTATTTATTTTGAGAGAGAGAGAGAGAAAGAGAGCACATGGGCAAGCAGGTGGGGGCAGAGAGAGAGAGGGAGAGAGAGATCCCAAGCAGGCTCTGTGCCCTCAGCGCAGAACCCAATATGGAGCTCAATCTCACTGAGGTCATAACCTGAGCTGAAATCAAGAGTCAGATGCTTAACCAACTAAGCCACCCAGGCGCCCCTCTGGAGAGAACATTCTTAACTTCTCCAAAGCCTTCTGATGAAGAGGAGTTCTAGCCATTTTCTCCAAGTGCAAGTGAATCTGCTTTTTTGCCTGGATACAACTGGCATTTTCTTGAGGTGGGAGGTAGTTAAGGAGCCCCTCACAATACATTATGATATTTTCATGCAAAATATAAGCTAAAGTTCCAGTGACTTGATGTGGGTTATCAAAACAGAGATTAACAGTCTGAGTCATAGAGTAATTTATTTCAAATTTGGCTTCAGCACCCATCGCTAAGTAATTTCAAAAGTAGGCCAACGGCGTGGGAATAGCTAGACTGATGTCATGATTAGGCAATGCGATTCCCACCCTGAAAGACTGAGGCCTGCGCTCAGGCATGGTGCTCGCCTCCTGCCATCCCCCACTGCAACCACCCACCCATCCACAGTTCAGATTAAACGAGTTGCTCCCCGTTTTGTGGTTTTTATCTCTTAGTTATGCAGCTGCCTGATGTGCTCTCTCATCTTTCAGGCTGAGGTGCCAACTTTCCATTCTGGGCTCCAGAATGAAGACAAAGAATCACCATCTAAAGTGATGCTGGAGCCTTCTTCCCCCTCCCTTCTGGCATCAGTGTTTTTAATGGAAACTTGATTCACTTGTCACAAAAAAAAAAAAAAAAAAAAAAACCCGTACAGAGAATGCTGCATCAGAGGCTTGGACAAAGCCTCTCCACTGGGATTCTATTTCAAGGGTGATCACTCTGCAGGCTGAGAAGAGGGCTTCAATGAAAAGCCAGAAAGGCAGTTCCTCCTGAGAGGTTGGGTGGAGCTTGTCTGAGACCCCAGGGGATCATTTTGAGCAGGGGAACATTCTTGTGCCAAATGGTGTCAGTCCTGGGAGGTCCATGTCAGTTCTGGGATGAAACATTCACAATTTAATGATGTCAAATATAGCAACATTAAGATTCAAATTTTTGAATGCTTAAATACTGTCTTATTGTTTGTTCTTAGAGATGGACTCCGCTACTTACAAACCACTGGTCAAGCTGTGAAATGAGAAAGATTACAGAAATCCCTACTTCATGGGTTTCCTAGGAAGATTAAATGAGGTAAGGACACAGATTAGTGACCAGGCACACAGAAAGCAGTAGAGTGAGATATTTAATGGTGGGGACTCTGGACTCAATGACCTGCATCAAAAATCTGCTACTACCATTTATTAGCCAGGTAAACTAGAGCAAGTTATTTAACCTTTCAGAGCCTCCATTTCCTCATCCAAAATGGGGTGGAAGTGATAATAATAGCGTCTCCTCATAAGGCTGTGTGGGTGTTCAGTGAATTAATATGTATAAATCATCCAGAACCATCATTAACATATAATATGTCCTTTATAAGTGTGTCCAACTATTATTATAGTAAATGTCCAATAAATGGTTTGTATGTATATATTATTAGTTAATTTTTCTTTCTTAATCCTGTATGCTAGTAATTACATGTCTAAAGGTGGCTTTAGATTGACATGGTCATCCTTGCCTGTATATAGAATAAACATATAGTTACTAAGTCAGAGCTCAGGAGGAAAAAGACAAATAATATTTATTGAGCCTCTACTATGTGCTAGATACTTCATATGTATAGACTAATTCAATCTTCATAATAACCCTGAAGGTATATATACTACAGGTGAGGACACATATGCTGACAAATAATAATTTACTCCAAATCACAAAGCAGAAAACAACAAAACCAGAATCTAAAGACAGATTGGCTGAGGAGTGCCTGGGTGGCTCAGTTGGTTAAGCGTCCGACTTCGGCTCAGGTCATGATCTCACAGTTTGTGGGTTCGAGCCCCATGTCAGGCTCTGTGCTGAACGCTTGCTCGGACAGAGCCTGGAGCCTGCTTCGGATCCTGTGTCTCCTTCTCTCTCTCCCCTCCCCCTGCTCATGCTCTGTCTCATTCTGTCTCTCAAAAATAAATAAATGTAAAAAAATTTAAAAAAAAGACAGATTGGCTGAATCTAAGCCCCCATCTTACCCCTGTCCTCTTGCCGTGGGAAGGAACTCAGATTGAGGTTTATCACCCCACCTGCTCAGTGAAACCCAACCTTACTCTTAACAGGAGGCAAAGTCTTTCATTCCACATTAGGATATAGGTTTAGAGATGCACACAGCTCCTGCTAACAAAATTTCCCAATGACATATAAGCATTTGACATAAAAACCCTTTCCTGATTTGGTTGTGGCAAGAACAAAACGGCACTTATCCCAGAAGAGGGAAGCCAGGTCAAATTTAGGTCATGACTCACTGCTATCCTGGTCAGTTCTGCTTACTCTCAAAAACTCTAATTTTTTAAATGTTTATTTATTTTTGAAAAAAAGAGACAGTGTGAGCAGAGACAGAGGGAGACACAGAATTTGAAGCAGGCGCCAGGCTCTGAGAGGTCAGCACAGAGCCCAACGCGGGGCTTGAACCCATGTACAGTGAGATCATGACCTGAGCCAAAGTTGGACACCAAGTGAGCCACCCAGGTGCCCCTCGAAAACTCTAATTTTTAATGTCTGCTTCTGGTGGGGCTGCCAGACTTTAAAGTATATATCTATATCTATCATCTGTCTTTATATGTACACTTTATATTTTTTAGTATAAGTATGTTCTGTGCAGTATCTGGGACATGCTCAAAAGTTATTTGTGGGTTTTTCTAAACTGAAATTCAAATTTAACAGGGTATCCTGAGTTTTATCCGGCACCTTAGTTCCTTGACCTGAAAAATTTCCACTGAGTTTGTCACAGACAGAAGAGATAAAGATACCATTACTGAGCATCGGAGAAATAGTCCCAATGCCTTCCTAACCCACAAGCTTAAAATGAACTTTGGGCCGCACTCAGGAATGTCTGGTCCGGGCCTGGCAACAGCATTTTCCAGAGTACCAAAAAGGGCCTGTTGACTGAGGGAGTGGTTACCAGGTCTGGAGGAGTAGCAATGGGATGATGAGGAAGAGTGGGCAGGATGGGTCTTCTGTGTTTTGTGTTTAAGTTTATTTTATTTTGAGAGAAAAAGAGAGAGAGAGTGCATGGGGGGAGGGGCAAAGAGAGGTGGGGACAGAGGATCAGGAGTGGGTTCTGCTCTGACAGCAGAGAGCTGGATGCAGGACTCAAACTCATGAACTGCAAGATCATGACCTCAGCCAAAGTCAGATGCCCAACCGACTGAACCACCCAGGTGCTCCATGTTTTTGAGCCCTTGTATTCGTTTCCTGTTGTTGCTGTAACAAACCACCACAAATTTACTGGCTTAAAACAATGCTCATGTATTATCTCCGTTTCTATAGGTCACGCGTCTGGGTGGACTTAAACATATACTTTGCTTAGTGTCTCGCAAGCCTGCAACAAGGGGTTAGCCTACCTGGGTTCTCCTAGAGGCTCTAGGGAAGAATTTGCCTCCAGGCTCATTCATGTTGTGGGCAGAATTTGATTCCTTCTCCTGCAGTTGCAGGATTGAGATCCCTGAGTCGTCACTGGCTGTCAGCCACAGGGGATTTCCAGGTTCCAGAGACCACCTGCTTCACTGGTCCATGGCTCTGTCCACTTTCACCAGGGCATCAAGTCCTTCTCATGCTCATATCTCTCTGACTTCCCTTTCTGCTGCATTTCTCTTTCTGCTTTCCTCCTGTACTAAAGTTCATGGGATCACATTGGGTTCACCAGATAACCCAGGATTATCTCCTTCTGTTAAGGTCAACCGATTAATAACCTTAATTATATCTGCAAAGTCTCATTTGCTAGGTCATATAGTACAGTCACAGGTATAACACCAAGGGGCAAAGGTCATGGGGTCAAAATTCTGCTTACCACAATAGGCCTTGGAAGTTGACAACTCATTCTGGCCAGGGCCGACTTGCCAAAGCAGAAGAGCAACTTCACATAATATCAAGGGATCCGAGTGTTCACCTGCCCACTTCCGGTGCAATGAAATACTCAGGATAGAGTTCTGATCCCAGCTCTGCGTCTACCAAACCAATCCAAGTGAACTTAGACAAGTCATTTTTTTAAAAACAATTTTTTAAGTCTATTTATTTATTTTGAGAGAGACACGGTGGGCACGAGTGGGGGTGGGGTAGAGAGGAAGAGAGAGAGAATTCCAAGCAGGCTCTGTGCTATCAACACAGAGCCCAATGCGAGGCTTGAACTCAGGAACCGTGAGATCATGACGTGGGCGGAAATCAAGAGTTAAAGACTTAAGCGACTGAGCCACCCAGGTGCCCCAACAAGTCATTTAAAGTCTCTGTGTCTCCAGTTACTTTACCTCTCAGGTGTAACATACTGGATGAGGCCAAACACCTATGTGTGATTTGCAGGCCTGACTGCCTGTGATCACTAAGGCTTCACCTGTCAGTCCTCAGGGGGGGAACCAGCCCTCCACTCACAGTAAGGAGTTACAGTCAGGGACTCCGGTCCCCCGCCAGCCTTGCTCTTAAACACATCTGCATTCCTAGCCCAAGCACATCCATCTGGAGCCTCTTTATCAGGGAGGCTTTGGCACAGTCCTTCCTCAGGAGACTCTGCCAAGACCTCTTATAAAGAAAGGGAGGAGAAAACTTGAAGACACTTTTTCTCTACGCTGACTTAATATTCAGTATTTTTCCACTCCAGTCCTCCCCGCTTTGTTCTCCCACAAAACTCCAGGGTCCTGGGTCCTTGAAACTCCAGGAGCCTTTTGCTCAAGGCTCCCTCAGTAATGAGACAATTTCCCCATCTGCACTGATACATCAGAACCTCACTTGGTTCTATTCCATGGGGAAAATGAATGGGAGGAACCAGCACGTTCTCCAATCTAGCCTCTTGCTCATACTAGGCCGTGATCAAAGGCTTGACTGTTATTGTGTGTTGGCTTGTCGTCTTAATCGGCTACTCCAACACCTGGTAGTCCAGCCCACTCCAGCTCAGCAGAGCACTTGACAACACTGGACTGCCTAGTTGCTTTAGCAGCGACATGACTTACATGGCTCATTCATTCATTTATTCGATAGCATTTATTCAGCACCTATAATGGGCTGGGCACTTGCTAGGTGTCAGGGATACAGAGATGAGTAAGACCTGTTCCATCACGGCAGGAAGGTTACATTCCAGTTGAGGCAGATGACTGATTAAATATGACACAGTGTAATTAATTCTCTCATCAAGTATTTGTTGAGGGGCACCTCGGTGGCTCAGTCGGTTAAGCATCTGATTTTGGCTCAAGTCATGATCCCACTGTTTGTGAGTTTAAGCCCTGAGTCGGACTCTGCACTGGCAGTGCAGAGCCTGCTTGAGATCCTCTGTCTCCCTCTCTCTCTGCCCCTGCTTGTTCTCTATCACTCTCTCTTTCTCAAAATAAATAAATAAACATTAAAAAATAGTATTTGTTGAAAGCCGAACTTCTCACTTGAGATCTCATATAATGGTTCTTTGAGATAAATTTTACGATTATCTTTATTTTACAGATGAGTAAATTAAGGCTCAGAAAATCAATATTTGGCTCAATATCAATCACAGCTTATAAGAGATAGATCAGGATTCAAACTCAGGACTTCTGATTTAAATGTAATGCTCTTTCCTTTATCCCAGTTAGAGGTAAGTTCCATAAGGACATAAAGGAGGACACTGATTCCTCCTGGGGTTAAAGAGGGAAGGGAATGCTATAATCCTCAGGACTTTGAAAAAGTGGAGTGATATGTATGGTGCTTTCTCTTATTATCATCATTATCATTTACACTCTTACTACCTTTAATACATAGACAAAATAAAAGTTCCAAGTCATCTCTAAGCCATCATGCAAAGATCTGCCCTCTCTTGGAGGTGGAAAGTCTTCCAGTGTCTCTCTCTGTCACAGACCTCATTCATAGTCACTTCCCCGGAGCCTGTAATGATGACATCTTGCTCATGCAAGGTGCAGATGGCTTTCTCCAGGAGGGTTTTGGGAAAGTCTGCCTTACATAATGACCCATTAAATACAATGACTCTCAAAAACACTGGTTCTTTAATGAGGCTGTTTAAGAATCAGAGCCCTATCTGAACATAAAGGAATCCATTTATTCCATCTCACTGGCTTGAAGGAAAAAGCTAATCGTGGGTGTTTGCAGAATGCTGGGTAACAATAAAGGGCGCAGCACTCCGAGCTAGAAGGACAGCAAAAGCAAGCATGATGTAATGGTCTCCTCCCTAAAATATTTCCTCTCAGTTCCCCATGAGTATCAAAGCGCTCTCGTCTAGATCCACTCACTGCTGCTCTAGGGCTTTGTCCAGACAGAGATGAACGCCATGGAGCCTAGCCCAGCATGTGCCCCTCCAAGGTAGCTTCTTATTTTCATTTGTTTGTTCCACTGCCATTTCCCAGTCTTTCTTCCTTTCCAGGGTCCCCAAGGAAAATGCAACAGCCCATAAAAACACCAGAGTCCCTGGCCTGTGGCTTTGCATCTGAAAAAGTCTGCAGACACAGAGTGAATCCAGTTTTCTTCTCTTGGGTCCCCCTCAGTAATTAGTTATGATACTCTTTTTCCTCTTAGAGTCCAGGTCCTCCCAAGCAATAGAGCTTCAAGGTGAGAACAAGAAAGATCGACTTTTGTTTTGCCAGGTTTGGTAGCCAAATCATATCCTCACTCAACATAAGCCTTTCCAGTTATCAAATAAGACTAATATTGATTATCTGAAATTTTATAAAATACTTTAAGTTTATTGGAGAAGCATCCTAGACAACAACAAAGAATCTTGCTTCTCTTATTGGCTATTGCCTAGTAATAGTGGAGTAATAGTAATCATTGGAGTTCCCATTCATTTGTGTTTCTTCCCTTAGTAAACATCTATTGAACATCTACTTACATGCAGAGTTCTCTGCTGAACACCCATAGTGGTACAGATACACAATCTCTGTCCTTTCAGAATTTAGCATTTATTACTTAAAATGATCAAAGAGGAAGAACTAAAAGGTGTCCTTGGTGGTGTGTCATGTTTGTTCCGAACAATATGTCACAAAATTGGATGTTTTGAATAATCGCACAAGGCTGATGCTGACACAGCTGGCTTCACTCATATGCTTCTCTAGACATCTGAGAGGCAAGCCCCGAATCTCTTTTGGGCTTAATGCTTAATGTAGTTTGGTGCCTGCAGGAGGCCAACAGAGTTACTCTCAGGTCTGTCTGTGGGCACTTTGGGGCTTTAAGTGCAGTCATTTTTAATTCATGAGGTTCAAAGGAGACCCTGAAATAGTTGGCTTTCCAGCCCTAACAGCCGGGAGCATGAGCATTTTCTATGGGACTGGGGATGCCACGCCTTAGCTGGGCAGGGAAAGTGATGACTCACCCTGAACCACTTAAGTCCCGCAGGAAACAGCTGATTCTTTTGTTGCTGTTCTAGGTGGGGCTTGCATTCCCTGGGTGGACAGGTTACATTAGGATTCTGGCCAGAGTTTTAACTGCAGCTCTCTATCTTTCTTCGATTCTTCCTGGGGATCTTGGGGAAGAGAATTGAGCCACGGGATGAGCTAAACAAATAGGAAGGAAACTTGGTACTCTGCCAGTCCATCTCCTCTAAGGAGATTCCGGCAAACCTGAACTGTGGTTCCTGGTAGGGAGTTAAGTGGAACCGGGAGGAGCAAGTGATCCTTCCCACACTACTAGCTTGGGAGCTCAGAGTACCTGGTGGGCAACCCCCAAATTTGGTGCTTTCCAGGAACTGCCAGCAGCCCAAATAGAGCCTTTTGCTCGGGCACTGTCGGGTTGAATTTCACTGACTAGTGACATTAGCTTACTTCCATTCTTTGCATCTCAGAATCCTCATTTGTAAAATAAGGTTAATACCAGGAGTCATCTAAAGGACTGTTTGTGAAGATTAGTGAATAAAAACATACAAAACACATGCATGGTTCAGAATTAGAGCTTAATATTATTTGGCTATTTTTTTATGAGGGTGTCAAGAGGAAGGCATGCATGGATCGACCAATTGGTGCAGACACTGATTGCTAAATTATGACTGGAAGCAACCTTGTGCTTTTCTTAGCTTTAATGAGCCATAGCAAAGACATATGCTTGTAGGAAGTGACTCTGCACCTTTCAAGCCCAACCTGGATCCAGCTCTCTCCTAAACACGGGGCATGTTCCTTCCTGATCTAGAGAGTGCACCTCAAACTTGAATGGTACATAAATCACTTCGGAGTCTCAGTAAAATGCAGATTATGACTCAGTAGATCTGGAGGTAATTGAGAGTCTGCATTTCTATCAATCTCCCAGGTGATGCTACAGCCGCTGGTTCACAAACTCTGAGTACCAAAGATCTGGCCTCATAGAACCCCCTGTGATGGTGGAAATCCTCAGTGTCCACACTGTCCTATGCAATAGCTACTAGCCACTAGCCACACATGACCATGGAACATTTGAAATGTGTCTCTTGGAAACTGAAGTTTTTATTTAACTGAAGTGTAAATAACCACATGGGGTTAGTGACTACAATATTGGACAGCACAGCTCCAGACCCATAGGCCCAGAAGGTCAAAGTCATGGATTCTTGTTAGAGTCACAAACAAAACTATGTTCAGAACTACATATTATATCTTAGATGACAATGGGGACTAAGCAAAAAAGGTGTATAGCTCTACCCAATCCATCTACACACCCAGAAAATACAGCCTAAGTATATGCTCTGGTACATATAAATGTTAGTAAAATAACCTTCTTATTCTCAGATGAACTTCCTGGTAGAGCTGTCTGATTGACTTCCTTCTCTTGCCTCTGGGCCTCCAGCTAAAACTGTTTATTACCTGCGTGTTGGGAAAGAAAAAAATAAAAAGAAGGTATTTCATCAATGATTAATGCAGTGATGTCCTCAGCTTTATAATTTTCACTTCTTAGCTGTTTTCCTTGCATATTTTCAAGGTGAGCCTTTGATATCCATATACATCATAGAAGTAGACATTGTCTGAGCTTAAAAAATGGAAAGTTGAATGAACTTAAATAGGGGAAAAGATCCTTATCTGATTGTATTGAAAAATAATAATAGAAGAACTCAGAATGTTTAATAAAGAAGTTTTCTCAGGTTGAAAATTATAACCAAGTCCTTAGCTTTCTTCACAGTCATTCCAAATAGTCTTTGATTTCTGCAAGTGTTTTCTTGGATAAGGTGGACGTGTCAAACATCCTGGATAAATAGTGATGAGACTTACACCCATATCAGTGACAAATAACTGACTCTAATCCAGAGCATGGAGCTGGATTTTGAATAGAAGCCAGGGCCTGCTGCTTTCACATTGATGTGAAAGGAAGCCAGACCCCTTTTTCACTGCATCTTGGTGAGAAATGCATCAGTGTTATTACCTGCGTTTGATATTACACGCAAGAGATCAATTTCAATCATCTCCAAGTTGCCATACTGATTTGAGAAATGATACTTGGCATTTTTTCTGAGACTGTGCATTTTTAGCATGTGAATATTTGGAACCATAGGCAACACATAGGTACAAAGTAAAGAGCTATTATATTAGCTCTGGTTGTATATTGTATACATAATAATATAACTATAATTAAGAGAAACTCTTATTGCAGCAAATATCAACTTGGATTTAATAACAATTAAGGATATAATGCTTACTTTTCATTTCATGAGAGTAGAAAATACTTTCTATATCCACATTACATTTAAAAAGGTATTATAGGGATGAGATATATTGAGAGACTATCCAATATATGCCCCATACCATGCTACCAAAATGTGTAGAGAATAATGAAAAGGGACCTTCCCTGCCATAGGGAATAGTGAAAGGAGGACCTTTGCAATCAACGTTCACATAGAAATTAAAGTGGGTTTCCATTAAATGCCTTCAACAATGGACTATAAAACATATAAACCTTAGACATTCGATTATGACACAGCACCTAATAGATTCAAGATTAACTCTCAGGTGAGAAAGAATCCCAGTAGGTCTAGATATAAAGGAGTATTTTTCTCTTCTTGTTGTCACTTCCTCTTTCCCCTATTTTCCCTTTCTAGCTACCTCTGTTTCTTAATAACTTTTTAAAGTTTTTCTTTAGTCTTTTGTCTATCCCATACCTTCTTCCACTGGAGAGATGTATCCTCTTAATTGATCATCGAATGTACCTAGCCCTGTGCAAGATGTGATAGAAAGATATAAAGAACACATAGAAATTTCCTTCCCAGGGACAATTTAGAATGGTGTCTGGAGACAGCCTTCATATATGAATCAATGAACATATAAGGAACATAAGTGATTGAAAACCACACACCAATCACGTAGAAAAGCCAGAGTGGTTGCACAAGAAGGAGAAGGAAAAAAGGAAATCTCAGTGGGGATTAACGATGTCCGGCTGATGGCTGGAAAGCCAGGCCAATATACTGAGTGTTGTAGGAGAATAGGAGAGGCTAAGAGTCTAGTTTGCAATGAGAATTCATTCCAGCAAAAGCAGTCTGGGCACACAAGGCCACCAAGGCAAGAGCTCCTGAAACAAAGCCTTCAGCAAAGCTTTTACTATGCACCTATTGGCTATGGACAGGCTAGCTTTGGCTCTTCAGGCATACCTGGACACACAGCAGAATATCTGCTCAAAAGAGATGAAGGAGTACATATATGGGTCATATACTCAAGAATAATGCAGGAATCTAGGAGCTGATGATTGGATTTGAAACAGGCAGTGCTGGGTCATCAGGATCTCACCCAAGTACTTCCCTGTTTATAGCTCAAGGGAAAGTATGGAGGGAAACAGGACCTTCTGGAGACACGATGTCTGTTCCCATAATCAAAAGAAGAAGTTCCCACAGTAAGTTCCTTCACAAGGTGCAATCATTATACCAGGGCCAGAATAAGGGGACAAGTCACTCCCGATACTGATCAACAAGGTACCCTAGGGGTCAGTGCTCAAGCAGAAATAATTGAGTGGGGGTGGATATCGGTCATCATCTGATTGGCAAGAGACCATGCAAACTTTCTTTAACCTCACCAGGAGTTTTCTCGACTAGTGGGCTCAGAATGGCTCCCAACAGGCTGGTTTGAAGCTGCATGCTCCTTTTATCTTATTAATTGCCTTTCAGAGAAAGTGCTGGGTAATATTTTGTTCATGTTTAAGTAATGATCCTGCCTTGACCATCAGCCTGGGAAAAAGATTAGGTTGAACCTATGGTTTTACATAGTACCTTTGGCTTTGAATCTTGTGAGTTGCGTTCTTAATAAAGCATATTTACAAAAGTGTGTAATCATGAAGTTGACATAAGACAGACTAACAGGAAAAAAATAAATTTAATTTCATATGTATGTGAATCCTGCAAAAATATGAGACTCAAAGAAGTGACCAAAACAGGCAGCTTTTATACATTTAGACAAAGAAACAATACATTTGTAAGGAATTGATGAGACAAAGACGTTTGTGCTTAGGGTAGTAAATTAGTAAAAAGGTAACAAGATTTTTTCACATAGCCTTCTTGTCCTTAAACTCTCTATATCTGATAAGGATGTCTTCTGTCCTCCTGATACACATGGAAGATTTATTTCCTGCTTTTAGGGGGACAAAAGAGTGTCAGAGTGTCCTTGCACTGGTTTTTATTAAGTAACTTTAATTCAAAATAATCAATATTCCCAAATGGTGTATTTTGGGATAGCATATTCTGCTCTTTTCGGCAACAAATAAAAGCAGATAAATAGTCAAGGCCTTGGGAAATATAGGAATTGAGGAATAAGAACCAGAGTGTGGCCTTGATAAATAATAACTATAAAGACTAAAGAAGAGAAAAAATTATGATTACTTAAAAAATTTTTTTAATTCACTGCTATAAATTAATGGGATCAAGTTGAAAATGACAGATGTTGAAATATACAATAGCTAAGAGGTGAGGATATAAAAGCTTGTTCTTAAATTCTTTAAGTTTGAGAACTAAGGGACATCAATGTGATCACATCTACTAGCTGGACAAACAGATTTGATATGTTAAAAATTTATACAGTTATTTTCTTTACTCGTGCAAATGCCTCGATAGTTGCCTTTTCCACTAAATTGATGAATAGACCTTTGTCTCAAGTGTCCTTGAGAAACAGTCTTTGTTGAGAATCCCTAGCGGATGGGGGGGCGGGGGAGGAGTAGGTAGGGGAGGGGGAATAGTATTGTACAGTAGTTTAGAAGACAGGATAGTTCTTAATGCAACTAAATAGTTTTCTTAGAGTCCCAGGACATCTCTCCTATTAGGAAACCCTACCCAAGCACATGCTTCAGAGGGCATTCTTGTCTGTATGTCAACCCCAAAGCTAAGAGCTTCTCTATGTACTGCCCATCCTTCTCATGTTATAGTTATTTGTTCCTCTGCATTCTCATTGGCCAAGGGATTGAGTGATCATTGTGATTCTCTAGCCAGCTTAATATAATTGAAATGTGCTTAAAGAGAAAAAAAAGAAAGAAAGAAAAAGCCATTACTAGACTTGATTGTTGATTAAGGAAAAGAAACAATGGTACTGGTTTAGTCAGTATTCTTTCGGTTGGAGTGATAGTTCCCCAGATCAGACTAGTTAAAGCAAACAAAGGTTATTCAAGGACATTAGAGTGTCTTATGGAGCCCAAAGAGAGAAGTGAGGCTGGGTCTCAAAAAGGAACGATCCCTCCTCTGAAAGGCTGTCAGCACCAACTTACCCCAGCTGAGTGCATATCTGGGTCCTTCCTTCCCTCACCCAGGCTCTGAATCTTACCTTAATCACAACCTTAATTTTTTAGATTTCTCTCCAGCCTCGGTACCTAGTAGGGGCTTAATAAGTATGTACCCAGAAGATCAGTTCTTCTCAAAGTAGACTGCCAAACCCCCCAGGATACCTCACACAAATTATCATGACAACAGGTCTAGGGGTTGCCACAAAGATTTTGTGTCGCATCATTATTTTAAATCAAATAAGGAGGCAGCTATGATTGTTGTGGGATCGATGCATATAGCAGTCAAGAAAGAATTCTTGAGGGCCACCCGAATGGCTCAGTTAGTAGAGTGTGTCAACTCTTGATCCCGGGATTGTGAGTTTGACCCCACATTGGGTGTAGAGATTGCCTTAAAAAAATAAAATCTTAAAAAAGAAAAAGAGAAAGAAAGAACTTTTGAGAACTTTTACTATGTAAAACCATAGGTTCAACCCAATCTTTTTCCTAGGCTGATGGTCAAGGCAGGATCACAGGGACAGGACCCGTAGGCAGAAAGGAGCTCTATGCTGTATGAAAGAGGTAGTATATGCTTAGTGCTCAAAGGGAAGGGGACGTGCAGGGAGTATTAGATCATAAATGTCCTCTTCAAATTTCTACTCATAAAACTACTTTCGCAAGATTTCTCTGGAGCTTATCATTCAGTTTGATATTAACAATTGGCGAGCTATACAGGCAGTCACGAGACCCTCTAAGAATGTAGCAACCAGCACCTATTTGATCCTTATCAAAACTATGCAGACTATAGGTCAGCCTCCTGGGCTAAAGGTGAACATTTTTCTGTCTCTGTCTCTCATCATAATGACATGTAAGTTCATATTTCTAGATAGAAAAAAGGATAAAGTAATGACTCCAGGTAACATCGAAGCAGTAGTGTTTTGCATTCTTTTCAATGTCCTCTCTAATGTTAAATATCTAGGGACCAAGTTTTGCTCTTCCAAGGTCGGTTTGGAGTGGCTTCCAGTTTGATGCCTTCAAGGCCCAGTTTGATCCCACCTTGACCAAGAGCCACCTCCCTCTTTGTGAAATTTCAGAGTTTTGTTTTTTTTTTTGAGGGGGAGGTTGGCAAAAGTTCTTCTTCTGAAATGTGTTTGTGTGTGTGTGTGTGTGTGACACATCTGTTGCTTTCTAGGAAGAATAATAAAGTAAGACAATCGAGCTCCAGCCTTTGACTCAAAATCTCATCATCTGTGCTTCTTCATCACTGCAAACTGCTGTGTTCTGTCTTCTTCGTTCTGTGCAACTTTCCACACACTCCTACTCAGACACCAGCCTTCCAGCAGGATCACACCTAGCTCCCATAAGCTTAAAAGATGAATGAACAAAGACAGCCCTATATTATGCTCTTTCTTTTGGTCCAGCACAAGGATTCCCTGCGGATGCTACCTTCCGCTTTGAGCTGCAATCACTATTGTTCCCTGTACTAAAGGCTGTACTGTAGGTAGACCAGCAGTTCTGCTGCCCAATGCTGTTGTGCTGAAAGCGCTCCCTTTTTCCTATTGGTACTCCTCCCCTCCCCCCCCAACCCTCCCCAACCCCCGTTGGCCTAGGTACTGCTGGTTCCCAGGGGTCCATGGCACTGAATCCTTCACCTGGGGGGGAATGCCTTTGTGGTGGGAACAAAAGCTACCTCTTTACTCTTGACAACCAATGCCCAGTGCATTCTGTGTTGTTTTGGTTCTAATACTAAAGTTACAATGCATTTTATCTCTAAGACAATACTTTCAATAGTATGGCACTTTGAAGATAGCAGCAAGCACAATATAAACAAACCTGCAGCGAAGGAACTTTTGTTTTAATCTGGTGGAGTGTTTTTTGGTTTTTTGTTTTTTCAGTTTGGCTGAATCACAAACTGCAGCTATTTAGAAAAGAACAAAAAGGAGCAGTTTCCTGATCCACTTGATAAAAAAATTCTGGGCCTCCACTCTCTTTCATGGTCCATGGGATTGAATTTAAAAGCCAAAACATTGGGTTTAAATAGAAAAAAAAATGCATTGAAAAAAGGCAAAGCAAGATTCTTTTTCTTTTTTTAATGAAACTTGAAAACTTGACTTGAAAGAGATTCCATGTGTAAAGCTGCCTGAGGAAGTTTATCAAGTTTTTATTCTTTGTTTTATTTTTTCTTTGGATAAGAAGCAATTTCAGGGGCGCCTGGGTGGTTTAGTCGGTTAAGCGTCCGACTTTCCGACTTTCGCTTAGGTCATGATCTCGCGGTTCGTGGGTTCGAGCCCCGCGTCGGGCTCTGTGCTGACTGCCAGCTCAGAGCCTGGAGCCTGTTTCAGTCTGTCACTCCCTCTCTCTCTGACCCTCCCCTGCTCACGCTGTCTCTCTCTCTCTCTCCTAGAAATAAATAAAACATTAAAAAAAAAAAAGCAATTTCAGAATATGATTCTTGACACCACCAGTAGTTGGACTTTGTATTTCTTTCATCAATAAGCAATTCTGTTTTCTATATAGTTATAACTTATTTATAAAAGAAAGCTTTATAGAGAGCTTCCCTTACCAAACATAGCTCAAAAGCACTTCACACCGCATTTCTGGAAACCTCTTTTCCTTTAAGACCTGCCTGAGAAATCTACATGGACGAATGTGAAAGACTTTAAACTTCATATGGGTCATTACCTTCATGGGAAAACAGACCATCATGGACACGAAACAAGAAAAAGAACTTTTTATTGGACTGATCATTTCATATCAAAATTATTTCTAGTTTAGAAGAGATCAAACATCACATGAACATGGAGTTACCCTTATTAACATTTTACCAATCTGGTCTGTAAATAGTAGTGGAGTCATTTGTCTATACCTGGCTTAACAATATCCACATAGATTACGTTTACATTTGGTCTCCTTCTAACATATTTTATAAACATTTTCCCCCGGATGTCCGATCCCACCAAGGAAGCCCCCCTTGGCACCTACTCAGAGCCATAAGAGCCTGTGACTTTTTTGTTTATTTACTTGCTTCAAATTTGTTTCATACTGACTTCTTGTTTCATGATAAAAATATGCTCATTAAAGAAAATATTAGAAAGTGCAAACAAGCAAAATAAAAATCACTTGTAAACCCATTCTTTAGATCGGATAATGTGTTAGGTGAGCCTTCAGCTGTGACATGGTTAGACTGCAGGAATCAGTGTGGCAGAGAGCAGGGTGGCAGGAGGGGCTGTTGAGTCACCAATTTCCCTCTGGTGGATGTGGAAGCAGCTCTGTGTGTGTGTGTGTGTGTGTGTGTGTGTGTGGAGGGGGGATGCTTGGTTCCTAGTAAGTTGGGGAATTTGAACACTTAGAGGTGGGAAGAATCCTCTAGAAACCATTATCAGTTTTCCTGGAAGTGGAGCATGAAGCAAAGCAATCAACTATACAAATGTGACAATATTTTTGTGCCCACTGGGGAGAAGTAAGTTATGCTATGTGTGATTGTGCCTGTATGAGAGTGTATAATTTTTCCTGAGGGCAGCACATTAATTGGTGTTCATTGCTGTAGTTCAGGGAACTTCAAGCAGGAATGGCAGAGTAGACCAATTTTTTTTTTTTTAAATGGCTTTTCCGACCTACCTCTCAAATATCAAACTATTTTACTAATATGCTAGGCCAGTTCCATTCTGTCTCATAATTGGTTGGATAGATAGGAAAAAAGCCTATAAAAGATATGCTGGAGAATTACTGAGAAAAGGAACTCCTGGAGCCAGGTAAGTTCTAAATGTTCCTGAAGCCCCAAAGCCCCCAAATCTTTCCAGCCCCACTCCCCACCTCTACCATATGCCGTTGGCCTGGTAGCAATCACAACCTCTCCTTAGTCACAAGGTTTTGTTTTTAGTTTTCCTTTTTTTGCTAAAATTTAGAAACATTTCAAATGAAAACTTCCAAAGATAAACAGCAGTAGAAAGGACAGTATAGTTAACTGCCAACCACTCAGGTTCAAGAACTGCCAATGTCTCATCTGTACCACCATCTTCTCGAAAATAATTTTGAAGCAAATTCCAGACATCACATCACTAGACAGATGATGATGATAGGTAGGTAGGTAGGTAGATAGATAGATAGATAGATAGATAGATAGATAGATAGATAATAGGTCTTAAAAACAAGGTAGTTAGTCTGCTCAGGCTGCCATACAGAATGCCATAGACTGGATGACTTCAACAACAGGAATTAGTTTCTCATAGTTCTGGAGGCTTAAAGTCCAAGATTAGGATGCTGGACCTGTGGTTTCCAGTAAGACCTTTCTTCTTGACTGGCAGAAAGCTGGCTTCTTACTGGATCCTCACATGACCTTTTCTCTGGTGCACCCCTGCGTCTCTTCCTCTTCTTATATGGACACCAGTTCTATTGGATTAGGACACCACCTTATGATCTCATTTAATCTTAATCACCTCCTTAAAGACCCCATGTCCAAATACAGTCCCGTGGAAGTTAGAGCTTCAATATATGGATGGGGGGCGGGGAGGGACACAGAGATTCAGTCCAAACACAGAGATTTTTTTTTAACATAAACACAGTACCATTATCACACCTAAAATAGTAACAATAATCTCTTAAAATTAAATATTTAGTCAAAGTTCAACTTTATCCAATTATTCTTATAAATATTTTTATAATGGCCTCAAAGTTTCATCTTATTTTCTTTCAAAATTTTATCTTATTGATGATAGTCTGTGGAACATCTTGTTTTTATCTTTAAATCCATCAGTAAGTGTGTATTTATTAAATACTACCATGTACTCAGCATATTTCTTTTCTTTCAATTCTTTTCTTTAAGAATTTTTATTTAAATTCTAGTTGGTAACATACAGTGCAATAGTGGTTTCAAGAGTAGAATTCAGTGATTCATCAGTTACATTCAACACCCAGTGTTCATCCCAACAGGTGCCCTCCTTAACACCCATCACCCATCTAGTCCATCACACCCACATCTCTCCACCAACCCTCAGATTTTACTATCTTTAAGAATCTCATGGTTTGTTTCCCCTCTCCCTTTTCCCCCCTCTGATATGTTCATCTGTTTTGTTTGTTAAATTCCAAATATGGGTGAAATAATAATAATCTCTGACTTATTTCAATTAGCATAATATACCCTAGTTTCATTCATGTTGCTGCAAATGGCAAGATTTCATTCCTTTTGATGGCTGAGTAATATTCCATTATATGTCAGGGCACCTGGGTGGCTCAGCTGGTTAAGCATCTAACTTTGGCTCAGGTCATGATCTCACAGTTCATGAGTCTGAGCTCCGTGTCAGGCTTTGCACTGACAGATCAGAGCCTGAAGACTGCTTTGGATTCTGTGTCTCCCTTACTCTCTGTTCCTCCCCCACTCATGCTTTCTCTCTCTCTCTCTCAAAAATAAATAAACATTAAAAAATTTTTTAATATTCCATTGTATGTATATATACCACATCCTCTTTATCCATTTATCACTTGATGGACATTTGGGCTCTTTCCACAATTTTATTATTGTTGCTAATGCTGCTATAAACATCAGGGTGCATGTGTCCCTTTGAATCTATATTTTTGTATCCTTTGGGTAAATAACTAGTAATGCAATTGCTGGATCATACAGTAGTTCTATTTTTAACGTTTTGAGGAACCTCTATACTGCTCTCCAGAGTGGCTGCACCAGTTTACATTCCCATGTACTCAGGATATTTCTAAACACAATGAGGAGCTAAATATCCATGTCAGGAAATGGTAATAGGTCAAGAAGTTGGATGGGGCCAGACTATGAAGAATACTAAAAAGCATTTTAAAAAAGGATAGCAAGGTTTAAACTCAATTCAGTTAAAAACTGATAACCTTTGAAGATTCTTGAGCTTTGGGATAGCAGGATGAGCTTCAACTTCTCCAGTGAATGACAATGCAGCAGTGACAATTTCCTTCACCTCTCATAATGCCTGACTCCTCAGTTGGTTGAAAGATCAAGAGAAATGATGCATGTTTTATACAAATGTCAGTTGTGATGATAAATATATAAAGATTATATTTAGTTTACAGAAATGTATTATTATAATCAACTGATTAAAAAACAGGTGTTTGCATATATATATATATATATACATATATATATATGGT